>NW_024580667.1:15209844-15728010 GCF_017639235.1 Corvus kubaryi | reverse complement strand
CCGGCTCCGGCGGCGGCGGCGGCGGCGGCGGGGCAGGGCGAGGCCGAGGCGGCGGCCACCCCCTACGTGGGGCTGCGGCGGCCGCTGGGCTACAAGCTGGCCAAGGCCACCAAGGAGCGGATCTGGCGGGGGGAGTTCATTGACCTCTTTTCCTTGCTCCACACAGAGCTGGCCCCCGAGCACGGCCCGCGCCCGGGGGACACGCTGGACCAGTGGGTCTCGGCCTTCCTGGTGTACGCCAGCGTGCTGTGCGAGAAGCACCCGGCGCGCTGCGGAGCCATGTTCAAGTACCTGGACACCATCCGCAAGCTGCACGCCACCTACGGGGGCACCTCCTGGATGAACTACGATGAGGACTTCCGGCGGCGGGCGGCCAAGAACCCCTCACTGCCCTGGGGCGACGTCGACTTGGACCTGTGGATGAAGTGGATGGCGCCCCTTAAGTCGCTTGTCCCCAGGCGCCCGCGTGCTGAGAGCGAGACCCAGGCCTCGCCGGCCCAGCCGCCACCGCCGGGCCAGAGCCCCAAGCAGGAGGAGAAAAGCCAGGTGTGATGGGCCGATGGCCGCGTGTTTCTCTGCTCCGCTGGCTGGGCATGGTGCTCCCTCGGACGGGAAGAGGAGAAAGGGGCAGTTGGGGTGCCCTTGCCTTGGTCGGCAGCTCTCATCTCATGGCACTGACCCTTTGCTCGTGCTGACCATAGAGACATGGTATCGTGGGTGCCCAGCTGGCCACCGTGAGAGGTGTACACGTGGATGGATGCTCTGAGCAAATGTTTGAGCATTTATTTCTCCAGCCACCAGAAAATAGAAACCCCACTAATTCTCTCTTCTGGTATATTTTTGTATTTTCCTGAACACATTAGAAGAAAGATGTTCTGTGGTTTTGTTCTTTTCCTCTGAGTTGTCTTTAAAAAAATCAACTTTCTCAGCAGTACAGTTATTTGTATGTAAGACAAAGAGTACAGACTTTCCTGTTACTATGGGAGCATGTGGGCAGTTGCAGGCAGTGTGGGATGGCGAAAAATAGATATGAATAAAGATAAACTTCAATGGCCACAGTGTGCAAATTCACCATGACTTGAAAATGAAACCTGGTTTGGGGCTCAGTAGATTTAATCCACAAATTAGAGCCTGTTTTGTGGGAAAAGATGATGAGTGTGATTCGGAGAAATAGGGAGGATTTAGTGTACTTGTTTTGCTTTCAGTATAGGCATCACTATATGAATTGGTATAACCTGTGGTGGATGCAGGCACATCTACCCTCTCTCCTGCCTGAGGCATGACGCTGAGCTCCACAGCTACAAAGGACTGCCTGCCTATATTAGGGGTTGTGCTGCTTCTCTTACACTGGTGATTGCAGTCTTCCAAATCCCCAGCACAGAAAATGCTGAATGTTGAGTTTCATGCCAGCTGAATGGTGACAGATTCTGTTATATTGGCTATGTTTGTTTCTAACCAATTTTTTTTTTTTTTTTTACAACTGTAGAAAGAACTTTTGCCTTCCAGAAGAATTTTTGCTAATTTTTCAGATGCTGTGCTTCCCTGGGATTGCCAGCACATAGTGGCTAAGTTGTTTGACTCATGTTAGCCTGGTCCTTTTACAAGGCATCTGAACATATTTGGTGTGTCACACTGAGTCTTGTCTTTGGTACCTATCAAAAGTAACTTCCCTAGGCCAACCTGTGACAAAGAAAGGGAGCAAACACCACACAGTAATATAGATAAACCCAGACCTGTTGGCCTTGTGCTTTCTGTGGTCTATGCTCTGTGTTCTGCAACTTTTTCTGATGTGTCTGTTTACATTTGTCCATTCTCAAGATGAATAGCTCGGTTCTTGTTTTCCTGCAGATCTTATGTGAGCACCAATGGGATATAGCTTTCTTCTCATCTGAGACTGTACCTTCAGCTTGTCATGTTAACCACTCTTGTAACTTCTTCCACAGCAGCTGGTCTGTCAGTGCAGAGCTTTGCTCTGTTGTGTGCTGAGGCACCAGGGGTCTCGATCCAGTTTGATTTCATTGAAATTTCAGTGGTTTTTATCAGTGTCATTGATGTATTTTTTTTTCCCAGAAAGTGTGTAAAAAAAAAAATAAACATCTTTATTTTAACAAAGTTACAAAATATCAGAAGTTTAATGTTTGTGAAATGAGTGGTACTTTAGCAGCACAATGAAAAAGTAAAACCTGTGCAGTTAATCACTGTGGTTTTGGCCACCTTTCTGTTATTAGAGCAGTTTTTAATGGGTAGCATATAGTCTCTTATAACTGTTTAAAAATGTCCTTAAGTGAAATGATAGTTTGAGCAGCTGTCAAATGTTGATGAGGCCTAGGATAAAGCATGAGTGTATCATTGGCAAGGTTGTAGCAAGGAAATGTTTTCTTGGAGGTGACCTGTGGATTACCCCCATATCTCCCCAGCTCCTTGCAAGCTCTATTTATGTTGTGTAAAACTGCTTTAGCAAAATAAGATGTGACATCACACTCGGGCAAAAGAATTGTAGAATTAAAATGGGAGAGAATAGCGTTTTATGGGCTTAAGATTTTGGACAGAACCTAAGCTTTTCCACATTCATGGTGCCAAGAGGAAGAGGAGGTGTTTTACAAAAACCTTTTTTCCCAGATTGTTGGTTTGAACTGATTTTTGTTTTCATAATTTCAAGGCAATAGCATTAGGCAGCCTGACTGGATTTCATTTCCCGTTTTAGTCCAAGACTCCTTGAATTTCAGCATCTCGTTTAGTGCCTTTATCTCTTGATACTGCGTTTCCACAGATGGTTAAACAGTAAAAATGAAGTCAAGGTATACAAAGTGGCACTGGTGAGAAGCTGTAACTTTGCTTTATGTGGAAAGAACGAAGTGAGAAATTCTAGTTTTAGTTTGAGTGCAATAATTTGTGTGTGTGTAGGATAGCTGAGATTCATTCCTGCAAATTTATGTCTGTATGTATAACTTCAGACAATTCTCTTTTTTTCCCCAGACTCCATGAAAACAGAAGACCAGTTGGGATGGGAGTCAGACTAAGTGGGTGAGTTTATTTATAAAACTGAATAACTTTGGATCTTAAATATTTGCAGATTTGTTAAATACAGAATTTCTTATTGGTGCCAACAGCCTGACTCCGTTGGTGTTTAAGTGGAGCTCTGGTATTCTAGTGCATTCTTTTACCTCTGCTTCTGTTGCGTTGCAAGCTGTGCTAGAGAAGACGTAGGAAATTCATTTTACCCAATCAGCAATTGTAACAATGGACTACAAACCCGCAGAGCAAGCCGGTTTGCTGGAAAACAGGAATTCCTGCAGCGCAGCACTTGTCACAGACTATCCAAAGAGGGCAAAGATTCAGGAAGGTGAATAAATTGAACATTGGTTGAATGAGGTCAGGAACACTGTCCCGGAGGAGAGCCCTGCCCTAAAATACTACTTTGAAAGTAAAAGCCAATTTAATGCGCAGATTAAACCTTCTCATTTGACCAAACTTGTGTGCAATCCTGGATCTTTGCAGATCACAACCGGACACTTCAAAACCCTGTGTATTATATTTGTTAAAAAAAAAAAATAAATCATAACTTGTCTTGTTACAGCTGTTACTTTTGCCATTTCATTGGGAGTATCTGCAACATAAATGTGTATTTGACTCAAAAAAGAATCATACACTCGGTATAATAACTCAGGTTGTCAACAGAATTATTCTGTGAGGCTCAGTATCCTCTCTCAATTGTTCTGCATTAACCATTGCTGTCATTGCCAGGGAGCCCAATTGTGCATTACAAAATTCTTCATCAATTATAATAATTGACCTAAGTTATGATTCTGTTTTTATCCTAGTAGAATACTTAAAATCCTGACCATCAGACTAGACCTTTGTAGTCTGGTGTTCATGAAAATCTTTTTCACTGATTCACAGTTTTCATTCTGCATCTCAGTATTTTGTTTTCTCCTTTTTCCTTGCATACTAGGGGGTATGGTCAGGGTAATACTATGATCCAGTAATGCGCACGATGGAAAGGGTTTGCCTTTAGTTGTTTCAGGAAAAATCTGCCATTATCTTCTCTCCCTTTCTTGATAGTTCCAATAATATGCATAACATAAAGTGTTTGTAAATTGATATCAAACTGTTTGTGACTTCACCTAAATAAATTTTTATATTTAAATGTTAATCTTATCGGGTTTTTTCCTCCCTTGTTCTTGTATTGCCACTTCCTTTTTGTAATCACTTTTTTTCATCACTTGACCTTTTACACAACTTCTGGTTTTCAGTTATTAAAGCACAACTGAATTTTAACTAGCAAGTGAAAATAAATCAGCCTTTGGAATTTTCTTCCAATATTTTGCATAAAGACTTCATAATGTAGCTGTAGTTGTCGTAGCTTATTCATCTGCCAGTTGTTCAGACAGTGATAGCAAGTATCAGGCCTTGAAAATGAAATAGCTTCTGTACTAAAATATCAGTATCTTAATGGCCTCCAAACTGAAACTGATCTAGTAAATGCTGAGATTCCTGCATTTGATACAGTAGAATATAGAGCACTTTTACAGATGTTACAAAGGTACTTTTTGTTTTCAAGAAGGGTCTTAAGCTCAGTCATCAGATCACTCGTGCTATTTTTCCCTTGCCCTCTTGTTTTAAGAAATCAGAACTTGGTTACTCGCTGGTCTGTGCTGTGTTTGTTACCATCATTGCTATATGAACTACATGGCTGCTGCATTGCTGCCGGTATCTCCTGAGCAAGTGCTGTAATAGTGGCAGGATTTAGGGAGAGTTGTGGGAAGAGGTGGATGTGGAGTGAGGAAAGGTGAGCAGATACTGGTCTCAACTGTCTCCCTGATGAATTGTACAAGCGTGGGTCTTAACCTACTGACTCAGAGCAGCAAAGCAGCAACAGTTTTGGTTTTTGTGTCCTCTTCGGGAGCAGCATAGCCAGCTGGAGTCTGAAACACTTCCTAATGTTCTTTGCTGAGACCTTCTGCCAAGAATGTTTTGGGTTTGTTTGTTACTCTCTCCAGCTTTCTTACAGTCTGTTGCCCTTCCTGGCGCTCTGTCACCTCCCAGTCTCCTGGTTGCTACTGGTGCTGGGTTGGACCACCCTGTCTTCCATGTCTGCTGTAGACAATTGCCAGAGCTCTACCTTGCTCTCCAGTGTCAGTGGCTGCTTTAAAGCTGCTGCCTGCTTTCATAATGAAATATATGTTTCGTGTTATTGGCAGTGATGTTTTTGCAACGTGTGGGACCTCCTCCCCTCTTTGCTGTTTTTTTTTCCTCACTCTCTTTGAGCCACCCTGTAGTTTCACTGTGGTACTTGTGCATCCTTGCTTTGGGGTTTATTGTTGGGTGTGTGGTTTGCCTCTCATTGCTGTGCTGTAAGCTTCTGCAGGAAAGTTCCTTCTACACTAGTTTCTCATTGAAAGTGTTGGACTTCAAGGGGTTTCTTCAAATTTCAGCAGTTAAGTTACTGAAAGGTTTGCTTCTATCCTTGACACTGGGAATAACCCTTTAACTAAGTGCTGTGTTGGGATAGAGCGCACACTTGGAGAGAGGCTTGGGATTCGACCATGATTCTGTTACTGTTTGAGTAATTGTGATCTGCAGTGGAAACCAGTGATACACAGGAGTTATTTTTCTATAAATACTGTTTCTCTAAGTCCTATTTCATAGCATGGGGGAATGTCTTTGGTGTTGCTGCAATTTCTTATGCTTTGCTCGAAAAACTTTGAGCATTTTTACAAAAGTGCTGCAGAGCTTTTCACTAAGACTGATGGAATTTCCAGTTGGGGATATTTGTGAAATGTGTGTGAATTGATTTGTTTGGGAGGACCAGCAGCTTATGAAAAGACAGTTTTCTCTCAGTTAAGTAGAATTAAGGGGCATACTTTTGAGGAGTAATTTCAAATAAGTTTCTTTTTAGGGATTTCTAGCAGGATAGCTTTTTTTTCCACAGATGTGCTTTTTCATGTGCTGGATTGATATGCATTGTTTTTGCAAAGAACAAATCAAAACTAGTGCAGTGTGATTCTGACAGCATAAAATGAGTTGTAACGTACGGATAAGACTAAAATACTTAAGTCTTTAAGCAAGCTGGTGTGCTTGGGGAGCTCAGAGTTGGGCTGTAGCAGAAGAAGAGTCAAATAAATGGGATTTCTAACTTCCACCTGTGGGCAGCAGTTCAGTTTGAGGTATTTGAAGCAGCTGAAAAGACAAGGCTGTTACTACTCTTCTGGTCTTATTAGTATAATGACATGTCTTTAAAGATAAGGTGACAGCAGAATGTTTTGCATGTGGGGTATCCTGTTGCATCTGCAGTTGAACAAAACTACTTCCAGTCTCTGATGAGATCTTCTCAGTTGCTCAGTGTGATTTCCAATTTAAGCTTCAAACATTGCTTTCCCATCTTCCACTGTCTCCATCTTACCAACTTGGTTATCTTCTTCATAAAAACCTGGTGAGCACAGCAAACGTTCTGAGGGCAGTGTCTGATCAGCCTGTCTGTATGTACAGAGCCTTTCACCCCCTGTGGGTAGTTCTACTAAGTTGCGTGGTCTAGCATGAAGGAGGTCAGAGCGTGTCTTCAAGTGTGGCTGGATGGAGAGCACACTGGAGGCTCCCCAGCTGCCTGCAAGGCTTGTGTGTTTTGAGAAGCCAGTGGCATTGACAGCATGTTTTTCTGTCCACTCCTCTGGTAAAATCAGACCCAAAAGCCCCAGAGACAGTTGTAACCATTGAGGGGAAGGGATGTGACTCAGTTCTAACAGCCTTAGTGTTGGTGGAAATGTTGCTTAGTGAGTTACCAAACTTCTTTTTAGGTCATATGCTTAACAGGCACTGCAACAATTGATGTTGTGGAAGTGCTTTTGGTAGCTCTTCCTACAAAGAGATTGTCTCTGAAAACCTGGCTGGAGAAATTATAAAGATCTTATTTTCCCATCTTGTTTTAGTACCCAGGTTTGGTTTTTACCCTGTCATGAAGTTTAGCATGCCTCAGCCCAACCCAATAAAGGACAGAAGTTTTTATCCATAAAATCTTCTGGGTCCAGCATTTTTTTTTTTTTTTCTTCACCTGGGAATTCTCATCAAAACCACTTGGCATTGTTGCAGTTTAGGAGTTTCTGGGCAATCAGTTAAAGAGCAGTGGAGATTTAAATACATATATATATACATATAAATACAGGAACATGTTTACGATATCTTACTATTTGTAAACTTGAAATAATTCAATAAGTACTTTCACCTTTTTTGGTGATTGTTGCTCTTTATTTACTTTAAAAAATATTTTCTTTTTTGCAATGTCTCAGTGCAGTGTTGCTGTGTCAGTATTTCCGAGGCAGCAGGGGAATGTTTACATAAAAAAACCAAAGTGTTTTCTTTAAATTGTTTAATTGCAAACATTTGTATCCATAAAATCCTTTCCACAAAACTTAGGTAGCTCTTTTGCTTCTTTTCTTTTTTTTTTTTTTTTTTTTTATTCTATTTAAAACCCAACCCGGATCACTTTCAGTTTCCAGATTTTTTTTATTTTCTGAACTGTGTAATATGAGCATTTTATCTGAACCTACATAAGCAGGTGTAGAAGATGCCACTTGCCACTTCAAATGGCAGTTCTAATGATCCAAAGTCAGGAGTGGTTATTTAAAAGCAGCTACATTGCTTACACTGGCTGCAGATATTATAAGCACCGTCTGCATTGCTGATACTCAGAGTGTCCATAAATGCCCTCTGTTACCCCCAAATATGAGGTTACATGAAGGTAGTGGGCAGTAAAGTGTGCTGATGTTGGTTGGTGGGGCTGCTTAGGTGATAACCTATGAGACAATATGGTGGTAGAAGACCTGGATTGTGTGTCCCCTGTGGATGTTCCTGGCATAAACAGGGACAAGGCATGTCCTTGAAATGTGCAACATGGGCCAAGAGTTAAAACCCCCTCTGCCTAAACTGGGGGCTGCTGGTTCCCCACTGGTTCACAGCATCAGAACTGCTGGGCTTGGAGATACACAGTACCTTTTTGCTTCTCTTGATCTCTCACAGTCCTTGAATGAGCAGTTTCTGCAGAGCATGGAAACAAAGAAACTTCTTTTTTGTGTTACTTTTTGTTTTTCCTGTTCTGCAGCTTCAGTCTTGACACCTTGTTCTCTGAAGCTCCTGCGAGAAGTGGTGGAACTGAGAAACAGGTGAAGATGGCTGAGATGTTTATGTAGAGTGTAAGAGAAGTGCAATGCTACTCAGCTTTCCTAAGTCTGGGAATTGTTTGTTATAGCCTGGTTAATATCTCCAAGTGGTGGAGGACCAGAAAAGGTAAACCTACTTATTGCTGTAGCTTGTGTTGCCCAGGAGTGTATCACAGCATGCCCTGTATTTTGAATGGCATGGGCATGGGAAGATTTGGCTGTGGCAGGAGGTGAAAATTACTTGACAGACGTGTCCTGGTAAGATGGCTTACTCTGTGGCTTAACCTTGCAAGCCACAAGAAAGTAAAATATGTCTTAATTCTCTTTCAAAATGCGAAGTGAGTTTCTTGAGATGGTGTTGTTGCCTTGAGCATGTGTGCCTTTTTGGTGTAGAGTGTTTTAAAACTAGTGATGCAAGTAATGGGTCTGGTCAAGCAAGAACCTGAAAGCTTTAAAACGTTAGCTCTAGCTAGCTTCATATGTGACTTTGCTCTGCTCAATACTAGTGGCAATTAAATTAACTGATGTATTCGTGTTTTAATGCCTGTGAAGTTGAACCACAGGTTTACACTGGCATTATTGATCATTATTATTTTATGCACAACAATCACAGGACCTAATCTTCTGATCTGTCATCTTCTCTCCTCCCCCTCCTCCTTCCCCCTTCCACCCTGTCCCAATCTGTGGGAGAGATGCCACTGTGAAAAGGAGAGCAATGTCAGGCATCATGGTGAAGGCTGGACTTACTTAGGGAGCTTCAGAGAATGCCATTTACCTGATGTTCTCCTCTCTGTTGCTGCACCCCTTGAAAACAGGCAGGACTAGAGGCAAAGAGTCAGCAGCACCCAGGTGGGTCAGTGAGGAGGAGCGAGCCCTTTGAGGTAGGAAAGGATAGGAGAGTTGTCCATATTTCATGACTTTCACCTATGGTCCATTGTAAGGATTTGGAAAAGTAGGAAATGCATCCACCCCACACACTAGTACTTACATAGAGCTCCAGAAAAGGGATGAAGTTTGGGGCTGGCTTTAGATTCCCTGCTTTCCCTCCTTGCCTGTTTGCCATGCTTGCTGCAGAGGCTTTGGCAGGAGGAAGGGGTCAATTCAGCACCCCTGCTGCCTGTGACACCTGGGCTTGTGGAGTTCCAAGTGGTGCTGGAACAGTTGGTGCTGCTGGGAGAGGTGGGTGAGTGGTGGCTGAGGGCTGGTGGGAACAGTACAGAAAATCAACATCGTGCTGTGCCAGGGCTGCACAATGACTGCCTGAGCTCATCTTGCTCCGAGAGGTGATGGTGGAAGCAGAAATTTAGTTGATGTCTAGACAAGATGAGTTTGGCAAATTTGAATTTGTAGAAATTGTAACTACAGACCCACAGGAGGCTGGAGAAAACATAGTCAACAGTAAACTAGGGGAAATACTCTATTTGGAGGCCTCTTTCAAGCAGTGAGGAAATAGCAAGTCTGTAAGACTTTGTCATGTGTCATGCTAAGGACTGTCAATACTGAGTCATAATACAGAGATGCATTGTACAGATCAAGTTGTTGAGGGTGGCATATGAACATTTATTCCCTGTGTTATTTCCATTGCAGCTTCTACTCCAGTCTTTGTCCTGGAAAAACTCTTTTCCCTTTTTCTTTTCTTTGACTAGGAGTTCCCAGGGGCAGTCAGTGGCAATGCCCTGAGTAGAAGCTCTTTAGAGCTGTCCCAGATACACCCATGGTTTACCTTCCACGTGTGCTCCTTTGCTTTTATGTATGCTGGATTTTACCTCCTGTTGTTCTGTGTAGTTCAACAGTTTGACAGGGCCCTTGACAATTTCTCAGTGTTTCCTTTAAAGATGATGATTCAGCCCACAAATTTCCAAATATCCCAGTGTTCCTTCTAATGTCTTCTGAGTGAAGGTGCTTCCAACATCTCTAAATACTTCTGCTAGGCAGTGGGTAAGAGAAGCTCAGCTTCTGTGTCTTCGAGTTTATTTTGTTCCTGTCATGTCTCTTGTCCTCTGAGACACTGTGCTGTTCTTTACAGTGCAAGCTTTTACTTCTCATGTTTCTAAAACAAAGCTTAGCCACCTGACCTAGGATGCAACATTATGGCAAAAAATATCATTCAACCCATATTGTTCAAAGTGAAGCTGCTCCTACTGCAACTATATAAAAATTACTCCCGTTTTTCTCAATAGATGAGCCTCTTTTTTTCAGCATCACACTCATGTACATTTATTTCCAATTTTCCAGTTGAGTGTTTTCGTTCTTAAAGATGTTATTTTAACAGGTTGTGGCATCAGAAAAGTTGTTTGTTTCTTCCAGAAAACAGCAATTCCTATAAAACAGAAAAGGTCCTGAAAACCCATCTCAATTATTCTGTTTTGTTCCTTTTTACTCCATGAAAGGAAAATTGATTGATCTAGGAATTTACACAGAAATTTCTCTCACTTTACTGCAAAGCCCTAGAAGTACATGATAATCTTTTCATGCAGTTTTTACTGCATAAAGTTGTGTGTGCTAATGAAATATGATTCTTGGCTTTTACATTAATGAAGATGGCCTGCAATACAAGTGGGATGTTTCAAAACCTTTTAAAATCAGTTTAAAATAATTTCTTTTTTTTTTTCCTTAGAGGATAACCAAATTATGTGAACCAATTTCTGAGATTATATTTGTAGCACTATCTTTAGTTTCTATTTTGGTGGTCTGGCTTGGAGCCAGACTTTTTTTTGTTAACTTGGACTTTTTCTGACACAATGCAAAAATGGCTCTGTTTTATTATTCCAAACATTTTGCAAAAGCTACTTTCAGAGTAGACTTTCCTAAGTTAACCAACACTTGTGCAGTTATTTTCTACTTCTTAGAAAACCACAGCTGAAAAGAGCAGTTAAAAACTTAACTGCTGCTTTAAACTTGGAATTTAATCTGTATTTAACACAAGTAAGCTCTCATTTCAAGATTGTTTGATGCAGCCATTTCCCCTGTCAATGTTAATCATACTTTTGGGTGTGTGCAGCCTGTAGGATCTCACACTTAGGGATTTAGAAATCATGGGCTCTCACACAAGTGATTCCAGATGGGTGGATTTTTTCTTTGGACACTCCTGGGTCTTCCCAAGACATAACTTGTACCAGCCAGTCCACACTTGCAACATGATGCCTCTCGAGAGGCATTTGGTGTAGCTGGGCTTTATTGTGCTTGGTAAAGCTGCACTGAATTTCTCTCATCCAGACTTGGAAACAGATTAATACTAGGCCTTACCAATACCAATATAAAAAGAAACACATGACAAATCCTTGGAGGTGACTCGCTGCATACTCCCTCACTTTTACTGTCACTACGGGAGCAGGGAGGTGCTCTGTGCAGAGATAGCTGAGCTGATCCTGGCGTCAGGTACCACAGAGCTGTGGCAGCATCCTGGGGATGTGGGTCCTGGCAAGTCTGAGTCCCCACAAGCATCCCCAGCAAGACAGGAACACAAAGGAGGGGAACTGCTGCTCATCTGTGCCTTTTGGGCAGGGCAGATGTCCACCTCTGTAGCATGAGGTACAGAGCTAGGATTTACTCACAAAGCAGTCTAGGCATAGGAGAGCACTGGATCCAAGTCACACCAGTCCCAACCAGGGCAATGACTAAACCTACATGTGACTGAGCTGTGAGCTACTGTACAGGACACCAAAGCATTGTGCCTGCCTACCTTTATTCCCCCTCCCCCCAAAATACAAAGCAAAGTTTATATAAATGTAAAACACTCGTGTAAATACCAACTGGATTTCATACTTAAGTTTTAAATAAATGTCCATGGTCTAAGCATTAATAAACAAACAAATAAATAAATAAATGGCTGTATGTGTCTGTTTTATTCAAAGCCACATTTGCAATTCAGAAATGTTTGTTGGAGCCATCAGACTTTTCCCAGCTCTAAAGCAGAGAGAGAATCTACTGTTGGGAAGTCAGCTGCCTCAGGTGATGCACTACTCATGGGTGTGTTGCGTCTATTAACTGCAACAGCAGTCCCTGTCTGAAATTTGGGGTGGTGTGGGGCTCAGCTGCCATCTCACAAGAGCATCACAAGGCTTGTCATGTAAAATCAAGGCACCTCTAGTTGGACCAACTTGGGCAAGCAGCAGCATGAGGACAGAAAATCTGATTTGGTTGCTCTCTTGGTGTTCATCATTCCTGTATCCCAGGAAAAGTTCCCACCATCAAAAAAAAAGTTTGTCTTGTTTTAAAACAGGATGAAACTTCACATGCACAGGGTTGGTATCCACAAAGTTTCAATGTAAACTTATTTCCTGGGCAATAATAGTTCTCACTATCCTTCTGAGGTATTGATAGTCTTTTCAATTTCATTCTCCCAGCAGACTACAGAGCAAGTAACAAATGAGTACTTTGATTTTTACTATCTTTTAGTAGTTGGCCTGTTTTCATAATGCAGAAATTATTACACAGATTGTTGTTTTGGCTGGAGGAATAAGTTCTAATACACTGCAGATCTTTAACAGGGAGAATTTGTTCTGGAGACAACCATGTGTCCTGGGAAAGAGATGAGAAAAGATTAACAAAATAAATGAACATTTGGAATGGAAATGGTGAGTTAGTAGCTGCCCAAAGTGGAAAGCAGAGTTCAAGTGTATTTCTTCTCGTGTATGTGCAGTAGTTTGGTGTCTTGGATCGAAAGAAAGAACACACAGAATCTGCCCATTCTTTCCAGTAACTGCCTGCATGTTCACATCCAGCTAACATTTGCATTTTCAGCTTAAGCAGGAATACTGTAACAAGTCCTAGCCAACCAACAGACAATATATTGCAATGGGTAATTTGATGTATTGTTAATCTTTTTTGATCCTATTACATTTAGATACTCGTTTGTTCTCAGCTTGAAAATTTAAGAATGTGTGAGCTCTGCTTTTGATTAGCTCTATGGACCCATCCCACTGTGCATCGTTAATTGGTAAGATTTTAATATCACAAAAACTACAGAGTTACAGCATTAGCAATGGATCCATCCTCCTTTGCACTGATTACGGGTCAGCTGAGGATGTCACTGGTGTGGGAAGATGTATGGCTGATGTGAATCAGCAAAGCTGGCCCTACACTTCACTCATCTTGGCCCCTGCCAGCATCAGAGCCGTGCCTGCTTGAAAACAAGAGGTCACACTCAGTGCACTGCTGAAATATGCCTGTTGTTGGCAGGAGGGTCCCTACTGCAGAGCAGTGAAATTCAACGCAGTCTTCAGGATCAGCCTGGCAGCAGCTCGTGGGTATGAGCTTTGTCATTCTCTTCAGGACGTGCTGAACAAATCCTTAGCCAAGCAATGGAAATGAGATATGTTTTCCAAGTCGTGTCATTGAGTTTCAGTGCAGTGCTTGTCAGTAACTCTGTGTGCACTCCTACTTTGCCTTGCTAAGAGATGTGTTTTAGTCTGTCTGGGAGAGGGATGCAACTTGCAAAGTACCTGTAAATGCTCTTGCTGAGCCTCAGACTGATTCTTCAGCTCCTTAAACAAACCAAGAGATTAAAAGAAAAAGCACTCTCAATCTATTTAAGCTGACATTTTGTTCTTCTGAAAAAATAAATATTTTCTTTTAAGCAAAAAATTTCTAGAGGAAGTTGTAGGGGGTAAAAAGACACAGACCTATTTCTTACTGATGAAGAAGAGACGATAATATGAGAAGGCACCTTTCAAGGACACCATTTGCTCCTTGTCAATACCGACCTACAATACAGATTTAATTATCGAATCTGAACTATTCCTCTTCTAAAGTTTTTTCTGAGCTTTCTCTTCACACATGGTCACTATGCTATTTGTTTCTTTCTGCCTCTGTCATTAATTACTTCTTTAATTTTTAAAAACTCTTTTTATTGTTGATTTGATTAAAAACACCACTGCGAACTTTTTTCCCTTGCCTTACAACTGGGACCTTCACCATGCACTCAGCTTCCCACGACTGTCTCTTGTTGTATGCCACAGCCTCTCCATGCTCCATCTCCCCATACCACCATCCTCTGCTTCTCTTGCTTTGCCCGAGGCTCTGCATGTCCTCGCACCTGATCTTGCTTCACACTTTTTTTTTTCCAGCAGGTCAGCCCCCAGCCTGTACTGATGCAGGGGTTTATTGTAAATTTTGCAGCCGATTTTTTGTTAATTGGTACTGCCATCACTCAATAATCTCCTTTTTAAGTGTGTCTCATATGCCCATAATACTACCTAAACTGGCTTAATTTTTCCCCTTCCAATTCCAAGCCTTCAGGTCTATGGCTGCCATGTTCCAGGGAAGCAGAGAATGCAGGAACTCAAACAAAAGGCCACAAATGCCCACTGACTGTTTTTTCCAACTATTCCCACAACAATCTACAGCCTTTTTTTGTGGCTTCAGCACATGTCACACTGAGTCTGCAGCCAGAAGCATGTGTGTGTGAGCAGGTGAGTGATTATTTGGAGAGATGAGGCAATGCGGTTTCACTGCGATGCGAAACCTCCCAGCCTCCATGACCTCCTTGATAAGACCGGCCCCCCTCAGCATGGCAGGTGCAAACCTTTTGGAAGGCAAGGTAGAGAAACATATCTTGGGAATATTCTACAGGTCTGAAAAAGTTTGAGGCACAGCTTTGTGAGCAGCTTTTATTTTTCACTCCAGTCACAATGTATATGTGACTGGAGTCACATATCATGTGTATGCCTTTGGGAATGGGTTGTGGTCAAGAGAATTAGGAGTGCATTCAGATTTGCTACTCGGAAAAGAAACCAGCAGCAGCCTGTGGTAACAGAGCATTGTAATTAATCCAGGTGAAAACCAAAACCACATTGAAACTCTCCCATAATTTGAAGTCTTTGAAATCCCAAACTATATCTAATTTTTGTAGCTTAAGCAGCTACTGCTGTTAGATGCCTTAGCTATCTGTTTTAGGCTGAGGTCACCTTTGAGTCAGGGGTGATCTCGTGACCGATAGCACATCACATGTTCCCTCCTCTCCCCAGGACTGATGCATGAACAAGTCAATAACTACACTGAAGATTTTTTCAAAAAAAACCATAAATGTATCAGTTAAAAAAATTAGTTAAGATATTCCACTGTTAAATATAAAATGTGTTTCTCCTAATTGGTGGCAAGTTCACTTTTATAGCATTTTACTAAATGAGATATGTCAAAATCATTCTCTTGAAAAATGAAGCATTCTTTTGAAACAAATTAAGGTCACCAGTCTGTTTCAACTTGGAGGGAGCAAGGCAAATGAGAGACTGACTTGATCCAAAACCACCTGACTTCAGAGAGAGTTGTGCTCATTTTTGGATTAGGTTCTCCCATAAAAAGTGACATAAGTCATGGTAATGGATACAGAAGCTGTAGTACTGGATCACCCGGTAATCTGCTATCAGATGTGAACACCTCTGCATTATGCTGAATGAGAGTGAAAAATATGTTAGGTATGTTGATTTTTTTCCAGCCATGGGAGGACAAACAATACCACAGCCAAAAGAAAGTGTTATAATACTTTATGTAATATCTTACATATAGCTTATGTAATAAGAATTCAAACAGACTGTGTAAGTCTCTAGGACAAGACATACCTCCCACCTACATTGTTTTGAACCAGTATGAACCAGCAGAGTGAGTTTGCCCAGCACCTTGCAATTTGTGTCTATTAGATAGGGTATGAAACACCCTAAATAATCATGTCAAACCACAGCCTGAGCATATAATAAAACAAGCTATTTCACAGAAAGTTTCAATCTTACAAGCACAGTCATGTAGCTGAAGTGTCAGAAAACACACACATGGTCAAGGGAACCCCTCATGTGCTCAGAATTAAGTAATCAGATGAGAAGTTGCACAAAAAGGCCATTAATCCATGATTTCCACATTTCAGTTTGGCCTTAAACCTGGCAATGTTTAGCTAGTACCCCAAAGATCATTCCAGGCTTATGGATATCTTTCCACCCTCAGCTGGAAATATTAAACAAGAGGTTGTCTGCCTGGTGGGATCTAAACAGTGCTGCTATAACATCTTTGTGCAATCTCTGCAGCTGGAGTTCTCAAGAGGTTCATGTACCAGAGGTCCAGAGTTTCTCAGTGGTACCAGAGGCACACTTTGCACCTGAAAATGTGAAAAGGGCACATCCTAGAGGAGTGCTTCCCTGTTGTTAAAATATGAAGTGCTGTTAATTCACTTACATGGCTCTTTAATAGAAGAAGCCAAATACCAGGAAAATGTTTGCATGTGCCTCCACAAGAATCAAGGATGCCTTTGAAAATCATTTGCACCAGAAATCATCTATTTGCAAAGTGCTGTCCTATGTGAAGAAACAATCCAAAGTCCTGGAAATATAACAGCATGCTTAAATGACACCGGAAGCAACCCGGCACCATGCCAGGCTGAGGGAGAGTATTCTGGAAGCTATACTTCTGGCTCTATTCAGCCCTATTAATTAAGAGAACTAATCAGTGTGTTGCAGAAAGTTTTATTATCTTCCCAGACTCATTTGAGATCACTACTAAAGGAAATATAGGCAGTGATTTAACCACAGCAAGTCTCTCAAAAGATCAGATACTTAATTTTGCTGAAACAGAAAAGGCATCCTGAGGAAGAGAGATTTATTTTCATAATAGGGTGCAAAACATAATCAGCTGTCTCCAGAGAGGCTGTAAGCTGTTGGCAGTAAAAATTTAACAAATAAAATGTAATCTGATAATCAGTTTAGTGCTGTGCCTTTGCCCTGAAATTGTCTGTATGAACTCAGAGCAGAACATCATGAACACATGGCACTCGAGCTGTGGCCAGGCGATGCCAAGCTGGAGTGAAGGCATTTTCATACACATTACTACATCTATGCCAACAGTACACAGAGCTCCCCTGAAATGAAGAAAACTAACTACTGCACAAGGGAAAAAAACAGTACCACAGAGAAGTCCCAGAAAAGTGAGGAGAAAGCAGCAGTTATCCATCAGGCACTGCTTCCCTGCACAAGAAGGGGCTCGGCAGCAACCACTTGCTAGGAGGGCCAGGTAGGGCCACACTGCCACAGTCAGTGACAGCACCTCAGCAGGGTGAGAGATTGCAGTAACCTCAGAGGGCCTTCAGTACCTCCCTGGAAGTAAACTATAACAATTCATAGTGTCTTTTAAATTGGAAAGAGTCTCTATATTCTTTTGTAGCTTGCCCGCACTTAGATTTCACTACAACACATTAAAGTGTGGGAGATGGCCATAAAACAATCAGATGAAGCATCTTCCTTACCTCAGACTGTGTTTAGCATTGGAATGACAGGTTACATTACTGTGGAGCAAGGACTGCATTTGTTTACTCACTGAAATATAGTCCGAATCTAAGAGTATTTGAGTTCCTTTTTCAGCCTTTAAATAATCATGTCTTTTCACATCTGTTAGTTTTTCTGGAACTCAATCAGTAAAATGTCTTTCAGTTTTCATTTTTAAGTTCATGTGCTATATATAGACCATATGTTTCTTAACATATTATGCTCTGTCTATATGATCCTCTATAGCCATAAATCAGTTTTCTTGTGTTTCCTTTTCAAAAGATATTTAAAACTTTCTCATAAACTATTTTCTAGTCCTTGGTATTTTCAGATAAGTACAAAATATAAATCTATGCCACTTTCAGTAGCCAAGGATATTCTTAGTATACATGATCCAAAAAAGTTTGGACATTGCATGAGTAGTCTGATATAAACACTTGCCTTCAATAAATAAATTAAGTATAAATATAAAAAAAACAGTGTAAAGTGATTTAGTTTATACAGAAATCTAAGTGCAAAATATCATACTTTGGATGCCAAATACTGTATTAATATTGGACAAAAATGAGCCACTTACTCCAAGTAGCTTCTCTATAATCCCAACATCCTATCTTTCCAAATTCAGGACTGGAAAGAACAATCTTCCAGGCTGTTGGAATGATCCACTTCATAGTTTATTCAGCCTTTCTCAGCTCTACTCCTATGTTATGCACAATCTGAGGAGACCCCAAGACTCATCTCAGAGCCCACTGCCCACCAAGAAGATTTCAGCCAGCACCAGCTCTCCTGGATTTGCAGGTTTTGTTATGAACTCCCAAAATATCCCTCATCTGATGCTTGATGAAGATGAATCCCATAGCCCTCCCCAGGACCCTTGAGCAATGAGATGCTAGGCATCACAAGAGCGAAGCTGGACCAGGGCTTAGGGCCTCTGCTCCCCTGGGACTTGAAGGTCTCTGATTTACCAGCCACCTTTAGTCATTCTTAGTTGGCACATGCAAGGAAAAGAAGCATAGCACATCTTATACTTCTGATAGCTGACTCCAAGGTATCTCATCTATTTCTTTTTTCCTAGTAGGCTGTCAAGAAGATCATCATTAAAGATTTTCACATATTCTCCAGACTTGGGTCCACTGTTTTTGACAAGCTTCATCCTGGCATTGGGCTCTCAAAGCAGCTACTGACCGTATACTGACTGTAATTCCTCTTTCACCCCTTCATAGCATGGTATCTACCAAATACAGCTTTGTTGAAGGGGTAAACTACTTGTGATTGATTTAATTAGGACATTAATTTGTCCTTTAATGTCCTGTCCCCCCTACAGTTGGGCCATCACCCTCAAGTCTGTTCTTCTGCCCTCAAGAGCCCAAGAGGGTCCCTGGAGAAACCATGCTGGACATAAAACAGGGATGATGTTCACCTCTTGACTTTGGATAGGATAAAGCGGGCACCTTCAGTGTTGTCACACCAAAGTAGCTACTGATATTTCAGCATGTGTTAATACTCTTTGCTGAATAGGAACAGAGTTCAACTTGTGCCTAATTTCCAACAAAACAGGGAATTTCAAACATGGGTTTATCATGTGTTTTGCTGAATTTTCAGCCTCCAGCAAAACAACCAAAGAACACAGGCAAGCCCACCATGTGAGAAGCCTTCCGTCTTCCTCTTTCCAGGGTGCACTACCTCTGTTTAGTTGTATTTGCAAATGGTAAAATAAATAAATGGCACTGTGTGTTCTTTAGCTGAACCATTCTTTCCTGGGAAAGGCTGGTTAGTCCAGAGCACACCAAGTAATACCAGAAGGCAGAAAAGACAAGAAAGAACAAAGACACATTCACTTAGCACAAAATAAATACGGTGAGAAGGGAATTACTCAAGGCTTGAAAGAATATAAACCCACATTTTTAATTCCTTATGTAACAGTGACAGCAGCCTGAGTAATCAAGAAGAGGAAGTAATTGCTTTAAATTAGCATAAACTACACTCTCAATTATACTTATAAAACACAGTGGGAACATTTATATCACTAGATTTTTAATAATCATATATCTAAAACTGAGAGAAAGAAAAAAATTAAAAACTCACGTTAACTAGGAAAACAATTTAAATATTAGGTATTAGATAGGTTTGATTTGGGACAAAAAATCACAGAACTATCAGAGGAAAAGAGTTGTTATTTTCAGTTCATTGAAGAAAATTCACTGGAGGTGTGGTAGACCAGGCTATGACCGTTTCTCTACCTTAGCTATCTAAATCCACCTCTTCCCATATCTGAGGAATTACTGTGGACACCAGCTGCTGGACTAGGCTAGACTGACAGTTTTAACACTTTTCAGTCTCTGTGAATAAACACTGCCTGGAGCAGGGGCAGGTCCAGGTCCTGCCTCCTGGAGGAAGGACCAGCCACCGGCCTGCGCAGTCAGTCTTCATCATTTAGTCTCTTTTCACAGCAGTATTTATACACAGTGAAACAATATTAGGGGAAGCCTGCAGAAAGCTCATTGTGAACAACTTTGTGAATTGAATGCTGGGTGGTATTCTAAGAAATGGGAGAAAATCTCTGGCAATGAGAGAGTGGGGAAAACAAAAGCTTTATTTTTTCCATTCCCATTTTCAGACTGGTTTGTGTAGCCTTTCTTATAAATTAATTAGGATGGACTGACTGGGAAGAAAGGATGGAGAACTTGTGCACTTTATTTCTGAACTGGTTTCCAAGTCGCTCAGAGCTTGGAAGCAAAGGAAGGACTGAGAGGATGGGATTTCACACCACAAAGTCAATTCACAAAGATCGATTTGGCATCTCAAATTCTTTCCCACACCATCTGCTGCTCACCACTCCCAGTCCTTGACTCATAAGCCCACCTCTGACCTCTACCTCATGCCAAATATCCTTTATTTTATAACTGTAGACAGGGCTATTGTCTGTCCACAATAATTTGTCTCAGCTTGGGAAGATAGGAAGAAAATGTGGGAAGACACATAACTGCTTTCAGAACTACACTCCTTTCTATAATTATTTTTCTAAGAGCCATCAGTCAGATCCTCACTCTGAGGATAGCAAAGGCCATTCATGGTTATTTCCCATGAAACCAGGACTGCCATTCTAAACTAAAGTACTCTTTTGCAAATATGTGTCATGCGGGGAGAGCATGGAGTGCTTCACTGTTTCAGAGAGCATTTTCTTTTTGCACACTCAGAAAAATGACACTCTATTCCAAAGCAACTGCTTGCCAAGTTTACAGCTAAAGTAATTTTGGAGTTATCCAAGCAAGGAAGAAAAGGAAATACATATCCCAAAAATGCTTTAATTAGGGAAATTTATGTTCAGGGTCTAAATAACTTAGGAGATGCCTAAAAAACTTCTGTGAATTATGAAAAGAAAAAATCATTCAAAAGCATAGGGGCCAAATAAAGCATTGAAAATATTGAACTACTGGGCAGATTATAAAAACATGAAATGTTAATTTAAAGTTTTAAAATTGGCCTTATCTCCACCACTTTTTCTTTAATAAAAAGAGTAAACGTAGGTTAAGTTAAGAAACAATTTCCCCCATATGGATTTTTCCTTGTCAGTTCATCTAGAAATAATTCCTAAGTGCTCTTGTCATGTCAAATGAAAAACTGTTAAGAATGCTTCAAAGAAATACATCTTCCTTATAGCAGGCTTGTTATTTGGGTCTTCCAAAGGTTACCTTGGTAACTTTTTCCATTGATCTTCCACAAGTATAGTCCACATCCTGTTGTATGAGAAACAGCCAAACCTTTCAAGAATGCTAAATCATATTTCAGTATCACTCTGTACTTTGACTGAAACTTTGCTTTGTCCGACTTGTTCAACGTACAGGTAAAGAAGCAAAAGGAGGAACAGAAGGTGTCAATGGAGTGATCTTACAGAATAAAAGACCACATTTTATCTTGTTATCTCAGGTATTTCTTTTTTAAAGTCTCTCCCCTTCTTTATACTTTGGAATAAGGTGACCATGAAGAATAGAGCTTAGCAAAAGAATGGGCATATGAAAAGAAAGACTTTACTGTACCAGTACATCGGTTGAATGTTTGTATTGCAGTATGTTTGGCAGCATGAGGACATGCCTTTCTTTGAAAAAGGTAATTTCATAGATCAAGAGGGGAAGGTGTAATTTGCTTACCTGTACTTCACAGCAACTTTTCTGCCTCTTTGAATAAGTGCACAAAGTCAGTTTTTGGTTGGTTGGTCAGTTGTTGTTTTTATCAGCCACCATTTATTTTCATTAATTGCCATTTTATGCTCTTACACAAACATAAGGAAAAATCTTGACCTTGTGCATATTCTCACCCTTCCCTTTCCGACTCATGTAAAAACCCCTACATCCGAAGAACATTACTGGGAACACGCACTCCAACCAAATGAGTGGGAAGTGTGAGAAGCTGCAGGCTACAAGAGGAGACCAGAAGTTGTGGCATGGGCAAGTTTCCTTTATTGGGAGTCTTTCCTGAGCACTACTAGAAACCTTCAGGGAGGTGCTCTCAAGCTACTCTTTTTTTCTGAAAATTGAACGGGAATGAAAAAAAGGTTCTTTGCCAGGAGAGATAGCAGCCCATTTCATTATAGAACAAAGTGTTAGTTCATCTCTCCCCACCCTACGAAAATGGAAAATGGGTGAGAAAAACACTTCAGAAAAACCAAATGGTTATGGGGGATCACAAGTGATACAATGAAAGAGGGAAAAGTAAAAAGTGTTGAAATAGAAAATGGGGGCGGTAAAGAGCAGGACTGCTAGGGTTACAGAGGTTACATTAAAGAGGAAAACGAGCTATGTGTGCATCCCAAGGCCCCCTCCAAAAGTAAAGAATTTCACCTCAGCCTGTGCAACTGCCTGAACTTGAGGACTTTTCTACAGACCGCATCAAGGGACTGTCTGCAACTACAAGGGGCTCTACAGCAACACAAGCATCAAAACCCAGGGAGTGGCTTTACAGAGAAGAAGAAAGCAAAAAACACTTCTGTGCTATGGAACTGCAGAATGGAAAGGGCAGACTTCTAAGGCTGTGTTCCTGAGAGCCTGGGTGACCCGCTCTGACATCTGGGGGATGCATGCTGCTGCACAGCCTGTCCGTGCTCCACAAATCCAGAAAGCAGCTTCTTCTGCCCTCAGTCTTGGGGCATTGGGGTGCCCTCTGCTCTCTTGGGCACTGGCTGCATCTGATTAGCCACACAACACCCACCTAACTCTCCTGCAGTGGCCTCAGCTGTTCCCTCCCAACCTGAACTGCACGTGCCCTCTTACACACCCTGCCTTGCTCAGCACTTCCCTGGTCACCAAGGCACGCATAAGGTCTGTATCTTTTTCTTCCTTTCCAAGCTCCTGACTTTGGGGCAGCAGCTTGCTGAATTATTTACGATGTCACAGTGCGAAGGCCAGGAATGAGGGAGGTTTGCATTCCAAGAGAGCCATTTCTTTCCCATGAAAAGCATGCAAAATCCTAATGCCCAGACTATATTTTCTACTACAGACAAATAATTTCCATGATACGTGGTATGTATAAATACCTTATTTCTACCTCTTCCCCTACAAATTTTGCCCTCCATAGCAACATAAAATAATGACAGAACCTGAAGGAAACCAGTAAAATTTTGTCTATTTTCCTTGTATTTATTCTATGCAGATGGGGATGAGCATTTCTAAAGTCTCAATGAACACCCTTTGAATTACTTGTGATTATGAGTACTTCATCCTTTTTTCCCCCCTCAAGTACTTCTACAGCTTCATTGACCCCACTCGGCTACTGTGGTCAAGCCTCTCTCAGGATAAATGTATTCAGTATGTTTTCTCCTAGAAGTCTTGGGCCGGTGAAGGGCAAATCTGAAGATAAAACTGGAAATACAACTGAAGGCCTGAAGATTGTACAGCCTGCTGCCTGGACGCCTGCAGGCCCCATGCCTTGATGCCAGCACCATTTCACACTGCAAGACTGCTTCACAGTCCATTTAAACCAGAAAGGTGGGAAAGTTTTAGCTTTAGCTCTGTGCTAGCTTGAAGTATTATTGTTATTTCATGAGACAGGAACTGAGGCAAAAATACTGAAGTGAAATGTAATATGTATTTTGTCATAACTCTACCTGGAGTTATTTAAGTCTTGATTAGTTTCTAAGAATATTTGTCACTATATATTGTTTGTACTTCAGCCCAAGCTTCTGCTCAACTTTGCTATAGCTACATTTGCTCAACCTATGTTCCAACTAGGCTCCTTACTGCACACACAGCCATGCCAGGACAGCTGGAAGTGGAGGGGCACAACAGCCAGCAGCAGAAACTTTTTAAGCTTCTTCAAGGAACCCTAGCCTGAGACCTTCTAAAATTAAAGACATCTCTACCAGTCACATGCAGTATAACATGGGGTGTTTTTTTACCCAAAGGACTCTAAAGCTATGACCACAGCACTAGAAAAAACAGGGTCTGGAAATGAGCTTAAGCACTTGACTGCTAATTGCCATTATGCTTAACTGCAAGCATGTGTCCTGGAAAAGGTTTGGCTCATGTCAGCTCACACTGTCTCAGACAGAATCCAGACCAGGACATGGTGAGTGTGCAGCCCATTCCAGCAGGCAGCATGCACCAGGCAAACGCTGACCAGCCTCCCCTTTTCCCTCTTCCTGTGCCCAGCGTCACCTTTTTACACTGCCTTCAGACTCCCCAGGGCATAGGACACATTCTCAGCTTCATACTATGAAAATGTCACTCCAATAACCCTCTTTTTTTCAGGAAAAGGAAGAGCCAACAAAAAAAGCACAAACATACTAATGATTGTGTCTTAGGTCTGTGGAAAGGAAGCAATTGCTTAGTAAAATGGATCTGGTCAGGCCTTGGCACTTGACCAAAAAGCCAGGTGCCTTCACTTGTTTTTTTCGGTGTTATAAACATAGTCCAGCTGCAAGAATCTGGTCTTACCTTCACAGGGTAGGCAGAAGGCACATGTGACACTAAGGTCACCATCATTTGGACAATACTCTCAGGCACAGGTGGATGGAGCTGTGAAAGGCCAGGAGTTGGATTCAATGATCCTTGTGGGTCCCTTCCAACTCAGCATATTCTGTGATTTTGTGATCCTGCTGAAACCCTTGAGGGCCTTAGAACCAGGAAAGACTTTTTTCCCTTGTGCAGAACAAATGTTGGTTTTGACCCTAGAAACAACAATCACTTTGGCTGAAACCTCTCTGAAACAGACACCCAAATAAGAACATCAGGAGGAATCTCATTCATAGGTAACAATAATTTCACCATCTGTAGCCCTTTTTATCCCTGAGAGTCTGCAGCTTTGCAGTAAATTAGGGTGGTTTATTTCTACTCTTTGTTTTTATTTTTAAGATCTCAGAATTTAATTATGTTGAAACAGGAAGCATGCTTCATTTAAGTGATGTCAGGATTCCTTTCTTGAGCTGTTTCATGGGAAGAATCCTTACTTCTTTTTCTCTGTTTACACTGAAGGTTCATGAAGCCAATGTAAACAGCAAAATGAGTGTAAACACCAGGGATTAACTTTAGAAGATTTGAAAGCAACAGGGTTTGCCTTAATAAAATCAAGCAAATAGTTAAGCAACAGGGTTTGCCTTAATAAAATTAAGCAAATGGTTTAATACTTCTATATATCTCTATATATAGTTTAGAGATCCTGAAGAAGTATGTTCCACTTATTAAATATTCACCATTTGAGCTTTTTGAGGATTATCTCAAAGAAACAAGGATAGTATTATGTTGGTGTTAAGCTAATTTTTTATTAACTTCAGGGAGAGGACAACTGTGTTATTGCTTCATTAAATGTGCAGACACTCACTGAAGTTGTATTCTCTGCACCGCAATACAGCAAGAATTTTATGCAATACAGTATTCTTAAAGGACTGTCTCTTTCTCTTGAGCTGTGCTTTGACTCTAACTGCCTCCTCCTCCTGCTTATTGTAGATATCCTCTGCTTCCTCTGAGTGTCCTGTAATGTTAATGGGGAAATTTCCATGATTCTAATACTAAAACTCCTGGTTATAATTACTTTTGAAAACCGAGTGGGCAAAAAAGAAGAATGTCACTCTGCAAAAAATAATATACTATCTTGCTCTGAACAATGCCAAAACTAATAATTTTGCTTTCTAACAAACAAAATGAGAAGAAAAGAGAAGAGAAGAGAAGAGAAGAGAAGAGAAGAGAAGAGAAGATGAAGGCAATGGCTGTTAAATAAAAGTTTAGAACGAAAGTTATACAGTTTTAAGAGATTCTGATGTGGCCAATGTGATAAGAGCCTCATAAAGCCAAAATACCCTCAGAATTCTTAAAAGTTTCTGCTCGCCGTTTCCAGCTTAAAAAAAAAAAAAAAAATGAAGGAGGGTTTTTGAAGAACTCATTGCAGGGCTAAAAAAAATACCGATTGCTTAGGTATAACCGAAGTCTCACCGGGATTTACAAGAAGCACTGACAGTGTGGGTGCTGGAGTTCATGGAAACATGCCGTGTCTCTACTGCGCTCGGCTGATGTGCCTTCCGCTTCAGCACCGCACCAATCCAGGTGGGCCAGGCAAATACACTCCTGGCACCCGAACATCGATCCCAGGAGAATCAATGAAAAGCAGGGCAGATTCAAACAACAGCAACTAACACCGTGCATATTGCATCCTGCAAGACTAAGTGGGTATGTCTGTAGGGTGCCGTCACCTTTCTGTTTGCCTGTGGACGTACGGAGAGAAGCCCGGCAACAGCAGACGTGGAGGTAAAATTGAGGTTACACACACCGTGGCAGTGAAGGCTCCGCTCGGAGCAGATCGTGGGCAGGCCGCGGGCACCCCTGTTCTCCGGCCAGCCTAAGTCTCAGTGTTCCCCAGGGTGCTGCGCAGGAAGGATCGAGCAGGGAATTCTCCTCTTTGAGGGACCCCGACACCTCTTCCCCGCGGGGCCACGGCGCTGCCCCGGCCCCGCGCCCGCCCCGGACTACAGCTCCCAGCGAGCCTTGCGCCGCCTCCATCTTCCCCCTCACAAACAGCGCGGGCTGCGTTGTTGAAACACAACCCCTTGTTGCAATAAAACCTGTCCTTGAACAACTTTCTCAGAGTGTGCTTTGAGCCTGCAGTGAGGCGGGCAGCTGAAATAGATCCTCAAATTAGACGAATTAGCACTCATGATCTCGTTGGGTTCACTTTGGCAGGAGGCCAGAGTCTCCACTCCCGGGCTGTTCTGTCTCCCAGAAGAGCTGTAAAGCTGCTTTTCTTTCCTGGAGGCGACGTAGTGTCCTGGGAATGTCCTCAAAATACGTGGTGGATCGGCTCATCTCCTGGTTCAGCAATATTCAACAAGCCCGGCTGCTGGTCTCTCCCACCACTCATCGCCCTTCACTGTTCCTCAGCATGTGGGACAATGACCCCGAAGATGCTGCCTGACATTGCTCTGCTGCCTGTGATTTTCTCCTTGCTGCAGACTTGCTGCCTACGAGTGAGGAGCTGCCGTTCAGGCTTTGCTAAATCTCATTTATCTGTACTGGGCCTTTTGTTTATGTGCTGTACATGGCAGGTACAACTCACGACAGGCACTGCACGGGCAGTATGTACACACACACACAAACATAATTTTCCAAAAGGCTATTGCTCTTTATTTTTGATTTTGGACAGCCATTTGGCAGTCTTCACTATGGAGAATTCAGTACCTTTGAAAAATCCATGTTCTGCGTTTTGTCTAGAAGTAGGCATTGCCTGGGTAGCACTATCATGAGTTTTCCATAAACACACCAGCATTTCTCCTCTCCCGGCTCCCTTTGGGTAAATCTTAGTTAAGCACAGCTCACATACAGGTTTTTGAAAGCCCTGCTGGAGGAGTAGCCTCGGTAGGAGATCTGGCAAGGCCAGGGATCTGCAGGCAAGGATTATCAACAGCAAGGTGCCTCAGGGAGATAAGGACAGATGCACGTGTGCACCCACCTGAGAGTGGGAGCAGGGAGAGAGTAGACAGGGAAACAAGTGGATCTCAAATGCTAAGGCAGAGAGCTGTATATAAGTATTAGGAGACCCAAGTAAAAAGAAATTTGAATCAAAAGACTTGAGGAGCAGATTGGGTGGGAGCCATAAAAGTGGGCTGGGGTGAACTAGGAGAGGCTGAGACGAACAAGAAGCAGAGTCCGCAAGTGGGCACCAGTGGGGAGGAAGGAAAAGGAGGAATCTAGGAGGCAGTGTGGAAATACGCAAACTGTTTATGCAGAAGTGGTGTGAGGCTCCTCTTGTGTGGGTACTCTTTAACATCAGGTTGGAGGCAGGGACACAAGCACAAATTGGTGGTTCTCTTTCCCTTGTTTTATTTTATTGTTGCTGTTTGCCCCCATTTTTAAAGCATGGTAGTCCCTTGGAAGCAGCTTTGTTCTCCAAATGTCCAACACCATTTTCTTTATCTTAAATACACACACAAAAAAAAGTAACTTAAGTAACACTTCCTGCAATTGACATTGCATCCGTGCACTTTTGGAGCCTGTTTCCTAACCTTAGCATCAGTGGGCTCTGAACAATTTCAGGAACCCTTCCTCAATTTTCTCTTACACTTTTCCATTAATTGGCTTCTCTCACTCCACCCAGTCTTAGCAGCAAGTTTACAGGTTTTTCCTACCATTCCTACTATTAAAAAATATGTAAGTTTTGAATCAAAAGAAAGTAAGTACTCAGTCCATCCTATCCCAAGGAGCACCATCTCAGAATCTTGTTTTCTGGGTACCCCCTATCACTTTTTACCTTCAGAAGCTTTCCGGTAATACACTAGAAATCCACGTTCTTTCCCATGGCACTCCTTACAGCTTCCAGCTTTGCTACCAACCTCAGTGACTGGAAAAAAGATATGAGGATTTAAAATTCTCTTCCCCTTAGCACCAAACTAGTATATGCTCAGTTGCACAGTCTAGAGTCATCCATCTCCTGAACAGCTTTTACAGAAAAACAACTTCAGAAATGCTAAATAATCACAAATTAACTGGTCTTTGCACAAGGCTGGCCAAGCCCAGGCCTCCCAGCCCTGTTATGGTCTTGTGTAAATCAGAAATCCAAAACTAGCATAAAAACTGCAACAGCCTGAGGGAGCATCTAATAACATCGTGTGGGAAACTGCAGTGTTCCCCTGGCTGAACCCCATGAGGTCCCTTCCAGGCATCAGTCAGCATAAACTGGCAAAAAAGCTGTGTATTGATTTTGATTATTTGCACTATATGCATGATTGTAGAATCTGAAATGAAACACTGAATCCGGTTTCCAGTCTCAACACCCTATTTACTTCTAGCTTCATTTTCGTCGCAGGTTGAAGGCAGGCTGAAAGGGCAACGGAGCTCAAAACAAACCTTCGGGGAGGTTACAATGTACATAAAGCCATCTTGGGAGTAAGGCCGGTTCTTCACTTAGCCGAGAACACAGGAAAGAGGGTGAGGAATGGGGTTTGTCTGCTGATGTTTAGGGGAAGCAGTAGCAGCGACAAGGGCAGCTGTCGTTCTCGGGGCTCACTTAACCCTCTCCCGCACCCCGCTCCGCAGGCGGGCACAGGCCCAGCGCACGCCCCGGCTCCCATGGCGCTGGGGCACCGCCGGCACGGCCGGGAGCTCTCGCCTCCCGCAGGGGCTCCCCTGGCCCAGGGCAGGCGGCCGCCCCTCCGTCCGGCGGGACACGTCCCCCCGCCGCCGCCGCCCCTCCCGCCGCCGGCTCCGGCATCCCGTGCCGCGCACCCCGCGTGACCAGCGGGGCGGGCACGGGCAGGCACGGGCGGGCGGCGCGTCCCCGCACCGCCCGGAGCCGAACGCCGCTCCCCCGCGGAAGGCAGAGGAAGCCAGGCGCTGCATCCCCGCTCTGTCCCGGCCGCCCGCCCCCGCCGGAGGAGTCGGGGGCGGGGCGGGGCCGGGCCGTCCGCGGCACCTCCCCGCGGGAGCGGGCGGGGCTCCTCTCCTTTGCGCCATGATGAACAAATGACCTCGCGGGGAATGAAATTTAAGTTCCACCGGGGAGAGAGAGTTCTCTGCTTCGAGCCCGACCCCACCAAAGCCAAAGTGCTCTATGATGCCAAGGTGACCGGCCGCGCGCGCCCCTGCCTCTCCCTCCCGCGTCTGCCCGGGCGGGAGGGCGCGGGGCGGGGCCGGCGCGCGGCCCGCCCGCTCCCGTTACGGCTCCTGCTCTCCCGTTACCGCTCCCGCCGGGCGCTGCGCGCGCCCCCGGGCGGGAGGCGGCGCGGGAAGCGGCTGTGGGCCCGGCCGGGCAGGCGGCGGGGGGGGGCGGCTCCGCCGGCAGCTGCACTTGTTGCGGGAAGCGGGCGCTGGCCTGGGGAGGGGAGAGCAGCCGGGGAGGCCGCGGGGTGGGGGCCGCCACGGGACAGGGAGACGAAGCGAGGCGGTGCCGTCCCCTCAGGGCCTCTCCTCCCTCCGTCATCGCTCCCTGCGGGCGGCTCAGGTTCCCCCGGTGGGGCTCACCTCTCTCTCAGCGCTCCGGGAGCCCCGGGGGTGGGGGGTGCGCGAAGCAGCTGTTCGCGAGTCTCCGGGCCTTCCCCGCGCTGGGGAGCAGAAGCGATGGGGCCCGCGCTCTCGGGGCCTGGCTGCCGCGGCCGGTAGAGACCGGAGCCGCCGAGCGGCGCTGGAAGCGTCAAACCCGCTTCCCACCTTCCCTTCTCGGCTGAACACCTGCAAAGTAATTCTGAAGTCTTATTACCACCCCTGCAGTTTTGTAGTTTATTTCCCCTCACGCTTTCCCACGCTTACTGCCCGCCCTTTTGCGTTTCAGAAGGGTTTAAGTGGTACCGCTGGTGCAGGAGAGTAATACGGAAATACGACAGTAAGCAGTGCGCGGTGGGCCACAAGTGTTGCAGTAAGAGGTGACTGCCTCAGTTAGGGCCTGACCTTAAGAGTACTGATAGTAATTATAGAGATTTATGTAAATACAGTGTTGTTTTCGGATATCAGTGGTACACAAGATTATTTTTCAATCCTAAATCCTCTGTGTCTGACTTGGAAACAGAGTTCTGGGGGTTTTTTGTTACAGCGAGGAATAAAAAAGGAAGTATTGCAACTGGGTTCTTGATGAAATTAGTACTTTTTGCTGCAGGTTTGCTAGGTATGCTTTTCTGCGTTTCTCAAATATCTTTGATTAGGAATGCCACTGTCCTGTAGTATTTTGGGCTGCTCTTTTATTTATACACTTATTCCTGTGTTCTGACAACCTGGTAGCTTTAGTTGTTATCCCTATAAACCTGGAACCTGAGTACAAAAGTGTACAGTACCTTTTCTTTTTTATTTTCAAGTACCCTAAACGGCATGACTGTCTGCGAATCCATCAATAGTTCTTAAATTCTGAGCTCCCAAATTAAAACACCACTGTAGCCTAAGTACTGATATATGATCTATTGAAAGCCACTCAAGTGCGGGCAACACATCTTTTTCTTCTGAGGTGCAGGCCCTTTCAGATTGGCCATTGCACATTCGTGAAAGAGGAAGAAAACAAAGGCTCAGATATTCCCAAAGCTTTTTAATGTTTTGTGGCTGAGAGTCTGTTGTGTTCAACAGAACAGCATTTCTGAGGTTTATGTCTAGAGACGTGTGTTGTTTCCTGCTTAGGGGGCTGGAGGAGACAGCATGTGGGAGAAAGCCCAAATTAGTAGCCTGAATCTGTGTATCCATACTGTGCTACTGCAATGTTTGATGTCTCCCTTTGTCTTGAAAGCATGGGACATTTGAGAATAGGACAAAGATGGTGAGCAGTTTGCAGTGTTAAGAGTACTCAACAGGAAGGCTGGGTTTTCTCGTCATTTAGTGTAATTCTTAACTGGCAAAACAACTAGTCTATTTAATTCCATTTTCTTTCTTTCTTTGTGCATAAACTCTCTCAATATCCAAAAGTTTACTTTCTCTCAAGCTTTTTAATATGTACTGTTTAATATGTTCAATTTCTGTTTCAGATTGTTGATATTGTTGTTGGAAAAGATGAGAAAGGCAGAAAGATTCCAGAATATCTGATCCATTTTAACGGTTGGAACAGAAGGTAAGAAACTGTATGTGCGGTTTCAGTTCTTCCATTTCTTCTATTTTATTCTGCAAACACAGGCTTTGCACAGAATATCAAAGGATTGATGTTTGCAGGAGTATTTTTGGTTTTGTGAATGCCTTTAGTATACTTGCTCATATTGATGCATTGGTCTGTATCCATAAATTTCAGTGAATCAGTTTGATAGACATGAGTTTAAACCTTATGGGTTATCTGTCTGTGGCATATACTTATGGCACCTAAGTTCCCAATAATAAAGGTTTATGCTTTGTTAAATCTAGCCCTGGATTATTTGATTATCAAGGCCAGTACATGAGTGCAGTGTCTCAACTGGGATCGATAGTATGTGTCAGTGCTACAAAGGCTATCGCGGGTTAAGTCAAAGTTTGAGAGATTTTAGGTGGCAACATGGGAGTTGAAGCCGTGTGAACAGAGAAGAGTGCAAACCTTGTGATACAGACACTGCTTCTGAATGACATTAAATGAGTCCTTTGTAGATTTAAAGTATATCAATTCATTGGTAATCATGAGTGGCATATATTCGTAGTAATTTTTTATTTTCTTGTGGCCTATCCTTAGCTGGGATAGATGGGCAGCTGAAGATCATGTTCTTCGGGATACAGACGAAAACCGCAGATTACAGCGTAAATTGGCACGGAAGGCTGTGGCTCGCATGTAAGAAATCCTTTTGGCCTCTACGTAAATGAGATTCATTTTCAGATTCAGACAAGTACATCCAGGTGTCTACAACTGAGCTTGGCCTCTGAGCTCATGCTGTAGGTAGTAGATATGTAGATAACAGTGCATTCTAGAGAGCCATTCTGAGCTAGAGACCTGTGTGTTAACACTCTAAAAGACCAATACTCAGTAACTATGTTATTCTTAACTATTGCTGTGAAATGCCTGTGTATTGGATCTGCATCTTCCCAAAGAAACATACTTGCAAAATAATTTAGGAAAACCTAAAGTATTTTTCAGCTAAAGGCAATAATCTAATATTGGTTGGCCATGGCTTGAGGATCTGATTGAGGGCACGAATATGAAGTAATGTACAGACATTAAGGTATCCACTCTCAAATAAGTGTTGTCCAAATGATGTCAACATTAATTAATGAAAATAACTCAAACATACGTTTCCTGTGCATTTGCATGTAATTGAATTAGCTAGGATAAATAAATGAAATAATATTGCCCAAATGTCAGTGAACCATTTTATGTTTTGTAGGAGAAGAAAGGGAAGAAAGAAGAGACGTTGCAGGTTGCCTGGTGTTGACTCTGTGTTAAAAAGCCTTCCTGCTGAGGAAAATGATGAGAGTAGCGAAAACTGTGAGCTTGTTTTCATCCTTTGGTAACTGGTGGGATGCCTTTAACTTCTTGACCTGGGGGAGAAATGCATGATGGCACTTGCCATGAGAGTATCGTGGTCCTATCTGAAATATAGAGGCAGTCATATGAAGAGTGAGCACTATGTTTCATGCTAAGCATCTGTTAAGTTAGAATATCTGGTTTTTTCGTGTATTCCAGAGGCTTTTCCTTGTATCTCTTCCACTCAACTATTCTAATGAGTGATTTCAGAGGTTAATGCTGTTTTCTTTAGTGTAGTATTAATAGGTGTGAGAAACCCTCAGTTTTCTTTGTTTGATTTTAGGAAACACAACATTTCCCTGCTAGTGTCTCTGTATTTTTGAGGGCAATAAGATTATTTTTTTCCCTGGTCTGTCTTGTGCAAAGGTCTGTTTCTTGTCAGCTGACTGGCTGATTTCACTTTCAAGCCAGGTCTTTAATTTCCTGCATTTTCCTTTGCAACTAGAAAGCCAGCAGAACATTGGCTGGCACTTAACTGATGTTCTGGGGACTGTCGCTGCTGTAGTGGTTTTGGTTCAAAATATTCATTACTTACTTATTTTCCTTCTGTGAGATAAGAATTAGGAGAAAAAGCAAAGCAAGCACAAACCTTAAACAGTTGCAGTACAATGAAAAGAGTTTTATTACTAATAGAATTAAAAGTAAAGAGAAAATAACAAAACAAAATTAAAGCAAATCCCCCGCCCCCCCCCCCAGCACTTCTCTCCTTTTACCCAGCTCACACAAGGGATAACAGAACATGGGATGTTAGTCAGTGTTCCAGTTCTTGAAAAGTCTCTCTCTTATGCTTAAGGAAAAAAGGTTTTCCTTCAGTTGCACGTGGTTCCCAAACTGCCACTAACAGCAGACCCGCCCGGAAACAAACAATCTGCTGTATGTAGAACATCTCTCCCATGAAAAATCTCACAGTTCCTTCACACTACAAAACATGGGCCATCACATGGGGTTATTCATCTTTTTAAGGATAAGTTATTTTGGCCTGCACACAAAGGCTTTTCTTCGCCACAAGTCTCTAACAGCCTCGTACTACTTCTATATAGCCTGGCATAGGCATTCTTCACAATCTTCACAGGCACACGAAGATACTCCATCCCCCCATGTTCTTCAAATGGATTAAAGAGACAAACAGTTTGTGGTATTACAGTTTCTTACCACGGCATGCAAGAAGGTTTCTTTTAAGCTGCGCGCCAGAATCGCGGCACCGCCCTCTTTTCTCCCGTCGCCATTTCCAGCTCCGTCCCACAGGACTCACTTCTCTTTCTCTCTGACTCTGACGCCGCCATGTTGAAGAGTGTTCTTGTTCAGGCTTTACGGTGGGGAAAGCCTCGCTCCCTTTGTGCTGCTGGCTGTGTGGTGTCCTCTTCAGTTCAGCACGAAGTGTGCTGGCTGCAGACAGGAGGCTCTGCCGGCTCCCGTTGACTCCGCCGGCTCCGCATGGAGAGGAGAGGGACCCGCCTGTCCCCAGAAGCCGCGCTGGATGGGTTTAGCTGTGGCAGTCCATGGCTGGTTTGAGCTGCCTGCGGCTTTGGGACAGTCCCCCCCAGTGACCCAGGGTCCCTGCCGCGGCGCTGGTAAAGGGGGAAAGGGGCAGTGGCCCCGGCCCGGCCCGGCGGGGCCGGGAGGCTCGGAGCCGCCCCCACCTCCCAGCAAGCGAGCTCTGACAAAAAGGGAAGTCCCGCCTTTCTGTGCGGTTTAAATATGTAAATTGTGAGAAGTGTAATTGGTCTTAAAGACTGTCCATCAACTCAGGGTCAACCCAATACAGCTGCCCAGATTCATACCTTTTGAATGGTTAATATGTTAATCCCCGTGCAGAACTAAAATCCACTGAAAATGGGGGTGCTCAGGAGTGTAGAGAGCTTTTAAAAGGGAGTGTTTTTCAATTAGAGAGGATGCAAGAATACTTCTTTATACACATCTTACATACTTAAAACATTTGTAGTGTGCTGTAAATAATACATGTTTAATTCAATTAGAATGATTCATTCTCATTAAATATAACAAGCTAGTTGTGTTTTTTTAGTGGGTTGGATTTTGGTTTTTTGGGGTTTTTTTTTGGATTGAGGCCTCAAACTGGTCATAACCTTTGCAATGTAATAACAAATATGTGAAATCTCTTTTATGCAGCTATAAGTAGTTCTTCTTCTGATGACAGTGATGAAGGAACAGATGAAGAAATAAAAAGTGAAGAAAGTGACATAGATGAGAGGACAGAAATGGTACGTTCATGTGTTCCTTAAGTTGAGTGAATTTAAACATCTGTACTTGAAACTCTGAAAAAATTGAAATATAGGCCACAGGTGGTAATTTAGCTGGAATTAAAAGCATAATTTTCTTACTCCTGGTGTTTACTCTGATTGAGATTTTGAAAATTATACAATATGTCATAGTCTTACGGAACTATATGATATAATTCTAAAAATACACATTTGTTTCTTTTCCTCTCATTCTACATAAAGGGCTTATGTGGAGAAAATGCAGCAGACTAGATTTTCCACTTTCGTGGGTGCTGTAAAAATTTACTTGTCTATGCAGATTGGACAAACCTAATAGCATCAGGATGTTTGTCTTGTATTTTACTGTGAGACAGGCATGTCAACCCTGGTCTTAAGTTAAAACGTAGAGAGGACTGTTTGCAAGAAAAAAATATTTATTTTTCTGCAGTAAACAGTTGATCTAAAGATGTGTAGAATTTAACTACTACAGTTGGGTGATCTGAAGCAGCAAGACCTCACAAATTTCTGGGTTTTTTTCTTTTTTTTTAGTTAAATACTTAAGAGAATGTTAAATCTAAAAAAGTTTAAAAAAATGAATTTGCAGATGCTTTAAAGAGCAGTATTGTTAAATAGCTTACATTAAGGCTATTATCCACTTGTATCTTTACTACTGAAGTTCTTTTTTGAAACCAATATATTGTTTTCTTTCACTGGTCTGTTGTAGAAAGAAGAACAAGACGCTCATACAAAAAGGGACATGGAAGAAAGAGCAATAAGCATAGAAATTCCTGAAGTCTTGAAAAAGAAACTTGAGGAAGACTGCTACTATATTAATAGAAGAAAAAGGGTATGAAATATAAGCTGGGAATGTAATGTGCATGGGGGTGTGAGAAGGATGTCAAAAGTAGTTTTTGCGTATACAGCTCCTGGGGGTTTTTAACTTACATTTTTAGCTTCATGTTGAGCTCAGGGTAAGGAAGAATACAAAGAGTGTAGGGAGTAGACTTCTCTACAGCTAAAACAGTCACTTGTCATATTTAACAATGTAGTGTCTCTGTACCTCATTGTGCTGTAGAATTCAGATTGCTTTTTAACTCTGGAAATGCAGCAGACTTGTTGATCTGACCATGTTTCTTGTTTCTCCTAATGTTGACAAAAGATGCAGTTTAAGGGTTGAAATTACACCGTCCTGAATTTGCTTTATGCGCTAGACATTTACTAAATTAGTTGGTACATTACAAGCTCCTTTTCTAACTTGGTGTACTTATTGTTTTTGTAAGACATTAATTTGTTGTTTCTTTTTCAGCTAGTGAAGCTTCCTTGCCAAACAAATATAATAACCATCTTGGAGTCATATGTAAAACACTTTGCAATTAATGCTGCTTTTTCAGCCAATGAAAGATCTCGGCACCATCAGATGACTCCACATGCTAATATGAATCTTCATTATGTGCCACCAGAGAAGAAGTAAGTTATCTTAAGTCCACTGCTGTTGTCACAAGAAGAATGACCTTGCATTCTGTGTTCTGTTTTATGGCTGTTCACTTCTGTGAGCTTATACCATGATGTATATCTATTTACAGGGCTTAAAGTATTTGACAGGTACCTATAGTAATATAATATAATTATAAAAAGTAATTATAAAAAGTATAATTTGTTTATCAGTGAGAGAGTCCCTATGCTCTGAGAAGTCATTATGCAAAAGTGTCAATATCCTGTTTTATCATGTGAATTGTTGTAAATATCGTGATCCATTTGGAAGAACGTGTTGCTGTTGTCAATGTGAAGAATTTCACATCTGATACAAGAATACCCTGCTTAGATAAACTTGAACAGGTTCAAGTTTTGAAAAGGTTAAAAATTTAATACAAACACTTACAAAGAATTCCAAGTGCAAGTTGTTTATTTTAAATGGACATACGATCTTAAATCCTAGAGTCAGTAGGGAAACTGTGGTAACACCAATCCTATTTCGTTCAAATTGATGGTGTCTTAGTTTCTGTTTTCTCACTCATGCTGTATGTTCTTCTACCAAGTTACAAATGCATTAACCATGCATGTTTGCAGTATGGTGGTTTTTGATTGCTTTGGGGTTTTTTTCCTCTTATGTTAAAGATTTTTCATATTAGATGAGGCTGCTTCTTCATCTAAGTACAGTGGAATGAACTCTTGTTATTTTATCAGAGAGAAATCCTGACTTGCATTAGTGTTCTATTTCAATGGTGTGTAATTATGCTATTCCTTGCAATATTTTAGCCTATGTGAGTATCTTGGTTTATGTTGATGTCATTCATTCTTTGACAGATTGACACTTTTCCTTCTTTGTAGTGTAATCTCCCAAACAAAAAGTTAGATGAAATATCAGAAATGTGAACAGAAGGTTTTATACACATTAAGATTTTTACAGGTTTATGTTTAAGTAACTTCCTCAATAAAAGCAGTGCTTTAGTAAAAAAAATGGGTATAGTTTCAGTGATCCATTAAGTAGGAGAGATTTCAGCTTACATCTTTACTGTATTTTCCTTACTGTTCTAACACTAAAGGTTATTGACCTTCTTGGATTCTTTAGAATTTGTGCACATGATAGTCCCCTGACCCAATTCCTATGTAGTAGTTTTAGTAGGTGGTATGAAATATAGGCAGTTTGGAATTTCTAACATGGATCATTTTGGTGGAACCAAATTCTGTTACCATACACATAATGCACTTGAAACATGAGAGGGGAGTACCTTCACAAAGGTGAGAGGTGTTGCAGGTGGGCTGCACTGTGTGTTCTTGGTTCTGCTTCTAATAGCTTGTGTACTCACCACCTAATGTTATAAGTCTTTTACAGAGACCTAAAACTGAAATTCCTGGTAGCCTCTGATTACCAGAGCAGACCATTGCTCTCCAATGCAAATGTGTCTGGTTTTGTTGATTCACTGGATATCTCTTGAGCACAGCCTTAACGGCATCTTAGCACCTGTAGGTCAAATTCTGCTTATGCCTTGTAGACAGAGATTCAGTCTGTTGAGTACTTACTTTTTCTGGCAGGTGCCTCTTTTTTCAGCATAGCGAAGTTGGAAAACCAAAATAATATTTACATGAAAAACATCCGACTAATTTTATTTACTCTACAGCAGTAGTTAGTAGAGTAGTAGTAGTTAGTGAATAGTAACACAACAGAACTGTTGTGTGGTTTTGTTTGAGGTTGAATGAAATGAACCAGACATTTAAAAAAATTCATATTTCTGAAGTTAACAAGAGCAATCATCATCTTTTTAAGTGTGTTTTTAATCACTTATCATTACTTAGTAATTGAATCAGCATATTGTAGTTATGATGTTAATGGACTGTATTAAAGGACGATTTTGTACAATTATGCAGAAAAATTTTTGCCATGAAACTTTGAAATCCATAATTTTTTTTCCCCTCTAGTGTCGAGCTATGTAAAGAGATGGTGGATGGGCTGAGAATAACCTTTGACTTCACACTTCCCTTAATTTTGCTCTATCCTTATGAACAAGCTCAGTTTAAGAAGGTGACTTCATCAAAATTCTTTCTTCCTATCAAAGAAAATTCAACAAATACTAACAGGTAGGTTAGATATAGCAAGTTTAATAGTGCTTGTCTTAAAAAGTAGGCGAATGTGGTATTTGTGGTTTTTAACTTTAATTTGAAGATAAATACACTTCTGGAAAACAGTATTTAATAGAAGGCCTCATCACTTTAATAGTTATTGGGAGGAGACTGTCTTACCTGAATAAGTGTTCAAGAAGATCTGTGAAGCTAGAAGAATTTCTTTTGTGGGTAGAGCCCTGATCTCTTCAATTCTGTAAAGCTGCCTTAATTTCCTAGAAATCAGGAGGAACTTTCCCCAAGCCCTCCTCTGTTGAATCCACCCACGCCTCAGTCGACTGACAGCCAGCCCACCACAGGGGAGCCAGCCACGCCGAAAAGGCGAAAAGCTGAACCCGAAATCCTGCAGTCGCTCAGGCGTTCGACGCGCCACAGCTCCAACTGTGACAGGTTATCGGAGAGCAGCGCGTCCCCACAACCTAAACGGCGGCACCTCGAGACCCCAGCCTCTATGCCAAAGCTCTTCCTGCACCTGGAAAAAAGTAGGTTCTTCTCTTTGCATTGTTGGTCTAAACAAAGTATAGAGTTCTGTTCTTTTTTTAATGCTGTGTGGACTGTGAACTGAATGATCAAAGTGGGAATTCATTACTTTTTGTATCAGTTCTTTAACTCTGAGGCCTTATTACCAGAGAAATATAAAGCAATATTCTCAGTACTTTGGTGTATTTTTCCACAGAATTCAATGAGCTGCTTTTCTGAGTGTCTCTTTTAGGATAGCTTTTATTGAATTTCAGTGTTTAAGACTTAAAGCATTTTAGCAGCAGGCCTTTAGAAGCATTTAATGGCTTATTGTTCCAAGTAGTAGTTTACAAGTAGTAAAATTTTTCTTTTGTTTTGTGTTTCCTTTCATTTTGAAGAAACCCCTGTCCATAGCGGGTCGTCTTCACCTATAACTTTGACTCCTAGCAAAGAAGGGAGCACGGTGTTTACTGGCTTTGAAGGTAGAAGAAACAACGAATTGAATGAGGTAACACATTTTGATGTTACTGTCCTAGATTCAATGATTAAAGGTTTTGTGGACCTCCGAGTAGGGCTATGTAAGAACAGATTTTGTTGGTATTACTTAGTTCATCTTTGAATTTGAAGTTCTGTACAGACTAAATCATTTATGATGTTATAAAGTTTTCATAACCAATACTTTTATGTCTAGGTTTTGTCCTGGAAATTGATGCCAGAGAATTATCCACCAAGTGATCAACCACCGCCTCCTTCATATATCTATGGATCTCAACATTTGCTGAGGATGTTTGGTAAACTGATGCAAAATTCTCTGCTCAAAGTTCCTTTTTTTTTTTTTCCAGTGCTGATATCGGTGTGATTTTTCTGTTTGCTTTATTACATTTAGTTTTATTCTTGGAGGAATGTACATTTTAATCTATTTGGAACTTTTAGGCTATTCATAGATTTTATTATCTTTTACTGACTCTGTAAGCCTTCATTTAAGGAAAGCAAAGCAGCATTACTTCCAGTACACTATCAAACATCATTAAACCCAGCAGCATTCACTTCCTCAGCATGTTTCTCTTTAGTAAGGCTTTGAAAGATCAAAACTAGCTTGCAAGAAAAAGTGGGGTCTGTGGGGAAAAGAAATTTTTGTATTCTTTTTTGTTTAGTGGATAAAAGTAATTAGAAGTTACATTTACAAGAACAGGTATAAACATTATTTATTTTATTCACAGTAAAGCTACCAGAAATACTGGGGAAGATGTGCTTTCCTGACAAAAACCTAAAGGCTTTAGTAAAACACTTCGAGATGTTTCTGAGGTAATGTGACACAATGTACCACAGCAGTGTTTCTATTGTTACATAGATGTAAATGTCCTGGAAGGACAAAGGGGGTTTAAAATAAGATGTGCATTTTCCATAACTACAAGATTATGATAAAATTAGTATACAATTTTAACAATAGCAATTTGAGTAAAGATGAACATAAGATTTTCTGTTCTTTAATTCAAATTGAAGGGAATCTGAGTTTCCTACTTCAAATTTTGATAAATACAGTGATACAGAACTGAAGTGTGAAAGTTTGTTGCTGTGTATAGAATGACAAGTCTGACTTGGTTAAGTAGCATGTTTTATATTAGCAGGGGGAGAAACTTGTGCTTTAAGACGTGTTTTTAATTATGGTGGTTTCTTAAAAGAAATAAATGTCTGTCTTAACTGAACTTTGAACAGAGAGGTTTCTCTGTGATGCAGAGCAGTGGTTTGTAGAGATACACAACTCTCTCTGACCACACTAGCTCCACCACCGGAGTCAGTAAGGTCATACTTGCACTGTGATCAGATTGGGTTATCAGGTACTGTAATTAGTATTTCTGCATGACATTGAGGATGTAGTTAGAAATCTAGTGTGGCACTGTGTTGTGCAGCATAAGTACACTGGAAAATAAAATTGCCAAGGCAAACTTTCAGGAGAAAGTGTTGTAGATGGTAATGGAACAGATACAGAAACTGTTATTTAAATTTGGTCAGTGACTTAAGTAGCCACTTACAGAAAGGTTACACCAGCATAAATAAAATTTGTATTAGAGATCAGGGAGATGAAAGCTTTAAAATGCTTTTACTTTAATTGCTTATTAAAAATAGAAGATGTTTCCAATGTCAGTTTTTACAATACACAGTTTTGCTCTGGAAGCAGTTAGTTGTCAAGTTTTACTGATTCCATTTTGCTTATCTTTTGTCAGATCCTTGTTGGCATTTGAAATACCTTTAAATTAAAACAGGACAGAATTAAAGCTCTTTGTTGGAAACCTGGTTTTGCTTGAAGTGAATATTTCATAGGGAGCTTAACTCACTGTGGATCAGATCAGTTTTTATCAGACCTTTGCCTGTTCAGATTCTTCTGTGTTGATCAGAGTATATCTCTGTTCTTTAACATATTTAATACAGTGTTTTCATACCCATTTTGTGGATAAGCTTTGGTGGAGTAGAACAGAAGAAAAGAGAAACATGTCCCTTACACCCCATACCATAAAGGTTACTTATTGGGAAAGGGTTGCTTAAGGGAACTGAAATTTCTAGTGATAGCATCTCTGTGTGTTTCACTTTTCCATCTGAGCATCTCATTGAAATGTGTAGTCATCTGTAAACAGAAATAAAAATAAATTATGTTTCCATGTCAGCATTTTTAGTGGAGATAGAGCTGTGCTTTTGAAGCAAATCTCTCAGTAGTTCCCACTTTCCATACTTTGTGTTGTGGTGGAGAGTCCTCTGAGTACACAACCTGCATTCCTTTTAGAAAACACTTAGCCAGAAGTGTGCTTCAGTCCTTGAGGCCAGGCTACAACTAAAGCAAAATGAGCCCCTTAAGGCAAGCATGATGTGGATATCACATATCTTACAATAAAATATTTGAAGGCTGTGTTTTTTCAAGTGCTTTCTTTTTTGACAGTGTGAAGAAAGCTTCTAAGTTACGGTTACTGCTGTAGGAAGCATTTGGTCTTAGGTGGCTTTGTCATAAATATTTTTCTTAGTCTAGTTTCCTTATCTGCTATGCTATTGGACATTCACATAGGTAACGGAAATCACTGCAATAACTAATTTTTTTTTTCTCAACACATATTCACATGGTGCTTTGAAAAGTCTTTCATTTGGGTATTTATTTGTGTCACGTGTCATTGAAAGTGGTCAAACAATTACATTTTTTAGACAGTTGTTCATGTTTGATTACAGAACAGAAATAGTTTTGCATTATCTGTTTGTAATCACAAGAAAACTAGAGTTTTAGGTGACATCTTTTACTGATGCCTGGAAAATAGAATAGATCTTCCCAGCAGTGTTAGAGTGAATATAAAAGCAAACCTTTACTTGAAAGCTTTCAGGTACACAGTATGGCAAAAATCGCGTGTGGTATAGTAATTCTACAATTTTTATAAGGTTAGTCAATTAGTATACTTACCATATATTGTGCAATTAAAAGGTGAGTTGGTTAGGTAATAATTCCCTGGGGTGCTGTCCCACTGAAAGCAGTCCAGAGGTTTCTTTTGCCCCACTTTTGTTATGTCTGGTCCAGACTCTGGTTGGAAAATAGAATGTCCTTGTAGTTAGTTCTCTTCTTGGGTTAAGACTAAACAATATTTAGGAATGTGTTTATAAGGTTAGCTTATTGTTTCTAAATGTAGGGAAGAAAGAGGAAAAATACTAGAAACTATAGCCATGCTTTAGCAATCTACAAAACTACAAATATAAAAAAATACAAAAAAGCTAAAGATCTTAGGCATCAATACTAGTTCTTCAATTTTCACATTCTGTCTTTTACTTTTTGGGAAAGGATTAATGGATGTTTATTATAAATATTTTATGTCAGTTCTGTTCTGGCTTAACTTTTGAACAGTAAGAACTTCCCTACAAGGTCTGTATGCATTAGGTAATAGCAGCCAGTTTACTTACGACTGCTTAAGTTTTTTTTTTTTAGTGAATTGCTCTTCAGTGAGAAGCTGAAGTACTCTCCTTTATTTCTCTAATAACAGACGAAGGACTGATGTGTCTGCTTGCATTAATAAACTGCTTCTAAATCCTTTTTGAAGTCTAGGTAGAGTAGTCCAAGTATAAGTAATTAATGTATTCTTAAATAAAACTGTCATGCAGTACACAACTGATTTAGTTCTTGCATAGATACTGGTTTAATTTCGAATTATGATTTTGTGGCTAAAATTTACAGCTTGCCATTTGTACTATTAGTCTCCTGTGGGCTGGGAAACTGAGACTTACATAATGTAATACTTTTTTGGAAGCTTGTTGTCTTGAGTTTACTTGGGACACGATAGATGCATTAAATTAGCTTTGAGATACTACATGGATAATATTTTCCAGTCATGCCCTCAGACTGCTTCTAGACAAGATTTTTCTCAATTTTCCAGACAATGTATGTTTTTAAGGAATGTATGAAATGCATCTTTTTGACTTTCTTGTTAAGTAGAAACTCTGCCCTCTTTGCTTATTCCAGCTTTCTACAAGTGTGCAAAATGAAAATTTATTCATGGAGAACATGAAAGTTGATTTCTCAATTATATAATTTACAGAAATCAGTTTCTCAAATTAAGTACAAAACTCTGAGTCTTAAATTATTTAGCTCTGAAATAATTCATAGTGCTTGCAGTCTGAAATAGACCTCGTGAAAAACTCACCAGTTGGTTTCGCTGACTTTCACTTAGTTTGCATTTACTCTTCAGGACCAAGCAGTGGAAGCTGATGCTCTAACTGGTGCTTACTAACTGGTAATCGGACTAGTGAAAGACCCCTGATTAAATCCTCTTGCCTGTTAATAGCTTCTGAGTAAGAGGAAGTATTATCTTTAAACTAATTCCATTATTTCAGCCCCTTTTTAAATAAAATGGTGCATATGCTCTATTTTACAATTTCCTGGCATTGTAAGGTGCCTAACATGCCTCCAAAGGTTGCCTCAGTGATGAGAAATGATTGGCAGGAAGGCGCCTGTTTCTGTTTTGCTGTTTCCATTGATTTGCACACAGCAAATCCTTGGCTTGGAAAACTGTTTTGGAAACAGAGGTCTCCTCTCAGGTCTGTTAACCAATAGGAGCTACTTAAAAGTTAGGAGAAAACAGCATGTCTCTTTTTACAAGAGCAGGACCCATCTTCATTGAGGTAATTTCAGAGAATGTCATTTTCATTTTAGGAAAAAAGGCAAAATGAAGTGGTACAGAAAGGCGTAGACATAGATATTTTGACTTCCATGAAATATAATGAATAAGTGATGAAATATTTCTAAAATATTGCTTCTAAAATTTCTAGTAAGGTTTTTTTTTCAGATGAGGCCAATATGTATTATTTCAGATTATGAAGAACTAATGGTCAAATATTTTAGTTTTGTTAAAAACCCACAGGTATTTCAAACTCAGTATTTCCTTAAGCTTAGATCTCTTTTTTTTTTTTTTTTTTCCCCCTGATGCTCTAAAATCTGCTTGTATCTGTTATGCCTCTCTGTTCCATGGGTAGAAAAATATTTTGAAACTGTTTCGAGTTTTCCTGAGCAGGAAGCCAAATCAGAATGTGACCAAATTAGAGGACTGTGATAATAAAATCTATATACAATGATGACAAGTTGTTTCAAGTAACCTTAAGAAATAGATTTCTGGTTTTGACAGCACATTTTATGTGTAGTAGTTTTATTATATAGAACTGCAGTGGTGAATTACGACCACTAGTCTGTGCTAATGTACAATTCATGAGAGGTTATTTGTGTCTGAGAATGAAAAAATTAGGCATTGCACATGGTGAATGGAATAGAAGACATCTTTAGTTAGGCAGAGTTGCTTTGTGATAGAGTTCCTGTTCATTGTGAGTCATTGTGACTTCAGTTGCAAAAGGCCAAGTAATTAAAAATCACTTTCTGAAAGATGAAAAAGAATGCAGTTGTGCCAGTGTTTCTTATGTTGTATTATTAATTGCTTAATATTGTTGAATTATATTGGGGGTTTTTCTCTCAATTTTTTGGATTAACCAGTTACTCGGTTATGACATACTAGAAAACTTCATGGAATTGGAACTTAAATGTGAGGAAATTAAGTTTCTGAATATAAATGGAGGTGTGGGTTTAGAGTGCACAAACATGTAAAGGAACATTTTTTTTTCCAAGTTTTGAAACACTTTGAACTGAAGGAATTCTGTTTGCACAGTGCCTTGTTTTAGGGCATTACTACCATTTATTTGGGATTGCTGTAGTCCTTGAATGGGTAGAAAGGTAATTGCCATTTTGGGCCCTCTCAAATTTTTGGCACCTTTATGTAGAATGCTTCTTAGTGAGTACCTGATGTTGTGCAGGTTCTTGCTTTCAGTGGGCTTTGCTGTCTACTTGGTCTGCAGAACGTGCTCACTGGTGCTTATTGTTCTTGACTAATGTTTTGTTGCATTGCCAAAAACTGTTCTGAAACTCACCATGTGAATTGCTTCTCTTCCTTCTGCTTTCCAAATCATCAGGTATCTGGGAATTTGAATGAGCATATTGCTAGTCAATAGCTGAGGTTTGGATCATGTATCTAAATTGAGAGGTTGCCCAAAATACTTAAATGTGTTATGGTAGCTTTTTTAGAACGCAGCTCTAGGGGCCTGTGCTGGCCTGGCCACGAGTGGATCTTCATCCTCAAGACAAACCAAGGACTCCTGTATTGAGCTCTTGTAGGACTGTTTTCCTGAAAGGTCTTTGGGAAAATTTAATTTTCACTCACTCAATCTGATTCTTGGAAATGTTATGATGGCAGCTTGACATCTTCAGAGTTCTCTACACTGTGCTGTAAAAGGCCAAGGAATATGATCTCAGTTTCTATCTATCAAAGAGTGACAAGAGTCCAGTCAGCAAAACAGGCCAGTTTACTCCTTTAACGTGGTTCTTGACACATTTGGTATTAGAATAAACATCTGAAACTTCAATTCACTTATTTTGTTGATTTCAATGGGGTTATAATGGGCTTGTCATCTTTTGCCCTGAACAGCTTTCTGGATGGAGACAGGCCTATAAATTGGGGAGGGGTGAGGGTCAGGTGGTGGCATATGCTTTTTCTGTGAAACTAAAACCTTTTCGTTTTCAAATCCTGCATTTGAGTAGTAGTGTCAGAGATGAGGTAATTTCTTAATCTGCAGATGACATTTCTTTTGATGAGGTGATCACAGAGTTAGGACCCATAATGGTCTTCTAGCAAATTTGGATAGATCATTACAATTGCCTTTCAAACAGCATCTAGATCTGGCCACTGAATTCACCAAAGAATCTGCTTATCTTTTAAAACTCTGTAGCAGAAGTGTGTAAAATATCACCTTCCTGGAAACTTTTCATTTGGACTCAGTCTTCTTTATACCTTAATGGCTGAGGATGTCTTTCCAAATACTAAGGTTTTCCTTTTTTTGTCATTTTCACACTTTCTGGGGTGTCCCTGAGCTTATTCATGTGATGGTAGCTGATGTTTAAAGGAATTTTTTTTTCTTCATTCAGAGATTTCTGGTAATAAGTTGTTGGTGGTGTCAGGCCCACCAGAGGATGCTCGTAAAACTCATACTAATTCAGTGGCTCGTGTTGAGATATGTTCCTGACATGTGTCAAATGACCTTCTAATGTGGATAGTGGTAATTCAGTGCCTCTTCTTTGTAGATCTGCCTGTATAAGTCAGTCAGATGTTAGGATATTTGTGAGGCTACTGCTTGCTTAAATACACCCACACTTGAAGATCAGAACATAGCTTGAAGAATTCCTAAGTTGCCCACGTCTTTTTCCCTTGTCTCCATGTCCTCTAGTCCCTTCTGAAGTGTTACCCTTCTAGGAACCTGTGGTAGGGAGGGAAATAGCTTCACTGTACCATGTTATCTCTGTGTTCTAAGCATGAGTGTAAAGCATGAGTTTTGTTTTTGAGGACGTTCATGATGAAAAATGCGTGCAGTCTCACATCAGTGTGGACTCTGCATCCCAGCACTTGGTTACTCATAAGCAGTCTCAACTGTGTAGATGTATGCATATGAGCTCCATAAAAATGAAAAAGGCAATAATGCAACAGGTGACTGAATTGATCAGATTTGTAAGTTGAAACTAATGAAACAATTTCTGAATAGCTCAGTAGCAATGTGCTTTCTGATCTATTGCTGAACATTGGCTCTGTCTGCTAAGTACAGCTCCCTCTGTCTTTAAATCTTGGCTTCTGACTTGCAGGTAACATTGTAATTGATCTTGGTGGTGTTTCCGCTTGTCCAAGAGCAAAGCAGTAGTGATACCCAGTAGGCAAAAGTCTTAGGAGACTCCTAATATTTCTGTGCCAGCGTTCTGCACTGTGATGTTGTTTGAATGGAAAGCAGCTTCAGAAGGGCCCTCACTCTTTGTATACAGACACAGAAGGGATTGGGACAGAAGCTGACTGCGTTCTTCCAGCAGTTTTCTTCTCTGCATAAAATAATTTGTGTTTGCTAGCTCTGGCATATTTTGCTTTTCACAACTGTTACATGAAGAACAGGGAGATGTATATTTGTCTATTTGACTGTGTGCATTCTGCCTTTTTTTGAGCTGTAGCTGTGGCACAGCATCTCAGCTAAAATTTCTCGTCTCTACCAGCTGTCGCTTTAGCATGCACCAGACTGGCATGTATGACGGATGATTTAAGCAAAAGTCAGGAAATTTTAAGAGAAAGTGAGCCTGTTTCCCATTACTTGCCGTTAAAATTCTTGGAAGTGTCAGCTACCCAATGCCCTCGGAAGGTTCTTTTAAAACATGCTCCCTTGTATGATCTATCTCTTAGTACTGTCTTTTACTGAATATTATCCAAAGGCACTAAGATTTTCATCAGCCCCTGTAATTTTTTGTCTTGGAGTCATTAATGTGTGTTAATGAAGAATTATTAATTAAAAACCACTTGTGGCTCATCTTAATCTTGTGCAATCTAAGTGCGTTCAAAGTTAAGGTCAAGTCTGTTAAGTTTCAGGCATTTCCACACTTCCTTCATACCAGCTCCTCATCCTAGAAGGTGATTTGTAGCTAACTAAAGTCAGAGGTCATAGCAGTTGATGACTCAGGTATTTTATTCACTTCTAAATTGCTATAATTTCAGTACTCTATTTTAGTGGTTTGAAACATTTTACATCCAAAACCATTTAGGTCTCTCTATATACTGTTAATTACAGAGCTGCTATGAAATAAGTTGACAATGTGCCTTCTAAATTAACAGTGTCACCATGAAGGATTGATTTCTTCTAAAAAAGTTTGTATCTCTCACTGCTTTTTCTAGAATTAGTAGGATGTAACTAGTTATTCCTCCAGTTTAGCACTTGTTTGATGCCTGTGTTGAAGTGCAAGGATTGGGGGTGTGTGGGAAAAATCAACCCGTTTTCATTTATCTGCAGTTTTGTATTGTCACCATTTTCTATGAGCTCTGAGCAATTAATATATTCTTTACTAAATTTAAAGTGCTTTATTTAGGGGATCTTGCCAGTATTCTTTGGCTCTGTTTAGATCAAAGGACATGCCTAGTTCAGGCAGTGCAGCAGTGAGTGAGGTTGGAGAAGCACTGTAGTTTTTATGGCATTCACCTGAGCATTTTGTAGTTTGGACTTTCTATGTCCATAGTATTGGCTATACAAAACTGATATTTTCAGCTTCCAGTAGTGAAGTCATCACCCCAGCCACTGTTTTTTGAGAGAACCCAGATTCTGTAAATGATACTGTTTTCTGTTGCTTCCTACTCTTAAATAGAGACCCTGTAGGTAGCATTTTGCCATGTTTATTGATGCTGATCCTTAATATCCAGGTATTTTTGAAGGTCTTTGTTTTTTTCTGAAGTACAGCTTGATTGTAATCTTGAGTTTAATAACCATTTTGCCCTTTTGCCACATTTATATACTCAGTGTCTTTGATTACAAAGGAAGGAGCAGAGAGAGCTTATAGTCATTTCAGCTGTTTGTTACTGTTGTTCTTAGCAGCACTATTTGTTTTCATTTTCAGTCCTAAACCAAAGAAGCAGTTGTGTGTTAGCAGAGCAGGAAGACGTCATAAAATATTGGTTGCTTGGCTGATTGAATAATGTTTGAAGGCAATCTTGCAGAAATAGGAAATTAAGGAACTGAATTTGCAAAGGTTGTGTTTTGTCATTGAGAGCCGTATTTAAATCAGGTACTCCTGTAAGATGGAGACCCTAAATGCACAGGCACATGAAACATATGAAAAATCATAGCTTTACTTGCTTTAAAAGATAGAGTTTGACTTAATGGCTCCTGGCCATTTGTATAAGATACTGAAACAGTGATAGCTGAAAATACTGGTTTGGACATAAATGGCGATAGTGTGTTGAGCAGGTAACTTACAGAAGTTGCCTTATGTGCTAGTTCTTTGAATTCTTTTTCTGAGTATAGCTTCAACTTTTGGAATTTTTTTGTTGTTATTGTTGGTTTTGGGTGTTGTTGTTATTGAGCTTGAGGAATTTTTTTTAATGCTTGTTGGATTTCAGAATGGTAGGAGAAGGCTGTTTCTCACTATTTAGAACTTGTAAAAAATAGGTCAAGTCCTTTGTATCTCAAATTTCAAAGAGTAATAATTCTTAATTCCCAGGCTGTGTTTTTGCTGAGCTCAAAAATCAATTTGAAAACAGCTTTTCTCTTAAATGTTTCATATTCTTTTTTTTGGTGTGATTTCTTCTCAGGTTTCTAGCAGAATACCATGATGATTTCTTCCCAGAATCTGCTTATGTAGCTGCATGTGAAGCCTACTACAGTACTAAAAATCCTCGGGCAATCTACTGAAGCTATTAATAAAGATTAATCCCACTATACATAGCCCATGACAATGGTATTCTGCTACATGGCTACAAGATGAAAAAGGAATTAAAACAACTTCTGGAGTTGAAGACATTGGAGAACATCTTTGTGATTGTTGGATTACTCAGGAATGGAGAACTACTTTTCCGAGATGTGTATAGACACTGGTGTGAGTCACTTAGAGGATTGGATATAAATCTGACTCCAGATGAATGAAGAAGCCTTGTTCTGACTTTTACTGCACAGGACTGCACAGGCATAATAAAAAGCAAAGGAGGCAAAAGCAGATGCATTGGCAACAGGACATTTTCATGAAGATAAATCACCATGCTGTGTTTCATTGTAGCTCAGCCTCTAAAGCCTGAGGACTAAGACTTGACTAAACAGTTACATGAAGAGAATGTGTAACTGGTATCTTATGGATTGTTTTCCTCACAAATTACATTTCATTTGTGGAACTGTCATGATAGAAAGGATTGCTTAATGTAAAGGTGGCTTTGCTATTTGGCTAGCATGACATCTGCCTCAAAAATGACTTTGTTGCTTGAACGAAAGATGTGTTGCTGACTTTGCATTTTGCAAAGGTGTATAAAGCCTTTCCATGGTAAAGCTGACAGGGTTCCAAGCAGACTATACACTGCCAGGGATTCTGCATTTACCTGGCAATAAATGATTTCCAGAGCCATTATGAAAGAACTGATTTTCTACAAATAAATGGGAAAGTCAGTGAAGTCATCACAGTTTAATTGGCAGACTTCTTTTCCTAATAAAGTTCATGGTGGCTGCTGTGTGGATGTGTGATTTTGACTGTCTAAAGCATCTTGTTTGTGCTTAATTAGTATTTTTGAGGGTGCTAAGTGTGTGTATAATGAGAGGGGGGAGCACTGACAACATATGGAGAGGAGCCCTTTCTATATCATTGGGTGTTCTTCTGCAGACTTGAAGGATGTCTCTTTAGACTGTTTTAGACACTTTGGCTCTGGAAATAGCAACTCAGTGAGAACTGAGTTCCTAGAAATCTGACAACACATTCAGTAGAAATTAATTGAAACATAATTCTTGTCATTGCAACGGCATGCAGGACTTAGAACAGTGGCCTTCAAAATCCTTGGCTATATCAAGATAGACACAGATTTTCAAAGCACTGAAGGAAGACAGGACTCTGGCTTACAGACTACTGTATTAATCACTCTGTAATCTTTCTTGGTTCAGAAAACTTCTACCTGTAATGCAGAAGTCAAGTTTCCTCACAGATTTGCAGAAACTACTAATTTGGAGGAATCATCTTTCAAACATAAATGGCAAGCTTATTAGTCTAAGGGGCCAAAAGAAATGTGAAGTCTGCTGTTGACATTCGTTGTCACTTTTCAGAGTGCAGTGGTGTGCTCAAGCTTTAGAACTCAAAAGATAAGGATTACCTGGGTTTTAGTAATTTAGGTTCTCCTTTTTAGAAAAACTGTTGAACTCGGTGGTTGTTAAGCCAGTGTTTGGCATGTATGCATGCAGATTTGGTGATTGTTAATTCTCAAGACTACCATTTAGCAGCATTACTCTTTTTTTAAACCTGTTTCTCTTATACCAAGAAACCCCCATATTTGTAATCTTTCATCATTCTCAAATGACAGTAGTTTTGAATCTCTAGCAGAATCCATGTACATCAAAATTTTGCCAACATGTTTCATTTTAAGTTTAAACCCTGTTTCTCTAAAAGGCAGTTCAACAAAACATAAACTGTCTAACATGAGATTAGTCTAGGAATGCTGCCTGAACTTCAACTTTAATCCTTTCTATTGTAAGAATGCTCAGGTATAATAGGGCAGATGTGGTTTTGTTCCATTCTTTGTGCCTGTGAGTATAAGGCAAGCTATGAACAGAGTTTAAACCCTAGAGTGTGAGTGTGTTTAACTGTTGAAATGAAAATTTCTGCATGAAGGGGTCAGGAATACTGTTGGTATTGCCTTGTGGAGATGCTCAAAAGATGTGAGGGAGGAAAAATTCTGACAGTCCAGTTACAGTGTAGCCTTCATGTGAACAGACTTTTGGTAAAATTCTCTTGAAGCTGCTGTTGGGTATAACATTACAAACTATCTTACTCTCATAATAACCAAAAACTTTTCTCCAAAGTTGCACCTCTTTGTGCTTCTTGACACTTCTAATTGATGTAACTTTCATATTTGAATATATATTTGAATTTTAAAAGTTTAGGTTTATATATTCAATTACAGTAATGTGCAACTTTGACATCCCCCTCTACTGTCACTCTTCATTTACTGCATTCATGCTTTTATACCTGATTTTTAAAAATTTTTTTAAGCTGCAGCACTGGGAGACACTTGCAAAAACTTGAACCAGATTGCATAAGAGGAGCAGTTCTTACTAGTCTTAAAATACGAAGAGACTTACCAGAGTGGGCCCCAAAATTCACTTGGAATGTAATGTTCAAGGGTTCTTGTGGCTAGGGAAGCTTAATAGTGTAGTCATACAGCCAGGTGTGAATTTGGAACTCTTTGGATGCCCTTGACTGATCAGGTACTTGATGGGATCCACATCTATCTGAGATGATAAAAGATGCACTTAACTGTTTGTCAATATTTAGTTGCTCTTTGTAGAGTTACTCATATCATGTTTTCTAATGTGATTCAGTCAAAATGGCATGGATTAGCTGGAGGAATATGAAATCCTGACTGAAGCAGGTTACAGGAGCCTTCAGAGGAGCAGGTCTGCTAGCAGAGACAGTCTCGTTAGCGGAGGAGCCAAGCTGAGGAAGCAGGTTAAGGGGCAGTGGTAGTTCATACCAACATACCTGTTTGTGCACGTCACACATGCTCTGTTTCCAAGGGAGGCAGTTTTGTCTGTGTATTTCAGGAAATTATCCTAGTCTAATTACAGTGCATACTTACACTGGTAAGTCTGTGCTGAAGGTGAGTCCTGCACTTAACCTTCAAGAATGTGCTCTCACAGTGGGGGTAGTGTCAGATTTTGGATATGACTGTGCTTGGGAAAAGGCAGAGGAGAACAGTTGCAGCCTGGGTTTAGAAGCAGGTAATGCAGCTGATGGGGTGGGAAGAGAGCTGCTGCCTGCATGCCCAAGGTGCTTGGGCTACACTCATAGCACTTATTTCAGTACCTGCTCTGACTGGCACAGGAAGGCGCCTGAGGAACTTCACCATGGTGCCACAGGACTATGAAGCTGACCTTACGTGAAGTGCTTTACCTAGACAGTAAAGATTACCAAAGAAGAGTAAACAGAGTGTAACTTTAATACTCTTCTGGTTTTTTCCTTATTTTAAGCTTGATTCTGTACCTAGCATCCTTCAGAAAAAAAAAAAATCATACTGTTCTTTCAAGTGCACTATCTAGAATTGTCGTGTTGCCTTTCATTTTGCTATTGTGTTTTTTAAGCTCCTGTTTCAAAGCTCAGGCTTTCATGGGTGGTCCTTTTCCACTGAGATGATGAATGCAAATGTGACCAAGTGCTAATTTAGAATATGTTCCATGGCCCATTCTTAAAGCAAGCTTATGCACGTTAGGGTTTCCCTTGGCACTTGGTGTGGGCTGACAGCGACTCTGGCGTCACCTGCTACATCAGGAATGTTTGATGGGAGCTTGTCAAACACTAGTGTAGGACAAACTTGCTCTGGATTATGCTGGGAGAAGTGTCTGCAGTCAAGGAGGAAGTAAAAAGCTGATTGGAAATAAAAAGCTGTTACTGCTTTTCATGTTTATATCATCAAGAATGTTTATATCATCAAGAGTGTTATCAACACTTTTGGGAAGAATGCCAGGAAGATTGTTATTTGAGTTAAAATGCGTATGTGTATATTAAATCCTTCATTTTGTGAAAGTTACACATTTTTTCCACAGGCATCTTAGAGAAAAGCTTGTACTGGGGTGGAAATAAGCTGCTCAAGACAGGGGGAAGGGAGGAACGTGTGTTATCCTTAGCCAAGTCTCAAGTCAAGCCTTTATTGTGGTAGTTTGCTGTAGCAAAGCACAATGCTGACAGCTCTTGGACAGAGAGCCTTGTCTTAACTTTGGGCTGGAGCATGTCTGATGACTTTCAGCTTCTTGACCAATAGCAGCGGCAGAAAGCAAGATTGCACTTCAGAGCACACAAAGGCTAGTCTAAATTCAAGGATAGAATGCCAAGCAGCCACAGCACAAGTATGCTTTGGCTAAATGTGTTACATTTTTGTCCTGTTTACTGTAGAATCTTTGTGATGGCACTTAATAACATTAACAAGTCAAAAACCTGTTTAGTTTTTTTACGTTAATACATCTCCGTGTCACGAGGTTCCCAGGAGCAGCAGTTCTAAATGGTGTGTTACGTTTGTTGTGCGTTGGACCATAATTGGTATGACCCTGATGTGTTTACATAGTCAACTTTTTCACTTGCTTATGAAACAATTAATTTGGAGGGATTTTCAGCTTTTTGTATAGCTGTGTGCATTTTCTGTATGAAATTGCTGAATACAGAGCTACACTGCTATAGTCGGAGGTAGAAACGCTACAGTATTTCTGTCTAAATTTTTGGTGTTTTTTTCTTCAGTGACAACACCCCCTCCCCCCCAACTCCTAAACCAAAGTTTGGAATACATGTGGCTTCAGGAAAATGTTATCAGCAATGACTGAGTGGCAGATGTAGATGCTTACTAAGATCTAACTCAGTGCATCCTCCCTATTGCATGCATTATGTATTTTCCCCATCTAACTCACAGAGCAGATGACTTTTTTGCATTAAGGCTAAAGATTATAGCAAGCTGAATAAAACCAGTGAAGTATAAACTTGTGCTCAAAGATGAAGTCTGTCTAAAAAAAAAGAATGAGGGGGAAAATGAAGTGCACATTGTTCCTGCTGTCTGTCAGTTGGGAGTCGTCGCTTATATCATGTGAGCTGGGCAACAGCATGAAGAGAATGAACAAATCTCAGATGCAAATTGATAAATCCCACCACTAATACAGACCTTTAAAATGCATTCCATGGAACAGAGTAATTTCTCTGCCATTTTGTTGCTAGAAATGGTGGGACGTTTTGATTAAAAATTAAAAATAAGTTACTTTCTCTCTTAACCAATACAAGATACTGGATCTAATTCTGGAGGAAGCAGCCCAGGTAGTAAAGCATTGAATCATACAAATACGTTCTTGGGGATATTTCAGTGTGATGCCAGAAAACAAAGTGTGTTTATATAGCAAGAAATGTGGAGATAAATGTGTTTAGTTCCTGGCAAAATGAACAGCACCACTTCCATTACAGCAGTAGTGTGCAGGTTGGATTTCTAACAGATAATGTCAAGTAGATGTGCAATTTATTAAACATTTTTTAGTCTTTAGTTATAACCTATTAATAATTACCAATCTGATAATTAAGTTAATGATCTTTAAAATCCTTGAAACAAAAATATCTCCCAAGTATTTTCTACCTTTACTCCCTTCTTTCCTTGCTTGTATTTTTTCTATTAGTCTAGAAAGTTGCAAAAAACATGCTTATGAGGTTCACAGGGAGAAGAATGGTTCTGAGTCAAACTAAGCAAGTCTGAGCACATAGTTTTCTTAACCATTTAGATGTTTCTGATTCATTCTGAGATATGATCATCACATCTGTAAAACATATAACTAGGTTTTTATTTGTAGGCTTGAAAGTAGAGCCAAAATGAGAGTCAGGTAAATTGAATGGTGTAAATATCTAGGTGAGTTAATGGATAATTTAAATATGCCTGAAATTAGTTCTATGGCATATATTTATATGGTGGGGGTCTTTTTGCTTTTTATGTGGCTTTCTGATTCTGGTTATTTGATGCCAAGCATTATAAATGAGGGCCTTTCTCCAAAGCGTAAAATATTGATTAAATGTTAACATGAGTAATCAAAACATCAAATTTTGCCATAAATTTTAATTCAAACATAGAAATGCTACCATCCCATGTTACAAGGAAAGAAACATTCTGCCCTTCTTTCTGCAGAAGTTTCTTAGAAATGGAGTGTATGACAAATCTGCTGCCACGTGGCTGGCCTGATGAAGGTGTCGTTCTCAGCATCAGGATTAAGGTAACCTGCAGCTCTCCACAAAATGCCTCCAGCCCACACAGAAGGTGCTCGTGTTCTTCCATTGGTGGGCTGGGGCATTGGTAAGCACACAGTGAGAGAGTCCCTAGATGGAGCAAACCTTCACAAGTTGTCTCTTAGGTTTGTATTTCAATGACAGCAGTACAGCAAATGCTTGCATAGTTGATATTTAGTAAGAGTTTCCATGGCTTACCTTCTGTTTTGTAGGCTGCTGAGTTAAGAAATCTAAAGTGGTTCTGTTTAGGTTTCACATGCATGTTTGAGTAGGAGGTAGATTTTACTAATTGATTTTAATCAGATTAATGAGGAATTTATTTTCTGTTGCTGTGAGTGACTACTGCAGTGATATAACTTCTTTGGCACCAGAGATTTGAACATTATTTTAAAAAGTCATTTATTAAAAACAGGGTGAGTAGTAACTAATTGGACATTTCATAAAGATTTTGTTTACTGGCAGATGGATGATATGACACATGTAATGTATATGCAGTATTGCCAACTCTAGGCATTAGAAATCATGAGTCAGACCCTTAAAAGTCTTGAAAGTGGTTAAGAAAATGTGACAATTAACTTCTGTTCTTTGGGCCCCTAAGGTAACATGAGTCAACCTTGCGACAAGGCTTGCTTGAGACTTTAGGAAGAAAAACGGAGGGTTTTGACTAATCACATCTTTTACTGTTGGAGCTTGAGAAAACAAAAACAAAAAACAAACACAAAGCCTTGAAAGATTCACAATAAAAGGATGATTTGGCAATGCTCTAATAGAGCAGGATGTCATTAATCTGAAAATAATCATAGACTGAATTTATTTGTGAACATCTGTGTGAACATAACACAAGCCTTGGATAGTGAGGTTTTCCGAGAAGGACAGTTATATCTGCTAATCTACAAAACAGGCTGCCTTTGCCAAAGGCATAAACCTAAATCTGTAGATTCAATTTTTTAATTGTTTAGAATGACTATTAATAAAATGAGAGAGATAAATTGTTTACCATAGTAACAGAATTACCCTGTGCATGATGATGAAGTTGATGAAATCATGCATCAAAAGAAAATAAGCAAGTGAGAACTCCGCTGTTTCTATATGGTATGTGCAAACTTCATGTACTGTTTATGTTGTTAGACCCACTCATTGAATTATTTGTCTCTCTCTTGTTGTGACAAGATAACAAGTTGTTGCTGTTACCTTAGGCCCATCTCCGTCAAGGGTAGTAGGTATCTAAAGAAAAATCTAGGCTGAGATCAGATAAGCTGAAGGGAGCAATCCACAAATCCTTTCTAAATCTAGCACAGCAATCTGTATGGCTGTAGTTGCCTAAGTTTTTTCCAGTAAAGTTATTTAGATAAAGAAAAACAGAGCTTTTTGCGCTATTGGCAGGCTTGCAAGGCCACGTGGGATGCACAGAGTGAGCACCAGTTTTGCACTTGCATCTGATGGAGGACACATGCCTCTTGCCAATGGCAGTTCAACCCATGTTACAGCAAGAGCAGCTGCTGTGGCAGGACGAGCAGGCTGAAAATGCTGTGGCAAGCCCTTTAGATACACTGGTTTAAAGGTTGATTAGATAATGGGAGATCTGGGTTTGGTACCAAGTCCCTCTCAGAAGTTTTGCTATGCACTCTACAGACCCTGTTGCGTGAGGCCTCCTTTGAGAGTGCCCCTAACAATGTCTCACTGCACAGAAAGGGCTGCAAGAGACACAGGAAGAAAGGATTTTCTTTCTCATTGAGCTAGAGAGTGTTATTTCCACTTGCTTGTTCTGATTTCCTCATACAGCTCTTGGATTCCTTTTTTTTTCTTAGCACACCTTGAGGACAACCTTGCCAGCAGCCTGCGAGGAGATACAGAAGTAATTTATCTGAGAAATACTAGGCCCAGGTTGTGAGCATTTGGAGTGGGCCGAAGTCCCACTACAAATCTGAAATTTTGAGTTCTTCTGGTAAAGAGCCAAGAAAAGCCCCCAAACCACCAATGCCCCCAAACTTGTTTTTTTTCTGTTGCTGCTCAAGCATGTAGGGATGATGGATCTGAGATACCCTTGTCTGAACAACTTCTGTAGTCCTTGGAAAGAAGTAGTACTTCTATGGTGTGGCTGATCTTGCCCTGAAGTGGGTGTGGAACACAGGCTACTGAGCCACAACACCTCTCACTGCTTAGAAAGAGAATCTAGAGTCAAGAGCTTGACACAGATGCATAGGCATACATTTACATGAGGGAGTCCCTCCCTGTACTATTAATTACACATTTAAACCGATTTGGAGCATTCTAGAGCTTTTACTTCATGGTTTTTCTTTCTTTTATTTAGGGTATTTTTGTAAATATAAATCACTCTTGCTCCAAACCCAGGAGAGGTTGCCTGTTATTCTATCTAGTTATTATTAAAAGAGCATTCAGAGACTTGTGGCGCAAGAGGAAAGATTGAGACTTGTGGCGCAAGAGGAAAGATTGAAACTTGGAAAAAATAAGTGCACCAAACACGTGAAGAAGACCTGTTAGTTGTGGAGGAAGAGAGCTGGCAAATAACTGGTTAATGAGTGCACAATGTGCAGTTGAAAGCAGGCAAACAACAGGCACAGAGTAGGTAGGATCAAGACTATGGTTTTACCTGCCTCTCCTGCAACATTTAGTCCACGTGTGCTGGTGTCACACTGGCAAGTGCAGGCAGTCAGTGAAACCTGTGCTTTCTCAGGTCCTGCAGCAGAGACCCTACGCACAACACCCCATAGCAATTCTTGCTGTGACAGCTAGTGCTGCTTAGGGAGAAATAAACCCCAGCTCAAACATCCTTCTTGTGGTAGGACTGCATTCTTCAGTCCCATACCAATCACAGTTTTTAATTGCTAACATCAGTCATTGCTTTTCTGCTCAGGAGCCTGTGACGCACAACCAGTAGAGGGTGCAGCCTGGATTCGGTTTTGCCACTCTTCTCACCTAGCCTGTTGTGTCAGTGTGAGAGCCGTGCTTTTTGTACTTCATGGATTGAAGCCACGTGTGGGGATTTAAGTAGTCAATGGCACCTTAGGCATGGGTAGCATCACACAGACTGCCTTGTTGTAAGGCTGCCCTTGCCTGCCTCCACTTGGCTTGGAAGGAAGCTGCCTCTAGGTTGGTAGCTAGAAGAGACTTACTGTAGAGGAGTGTTTAGATTTAGGAGAATAGCTGGTGAATGAGGTGGGGATGTGGTCCATATGGTGCTGTGAAAGGGGTTGAGTACGGGTAAGCTGTGGGCCATCATGTGGATTTAACGACTGGGTGCAGCACGGGATTTTATGTGGCTTTCCTTAGGATTAACAGTAGGTTGGTGTTTAGGCTATTTATGAAGGTCTGATGAAGGTCTGATGAAGAGACTGCAGGACACTGAAAGGAGTTCTTTCTGAATATACATTTTTCTAAATACTTAATTTCTGTCCTTAAGCTTGAGGCCATGCAAATTCTAGTCTTTGACACTGTGTTTGTCATTTGCACAGACATTTGGGTGAAAAACATAGCACTACATCTTGAAGCAGTGTTTTGATTCTCCCCATTATACTCTCTTTTTTTAATATGTAAACAATTTTGAAGTTAATTTATCCTTAGGCTGTGTTAAAAAAAAAAAAAAAAAGATGCAGCAACACATATTTGGGATCAGTTGAACCCTAACTTAGCTGTTCAAGTGCTTGGTTACTTTAAGAAATAGACTTGTGAGTAGAAATCAGAGCTCACAAACCTCAAAACCCCAATTCTGCTTCCTTAAGTCCGTACGGGCCACCTGTGTACTGAGCATAGATGAAAGGAAATGGTAAGAAATTGGGCTTCCTGCATTGAAGAGGTTTGATGGAGACTTGTTTGTCCAGGGTAGAGCACTTGATGCCTTGGCAAACAAGTGCTGAGGGTTTCATTGTAGGGATGAAGATGGAAGTCAGTGTTATGGACCAAGAAGGCAGAAATACAGAGGAACTGCTCAGAAATAGGATGAAGTGGAGTTTGTGGATATGTAGTACATGCTTTCCAAACTGTGATGGATGTAGGCTTCTCTCTCACTACCGATGAAATAATGAAAAATTCGTAAGGACAAGAAACTCATTTTCTGGGACAGTAGAGGTACAATTAGATTAATATTCAGAAGATTGTAGTTCCCACCTGGGATTTGAACTCTGGATTAGAAGATTAAAACTGGATCACCATATGCTGCTCAATCTCTGTGTGTAATTTGGTAGTTGTTCTTCTAAATAATTAATTAGATAATGCTCCCTGTCAAGTAATCAGTTTGGGGTTCGCTCGAGGAGAAGTAATATAAAGTCCATCAAACCAGAGAGGATTTTATTAGGACAACTATGATTAAAGCTTCAAACTCTAAATGAGGACTTCTTAATTATGCTGTTCCACTGTGGAGGGAGAAACATAGTGTATTGAAAGATTACAGAAGTCACCTCCATTTTCTTTGATTTCATCTCAGAGAGAACAAGAAGAAAATTCACATCTTCCTCTTAGAAAAGTGAGTTTGACAAGCCTTGTGGAGTTATGAGTGGCAGACTTGAAAGCACAAAAGGCAGATCAGTCAAAATATTTTTTAAAAAAAATTCTCTCTCCTAGTTTTGATGACACCATTTCCTTGAATGCAGGGTTGTGTTAGGTATTTTTCCAGTCATCTTGTAACATTTATTGTGCTTCAGCTGAAATGATATAGAGCAAAGTGAAGTCAGCACCTTTGCCTCTGATAAATAACTTGAAAATTGTAAGTACAGGTGGCTGTAAGGACAGGGAGATGCACATGCTTGCCATTCCTGAATACTGGGATTAGCAGTGGTCATCCACTTGCCAGAGTGGAGTGTTTTCTGTGCTGTCATCTCATGGTGATGCTGAACAAGGCACAAGGTAATGTGAACAGCAAGGAGGGGTCTCGTTGATTTGGCTATCAAACATTTTCTATGCTCCCTGCTTCCTGGTGGAAACTGTGATTTTTAGGCAGTGTTATTCTAGAGGAGAAAGATGTATGTGACCAGCATTAGACTCCTTTTTATGGGGTTTAATTAATTAATGCTTACTGTTTGTCTGGAATTATTAAAGAATTAGTTTGCATTTTTTTCTAGAAGAACAGGAAGTTGCCCCTTGTTTTTGAAGTTTTATACCAAGAAAGCATTTATAAGGAAACATAAATATTGAGCTAGTTCTCTTTCCATCCTGCCTGGAGGAAGAAGAGATAAGGAATAGGAATTCCAGGTCCTCTTCTGATAGTAAAATTCTGTATCTTCAAACATGCAAGAGTAAGCAGCTGTCATTATGATGAGTCAAAAGTAAATATTTATTATGCTGTGGATAAGTCCTATAAATCTAAACTTCCATGCACTATGTATAGAAGTATGCTATATATAGAAGTGTATATACTGTTTACAGTACAGCAAATACAGAACTCTTCCTTATGTAAGCACTCATATATAACCTGATATGCCGCAGGCCACATGGGCTGAAGAGAAGCCCAACAAACTTGGTTCCTTTCTTTGATTCATTTGTACTTTTACTAGGTGAAGGAGAAAACGTTCTGCAAAGATCTGAGACTTTCAGTAAAGGAAATCCAATTGAAAAAAATTCTTAAAAAAACCCACAGTAATAATTGCAGTTTTAATAAGAAAAAACCCTGAAAAATCAGAAACCAAAGCAACTATGGGGGGTAAAGTAGCAAAGTGGAGCTCACTGCAGATTGGTGTTGAGTCTAATACTTCTTTATAAATGACCTAAAACAATAAGAAAATTTACACATCAGTCAAATTCGCAGATGGTATCAAGAGGCTTCAAAGAAAGCAGAGACAACAGATAAACCACCAAATAAACTAGAGAGTTTAGAGAAAAAAGGAGCATTCAAGGACAAGATGCAACTTTGATACATGTAAGGCTCTTCCGTGGATTAAGAGAAGGCTAAAAAATGCAAATGTGTTCAGGAAGAACATGGGCTTTGATTTCATCAGGAGCCAGGGACAGTTTTATGTAACTGCACCTCACATCCTGTAACCAGGGACAGTTAGTTTAAATTCTATTTTAACAGCAGTTTTTGGTCTTACAAGCTCTGTGCCTAGGGTCTGCAGAGAGGCTTCAGGATTTTGTTTTCAGATGCTACTGGATAAGCGAGCAAAACTTTTTGAATCTGTTGTTCCCAGCTTTGTCAGTTTTAAAACTTGTGTTTTAAAAGGATGAGGTTAGGCTGGAGATATGTTTTGACAGTGGTGGGAGACTCGCCCTTTGCCAAAAGCTTAAACAAAATCAATATGCCAGTGAAACTTGTTGACTTTGCATCCATGTTTGATATGGTGGGTCTGTGTGTGGCTAAACGTATCTTTATCCACCTGTGTCTGGTGTTTGCTTCCATATCCACAAGATAACCTCCTTGTTTTGATTTGGCACACATAGGGCTGGTTGGAAAAGCTGTCATATTTAGCACAGGGCTGTAAAACTGTGTGAGTTTGTTTTCCTTGGATAAAGGGCAAGCAAATAATATTCTGCCAGATGAGCAGGTAGCCAAGAAACAGATGACCAAACTGATTTCTGGGTAGCAAAGGACATTGCCTGAAAAAAGGCACGAGTACTTATAAAAGGAAAAAGATTATTTTACAAGCAGCCTTTCTCTGATTATCAGAGAAAGGCTGCTTGTAACTTGGCTGCAGGGACAGGAAGAGGTGAGGCTTAAGCAAAACCCTGGAGTCTCTGCGACCACCAAACATATCCAGAAAAGTGGTGGAAAAACTGAGGCAGTGATTCAGATGTTGCTATTTTTTTTATTTGTATAACTTTGTTTCATGCACTGGCTGAATAATGTGATTTTTTCTTTTTAGGCAAAAGTTGGCAAAATTTTATGTGCTTTTATTTTTGTGAATCCCTGAAAAACAAAACAATAAACCAATATATCTGCAAAGGTAGTTGTATGTATCAGAAACTTGGGAAGTATTTTAGAGGAAATGTGGAGGAAATCAGGCTGTGAAATGAACCTTCTCATGGTCTAAGATTATTGTCATCCTCCCAGGTAAGGGTGTGCACATTACTGCGTGACAATATTTAAGGCTGTGGGCAGCTACTGCAGTGGCCATGTGAAGTTGGATAGCTATTTAGGAAATAAATAGGGTTCTTCTTCTTATTAGTTGTAGTAGTATTACTATAATTATTCATTATTATTATAGTTTAATGTAGTTTTACAAATAGTCAAAGCACTGTTGTTGCAGGAATGAATACACCTTTGCATTTAATATGGTTATCTGAAGGGCTGGTGGAGGGGAAGGCAAGTCTGGTAGCTCAGTCTGAAGAGTCTGTGGCTCAGGTCTGCCATTATTATCCCAAATTCATACAGGTTTGAGGACCCCTGACTGGGACTGAGTAATTTCACATATTAAACCCTAAATTTTGATTCTTACTTGCCATTCCTTAAGCTAGTGCTTTAGATGTACGTTTTTCGTACTTCTGTTCACCAAGTATTACATATTTTGTTTCTGTGCACACAAATAGCTGTTAGAGCAGTGGTTAGAAACCAAGCCTCTATACTTCTGAACAAGTTTCCCAGTCACTGGTTAAAAAATAGGCAGCTTTTCTCTAGTCCACTGATTCTTTAATCACTTGTTGCCCAGCAATATGACTGCAACAGAAAGGGAGAGGAACATCCTGAGCATAAAACCTGCAGCAGGATGGTTGGGATAGCAAGTGAGACCTGTACACAGTAATTTGGCTAAAATAGAAGCCTCCTGCTTCCCTGTCACACAGGCAATGACTTTTCTCTGTGTTATGCAGGGCTGAGTGCAATGTACAGCTGCAGGGCAGGAGAGGACTTCAGGCTAGAAGTTCCAACCTGATGCTAATCACAAAATCCTCAAGGTTAGAAAAGACCTTTAAGATCAAGTCAAGCTGTAAGCCTAGCACTGCCAAGTCCACCATAAGCCCTGTCCCTAAGTGCCACATCTACATGTTTCTTTAAAATATCTTCAGGGATGGTGACTCAACCATTTCCCTGAGCAGACTGTTCTGGGTCTTGACAAACCTTTCAGTGAAGCAATCTTTCCTAATATCCAATCTAAACGTCCCCTGGCATGACTTGAAGCTAATGTAACTGTGACTCAGGTGTGGCCACACGGGTGCTGGGCTCTTAGGCACGTATCTCTCTGCAGTGTCTCTCCTTGCTCCCAGCTCTGCCTGTTACAAACCTGGTGGAGGTGGCACGCAGCAGCAGGTACCGGGAAGGCAGACACTGCAATGGCTGCTGCTGCAAAATATGAATGCCTTAACACAATCTAACCCTTGGATCTCTGACTTACAGTGCAGATAATAGTGTAGAAGGGATGCTAGAAACCAGCAAGTTACTCAGGCAATGCAGTAGCAGAAGGAAGGTGAGGATAGCAGACCTCTCTACAACTGCATTTTGCTTGCTTTTCGTTCTTCACAGCAATGGAACATCAGTACAGTGGGACAGAAATTTTCCCCATTTCCAGGATGCCACTTATTCCAATGCAAATTTTTGTCATTTTCCTCCTCAAAACCCTTCTCATGTTCTATGTCTTCTGAGTGTTCTGTGGGCTGTGCAGCTTTGCCTGTGGAATGTCCATGCTTGCCTCCCTCATGATGGTGGGGAAGAAACATAGGCTGCAGAGGAGCCGCAGGGGAGTGGGGCTGCTAGGATGGATGTGGCCCGACAAACCTTGTTCTCAGTCAGTAGCCTGCATTTTTGAGGCAGAGGTTGTGAATATTGACCTTCTGTGTGCTTTCTGGAAATGGCTGCTGCAAGACTCCCAGTTCATCACAGCGTTAGCAGGCCGCAAGCATAGGCTCGGTGTACTCTTGCTTCTGCACAGCATGAAGCTCGAGCTCCTGCAGGATGAGCCTCATTTCTGCAAACCTCTATAAATGTTTGGTTGTACATTTTGAAATGTACTTAATTCTGTAATAACTGTAATTCTGTAACTCTGTTCCATGGAATGTTGTAGAAGGAATTTGACCACTGGCTAGCTTTTGAAGTACAGATTTACAATATAATGGCTGAACTGTTATTGAAATTATAGTTTCATCTTTAGTGATAAAGGACCTCTGGACCTGCCAGCCTGTATGATTTCATGTGCTTGTTTGGCCTACAGTTGTTAATAGATTTCAAAATCACCATTTTGATAAAATGTCTCAAGGAAGATTTTTTTATTGCAGATTAATTTTTCATGTTTTGTTTTTCTCTGGTGATTATAGCAAGTCTAGCTGGTTTCAATTTAATTAAAATATCTTAACTTGGCAGGACAACATAATCATAACATAGGAGTTTTCAAATATGAAAAAAAATGCAAATACTTATTGTGAAAAAAAAATCTTATTTATTTCAAATTAAATGACAGGCGTTTCTCATATATTTAACCTAAGTTTTAAATCATTAACTAGGGACCAACTATATTTCATAATTAAACAAATCTGAGAAGGTTCCAATTATTTTACTGGAACTTGAAATGTGTTTCATGCTTTCTAAAATGTTTCCTCAATATATTGGCTTCTTCTTATAAAATAGCAGCTGGGAGTAGAGAGCAGTGAACCCATATTAAATCTGAGTTGATCTATATTCTTCAGAGACGAACTGCATTATTTTTAAATGATGTATTCATGGCAACGCTATAATCTCACCAGAACTACTGGATTGTGTTGTTCTAAGGCTTTCTGTGTTTTATGAAGTCACTGCCTCTCAGTCTAAGTGCATCACTCTTTTTTAATTGATCTCCATATAAAAGCTGTCTATATTTTTAGAGTTACAGGCGTAAGCACCCTGACGTAAAAGCATATACTCCTCTTGTTTCAGAAAAATTATCTCCTTTTCTGAATATTTTGCCAGAACCTCTTGCAAAGAGTGAACATGGAGTCAGCAGAAACTCCATCAAATGATGATGTCTTTGCCCTCTCAGTGGGTGATGTGCTTGGGAGTGAGAAATTTTCAAAAGCTTTCATGCTGTGTCAGTGTCTGAAAGCTCAGATTCACAAAAGCATTTCTCATTGGTCTAGAACTCTCAGACAACCTCTTTGTTTTATCTGCTAGGTGATCTCCAGCCCTGCTGAAACATACTGCACGTAAGGTAGTTAGATATTTCTGGTTCTGGACTTTAAAGATGAGGTCTCCAAGAAGTATCAGATAATGAAAGAGAAGTAATTTCATCTTTGGAAATGAAGAGGTTTTTTGGGTTTTTTTCAAAGTTCAAGTGTTTTCAAGCTTTGAGTATTGAGTGCTGTATTTTATATATCTCTATTTATATCACACTTCTTTATTGTGCATGTGACCATGCTCTGGAACAGGTTGCCCAGAGAGGTTGTGGAATCTCCCCCAATGGAGATATTCCAGAACTGTCTGAAAACAATTCTGTGCTCTGGGATGATCCTGCTTGAGCAGGGAGATTGAACCTGATGACCCAGTGTGGTCCCTTCTAACCTGACCGATTCTGTAATTTGTGACTTATAATGCTTGCTTAGTGTCATAAATATATTGAGCAACTCAGCTGAGCAAGGCAGAGCCACCACAGAAAGGTTCTTAAAATAATGACATAAAAACAATTTTATGTGCTGGATATTCTGGGGGCTTCTTTGGTTAGTTTGACATAAGACAAGTTCAAAGCTTACAAAGAATACATGGTCAAACTTCAGCAGAAATTTAAATGTAATGGAAATCTCTCTTTGTGCTTCCTCAGTGACACTCCAGCTGGGACACTGCAGCTGCATGCAAATATCAAATATCTTCTTAGAGCAAGTTGTGAAAAACTGGCCAGAAAAACCAGTAGACTGGCACTGGTAGGCTTGATCTTTAAATTATTGCTTTTCAAAATACTGCTGAATCTAGAGGGCCATCAGAAAGGTTCATCATTGCTGAATTATCATCTTTACAATAAATTTTTATTTTATTCCAGAGAATGCTGTGGCAAAAAATTGCCATAATGACAGAGTTCTACTTTCCAATAATAATACTAAATGCAGAACACAAAGAGAAACTCAACAAGTCATACCTGAAAGTGCTTTTCCAGCACAAGACATTCAAGACAAGAAAATACTGATTTGAAGAATGGGAATTAATTGACCTGTTCAGTAAAAAGGCCTTGGAAAACGTGAAAACTACAAGAGAGAGCAGCTATTCAGTGCCTTCTGTGCCTTTTCTTAAAAAGAGATTTGGGGTGCCCTTCCTCCCACTGCAATAGTGCTTGGTGCTATACAAATACAAGTTTATTGGGTTTTGTTTTGGGTGTAGTGTGGTTTTGGATTTTTTTTGTTTATTTGTTTGTTTTTTGGTGTTTTTTTGGTAGTGTACTGCATAGAGATGCCTAAGCAATACTCCTGTCTTGAGATATCTGGGCTTATACATTTGCATGCCTGGAGTATTGTTTTGGCATCCTTGCCTTTATGCAAAGTGAAGTGAAGCATTGGCTCAAATTTAACTTAGCTGCAAGAAAGGCAGTTTTATTTGTAAGTGAAATTAAGTTAATGTATGCGCTCTGACATGTCTCAAGGCAAGTGAAGTTCTTTGTTTTAGACATATTTACATAATTTCCTATGCCTTTTGCATCTTGTTGTCATTCCACCTTATATTTCTACATGTCCTGTATCTCAGAGAACACACAGCTGGAAAACAGAAGCTGAAAAGCTTTAAAGAAGAGCTTTAAAAATATTTTTATTTGCATTATGGAAAATGACTCATTAATTACAGCTGGAAATATGAAATGTGAAAGGCTGCCAGCAGAGCCAGCTCAGGTTTGTGACAATGATCATTTTATGACTTGCATCATGTCAGTCTCCCTCCTGCTCGCAGAATAAGTGAATAGTGAGTAAATGACTTCTTACAGTTTCCATGTAGCTTGGAGCACAGTGTTGCGTACTAAAATTATGTTTAGTTTCCATATTCTTGGATCTAGTTTTAGCTTGCCTGCCTGGCATCAGAACTGTGAGTGACCCCACACTCCTAGTGCTTGTTTTCTGTTTGAGGTTGATATGGCTGAAGCAGGTTGACATTACAGCTCCCATCTATCCCATTGTAGGTACCATCTTCACAAGTCTTGTATGAGCAGATTGAGGGAGCAAGAGGTTTGGAAAGATAAAGTTCCCACTAGTGCTGACAACATTCCCACCACTCTTAATGTAGGCAGGGACCTGTTAGAATGGGAGAGAAACCAACCCTATTTGTGAGCAAGGGCTAAGTGGCAGGATGGAGCCATCAAAATAAGAGGGTAAGACAGACCCCAAATCCCGGAAGATCAAGTGGAAACGTATTCTGGGCTTGGGAAGATATTGAATATTGAGGGCCAAAAATGTAGTAGAGAAAAAAAAAAAGATGTTTCATCTAGTAGAAATAAATAATTGCATCAATAAAAGACAAATCTTTTATTCCAGTCTATACAGGTTGTCAGTAACAACATATTCTTTTATTTTTACTGCTATTATTTAATAAATTTTAAGTAGGAGTAGCTACAGATAGAGCAGTTGTTCCTTCCATGGCAGCATTTTGTTATTTTGATCTTCTTTAATTAAAAATATGAAATGCGAGTCGATCTGACACTATAATACATTGCTACATCATGCTAGTAATTCCATCATAGCAGGGCTGGGATCTGCAGAGTGCGCAGAACTGTAAAGTCTCGATTTAGATTAATGAAGTACTTATGTGCAACAATGCTTGCAACAATAATGTTATCTGAGAATGACAGCTAATGCATATGGTACAATTTTTATGAAATGTATGAATCATCTGTCTTTTGGGGAACTCATTGTAACTTCCTTCTCCTGATTCTCTGTTAATGTAGCAACATAATTTCTGTTTCTCATGCATTTTTCTCAATGGAAAAACAGTAGCAAACACCAGCATTTATTAATCACAGCCTTCAGAATTCAGCACATGCTACAAAAGCATACAAATAGGCTGGGAGCATGCAGAGTTATGGAGGAAAGAACAGCGTGTTCCTCAAAATTTTCAAGCACCCATTTGAAGGGATGCTGAGAAGGAGATCTGCCATGGAGGTTGGCACCAGCCCGTGTGCCAAGGCTTGCTGTGGATTATTCTGGACCAATGGCTTCCCCAGCAGTAGATGCTATTGAGATTTCTCACACAGCTTTCATGCTCCATCCTTTGGAAAGATCCTTGGAACGTGTTCTGGCTATCAGGGAGTGAAATTTTGAGGTGGGATGCTTGCCTGGTGTTTAACAATCTGGGCAGAATGGATACCTTCAGATTGCTACAGTTCAACTAGCAATTGATTTTCTCTGGAGACAGGATTAGGGTTGCCAAGACGGTTTCTTGGCCCAGTTAGTATTTACGCTGTGGGCTCCCCCTGGAAAACCATGCAGGTGTATTTGGGGATGTCTTCAGCTAGCACAGGTTGCCACGTGGGTTGACCATATTGTTTATGCCTGCAAATTGACCATATAGTCAGTTCCAGATGAAAACCTTATTGAAAAACTATGATTACTTGTTTTCCAGGAAAACTGTAAAAACTATGAATAACCACTGTTACATTTTCTTTTTCTGAAGGATATTTACTAACGTTTTGCCCAGATTGAACAAGGAAAACCTACTCCTTTAAATTTCCTATTCCACATCTACTAAGGTAATGGCTACCAAAGAAGAGCAAGAGTGGTGTAATCCAGGAGTGCTTGGCACTGCAAAATCACAAGAGGGTTGAAAATCTCAGCAACCTTTTCCCATTAAAAAAATAGCATACATTTAAAATTAAATGGAACATATTGTAACAAAGAGTAAGTGTGGGTAGAAAAGAATTGATAGTGCTTACTGTGGTGTAACATTTTCTAGGTTGAACTGATTCAGATTTCAGAAAACTCTGAATGTAATTTGGGCATTTATATTGTGAACTGAAAAGCCTGTGAAGTCAGGGCAGTCCTTTTGTTGTCCCAGTGGTCTCTGAATTAGGGACTCACTGGAGATCTGGATTAGCCTGGCTGCATGCAGAAAACATTCTTGCATGTTCAAATCCCATTCCACCTTTCTTATGTCTCATTCTCCCCTAAACTCCATTGCCTATTTAAGAATCATAATGACAAGAACCACAAATAAGCTGTGTTTTTCATGTTGTTTAATTTTTTATATGTGGAAAAGACAGGGGTGACTAAAAGGTTAGTGATTAAAGTCTCAGGTTGACTGTAACCAAGTTTCTCTGATCTCTAGTTAGGCTAATCAGAGAGAGTTCCTTTTTGTCTGGCACCTTTTTTTGCTTGACTTTAGTGATATCTGAAAGCATGCACTTGAGACAGTCTCTGCTGTGCCACTGCTTCATGAGAGCAGATTTAATTTTGCTTTGGCTAGGAGATTCAGTGTGCCTAACATTGGTGCTGAAATCGCTCATGCTGTCAAAGACTGGAAAATAATATCTTCCCTATGCCTTCTGCCACATACACAGGTGTAGAAACACATCCTGGGGCAAAATCCTGAGCATGCTAAATCCAGCAGGGCCATTAAGGTCAGGATGAAATAGCATATATATATCTACATCTCTCTCTCTATAGATATATATCTCCAATACAGGTAAGATTTATTGTAAGAAGAAAAAGTAAAAACACAGCTGGTAATTTGATGAATTTATATTTTTGAATGAAGAATAAATAGTTATCACCAAAGTTATCAGTTACCAGTGTTCTGCTTATCACTTTGATATATTCGATTTCCTCAAACTGAGTTTTTACTCGTTTTCTCATAAATAATACCTCTTTTTTAATAAAGATTTTTCAAAGCTTCCAAGTGAAGTAAGATTCATTAGTGATATCCAAGGATGTTGATTCTCACACTGCTCAGGACTTGAAATAGGAGGGTATGTTAACTCTAGAGCTGATTCCTGTCCCAACCACTGTCCCACAGCAAAAGGTGATACTTATTCACTTTTACTTCTTCCAAATGCCATACATGCACACAATGAATCTGTACTGGTTTTGTTTGGGATGGAGATAATTTTCTTCCTATGAGCTGACATGGGTTATGTTTTGGATTTGTGTTGGTGAGAGAGGTGCTGGTAACACACCAACATCTCAGTTCTTGCTGAGCAGCACTTGCACAGAGCCAAGGCCACTTCTGCTCCTCACCACTCCCCTCCAGCGAGGAGGCTGGGGGTGCACAAGGAGTTGGGAGGAGACACAGCCAGGACAGCTGACCCCAACTGACCCAGAGGATATCCCACACCATATGGTGTCATGCTCAGCCTACAGGGATGGGGGAAGAAGGGAGTAAGCGATGTTTGGAGTGATGGTGTTTGTCTCACCAAGTCACTGTTACACGTGGTAGAGTGTGGCTTTCGTGGAAATGGCTGAACACCTGGTAAGTGGTGAATTAATTCCTTATTTTCTTTGCTTTATCTATTAAACTGTCTTTATCTCAACCTGTGAGGTTTTGTGCATTTACCCTTCTGATTCTTCTCCCCATGCTAGTGGTAGGGGACTGAGTGAGTGGCTGTGTGGGGTTATACCACCACAGAATCAGTTTCACACACTTTTACAAGAATAGATGACATGAGGTTATTAGCTCAAGGTTGCAAAATGAGTCAGCAATGGGTGCATTGGGATCCATTGGGATTTCAGCTAATCTACTGAGCTATCACAGTCGTGATTCTTGGCCTGAATAGTTGGCAGAACTGTGTGACAGAACACGGCAGGAAAGGATACCATCAATTTAAAGGAAACATCAGATTCCATCAGTTGAATCTCTCCACAAAGAAAAACTGGTATCCCAGTGACTTATTAAAAATCGAGTATTCAAGGTTGTTTATTAAAATGCAATTATGAACTGTTGCCTTCTGTTCTATGCCTCCACACTGATAAGCAGGGTATTTAGTAAATCAGCTGCTTTCAACAAAGAGCCACCTAATTAATACAAAACCTCTTTTGCAGCACTATAAAAGATTATCCAAAACAGTGAATGCATCTAGAGAACAACAGAACATAGCTGTTCATTGTAGCATTTCATTTACACAGTTGCAGTTGGCAATTATTTAGAAATTGTTGAAGTTTTAGAAATATCTATGGTATGGTATACTGAATATTGTAATTTTTTAAAAAAGTGTGTGATATAATTTGCAATGTGCTTTATGGAGGAATTCTTCATAGCAAAGCTAATGCCTTCTTCATAAGTATCTTTATAGACATTGCTAGACAAGGTTACAAAGGAAATTATGAAACAAGCATGATGACACTCAGATCATCACAGTGGTAGCATCTGGTCTACATGTCCATTTGCTTTATCATGTGAGTTTTCAAATCTAAGGGCCATCTTTATGATTTTCCCTTTTGCAGTACCTAGCAGAACAGGCTGTGGTCCAGAATACCTGCTTGGTGGAGTACAGCCCAGAGAATGAGCAAAAGGAGGTGTGCTCCTGGTTTGCATTTCTTGTATCCACCCTAAGACTGCTGTTGCCTGGCAGCTTTGCTCTAGGGTCAATTAAACCTCAGACATCTCTTCTGCTTCTGGAGATCTTAATATTGGGTGTTTTCAAAAGATACTGGTAATCAAGCTGGCACCCTGATCCTGCCAAGAGTGTGTCAAGAAGTAAGACGGTTTACCCCTTTGAGAGGGGAGAGAGACTTAGGAGATAGGTATGCCGTGTGACTGGTTAAATATAAAATAAAATGTCACATTTGGTTGTGACAGAGGCACACTTATGCACTGACTTCAGTGGCACTACAGACATGAAGAGTCAGGTGTTCAGTAGTGCCACATAGTCCAGGCCAAATCGGTCACCTAGAATAACAGGATGACTGCAGCAAAGCCAACCCTAGCCTGTAGTGAGGTCATTTAAGCTCAGGGTGAGTGTCAGTGAGGCAGAAAGCACTGTACAGCTGCAAGGCCTGCAGGCTTTCACACAGTGGGATGTGGATGGCATCTCCCCACCAGTTTTACACAGCAACCCGCTGCAGGAAAGGGCAAAATCTGTATGGAGGGACCTTCTGCCTGACCAGCTTCACCCATGTATTGCTGCTGCAAGGCTGTTGCACATATGGCACAGGACTCAGGCAAAGGGCTCTCTCTGAACATCAAACACGAGGCTGCCTGGGCCAATGTCATGGGTTGTATGGGGACAAGCCTTCTCTGGACAAGCCCCAGGGTTTCCCAGGGGCTGACTTGTAATTCATCTGGATAAATACAGGAACTTCACACACTGTGAATGTCCACCCTTCAGCTAAAGTTACTGTGGGAGACATTATTATTAGGATTAAAAGTAATCCTTTGTCTTTTATTACTTTTTATGGGCAGTGACTTTGTACAATGCCTGCATCTGAGTTAGTCATTTGGGGCACCATTGCAGCACCAGGAGATGAAGATATGTGTTGAAGAATGATTTGTCTTCAGCATAAATTGGTGATCCAGATAAATGCACATGATGCAGATGGTATTGGGCAACCAACTCAGATTCACAAATTTACATTGTAAAATCTGAAGTTAGACGAAAGGGAGGAAAGCAATTCTCCATGTGCAGTGACCCCTGTTTGCCTCATTATTTTCTAATGTCCCATTGCTGTGCACATACCTGCTGCTTGTTCTCCACTTCCCCTCTCTTTACGCTAATCACTTGTTTCTCTCTCCCATACTTTGACTGTGTAATTCAGACAGCAGAGAAACTGCTACTCCAATTCTTGTGCTATGCCAAACACACTGGGACTCAGGCCTGTAAATGACTCCAATATAAATTACTGTAGTAAGCCTCATTAACAACATATTCCCATCAGAATGGCACTTAGACACATTTATAAACTACAGATGTGCTTATGTTCCACTGAAGATAATGTTACTGAGGTATACATTTAGAATTCAATACGTGAATTTTTCACCTAGCCACAGCTTGTAATTCAGTTGTCTGAAGCTGTTGACCTAAAACTCTGCATCAGCCCCAAGTAAAGGGCAGCCTAGATTACATGTTGTAATCAGGAAAATTACTGTTTGACTGCTATTGACATTTCCTTGGCACTTCATCACGGGGCTGTGAGTGCCCACAATCACTCTTTGCCTTTCTACGGCATCTCATTCCAGTCAAGGATCTCAGATCGTGTTACAAATGGCACCAGATTTGGTGAGAAGCTGAGTGTTGGTAATTGATTGATTAGCTGTCTTCTTAATAATATCTACCCGTTTTATAAAATCTGGGCTTTCACATTAAGGCTCAAGTTTGGTTTGGCAGAAGATTTCAGATTTGTACTTTTCATGCAGCTGACAGCAACTGTTGTTAGGTTTGGAAAACAGAGTTACATGTTTCATGTATAATGCTCAGGTTTGGAGCCCTTTGCATTATGTGTGGTTCCCATTTTCACCAGCTTTGACACAGCTGAGCCAAAAAATAGCAAGTCCATCCAATGCCTGCAGGTTTATGATGCAGGATGTAAAGCAGGACCAAGGCCTTTAGCACTGTAATGGTTTAGATTGGTTTTGTCAGCTGTTATTGTTTCTAAATGGCTTCCATTTTAAAGCAGCTGTAGGTAGGGCTTATTGATTGTGCTCTTTTGATGATGCAATGAGATCTTACAGTCCAGTTAAACAGCGCTCCCAGCAGCATCCCTGGGAATTTTTATGCAAACAGTTACTCTTACAATATGAGAACAAGCTGCGTTATTGGGTTTTTCTCAAACTGTCAAAACATTTAGCAATCCTATCCAAGCTGGAGCTGCAATCTTGCCTGCTCACAGAAACAAAACATCACATGTGTAGAGGGAACAGAAGTGTGAACAGTCTGTACCAGAGGTCTCCTTCTGCCCTGAGGTGAAGAGTGGTGGGGTGGAAGAACTACCATGTCTGGGCGAGTCTACTTTCTAAATTAAATTGTTTGTATAATTTATTCAGTGTAAAATATGTTTTATATGCTTTTAATATTCCTTGCTGTGCTCCAGGACAGACAAGTGCATAGAGGATGAGAGAAAGAGTTTGGGAGATTGTGGGTTAAAATTCTGTACCCTTCATCTATTGACTGTTAGCAGAATCAGTGTGTTTTGAGGCTCTTTCAAAGCTTTAGTAATAATTTGTCTGCTGTTCACACATGTAGATGTTACAAAAAGAGAAAAAGATGCTTAATAATGTTCCTTACATAAAGGGTTTTTTTTAAAAAAAATGTTCTTATAAGAAAAGGTTAAAAATACATGTGAATAAAAGGAAAAGTCTAATGATCATACAGCTAGTCTTTGAAAAATCTTATTAATCTTTCTCTTATTTTAGACTATAGAGAAAGCAGAGCTTTTGATAGACTAATTAGAAGCTGAAATGTGTTTATTACCTTCTTTTTTATATCTTCTCATTTTCTGTTGATCAGGCTGACTTGATCCATTCATCTCATCTTTGAGCTCATTTCATCATGAACTGATGAAGTGCTTGAAAGAATCTGTGATGCCTGATAAAACCATTTTTCAAAAACTTTGTTTAGAACTCCAACTCTAGATACTTCTTTTTGACTTGGGAAGGCTTAGATAAGAGAAGTGTTTTCCACATGCCAAATTCTGCTCCCATTCCTGCAGCTTGACTTACCCATCCACTGAAAAGAGCAAAAGATTAAAAGAACAAAAGTAGCTAAATCTGTCCTCCCTATGGAAAATTTTATGAAAACAATAATGGTATTGTTTAGGAGTTCATCTCCTGTTCTCTCACTTTAAGTCAGCTTTGTATATGTGACAGAATTATAGTCTCAGGAGCAAAATAGTATATTGTGACAGAAGTAAGTACCTGGTAAACACTGAAACAACCACCTAGTCACAAGGAAAGTGTCACATTTATGAGGTACAAAAAGGTACATAAAATTCAGTGTATTAAAGAGTATCACTGGTTGCTGTCTCATCACCATCCAGGAAGTTCAAAGAGCTCTCTCTATCTTTCAGAGGTATAAAAGAAGCCAATCTAATGAGATAATGATGTTGCAAGAGACCATGGGTTTACAAAATATGCAGTATCAGGTTTTCTAGCAATTCTTCAGAGCTGAAATGAGCTGGGCACTTCTGAGAGGCCTGGGTTGAGGGTCACTCGCATCCCCAGTCCCACCACAGCCTGTGCACAGAGTGGAGCTCTCCCAGACCAGGCACCGGGCTGGTGGCAGGGCACACACACTGTCTTGCTGCAGGGCCTGCATTTGCATTTATTCTCTTCCCACCAGCTTTACAGGGGAGTCAGAGTCATGTCACACTGTCTGTGCAGTTTTTCTCTCTTTTGGTCTTGGAAAAGATGGGATTTCTCTGAACAGATCCTCCTCTCCCACAGCACAGCCACAATACGGGTTCAGACAGTGACCACGTGGAGGATAAATCTGATTTGAAGGGAAGGGCAAAGCAACATTTTTGGTGCTGCTCTTTCTCTCAGCCTGTAACCTGTGAGAGACAGCCCACACAGGACTCGGGAGAGCCACAGTTGCCCGGAAGTACAGGATGGTGCTGGCTGTCCCCAGGGCTGCCAATGTCCCCAGGCCACCATTTCACTGCCAGGTTTGGTGCACCTGCACACACGTGCGGGAAGTGCCGAGGCTGAGTTCACACGTGACACAGACAAGCCATGCCTGATGTGCCTGTTGGTCTTTTAATGACAGTTGTTGAGTTTTAATGATAAAAGTCAGCTGCATTTTCTCTTTTTTTCCTCCCAAGCTAACAAGGCTCCAAACATGGGAAGGATTAAAAAGCAGTAATGAGACTTGATATAATTTTGCCCATATGGTTCAGTGAAAGAAATAAAAGCTCAGCTTCACTTCAGCTGTATGTAAAATTTGTGGGTAGCTCAAATGCAACTATGATAATAATAAAAGTAACAATACCAATGATTTAGTCCTTGATTCCTGGCTTGTCTCTATTAGGCTTCTTGTACCAGAGATAATGAGGAACCCAGAAAGGGTTTCAATTAAGAGAACTGCTTTACTTTTATGGAGCTATCATTTGATGTTGGAAGTAAAATGATATAAATGATAAAAAATTGAGGTATGTTTCTGATTAAAAGGTAAAATCCAATTCTGTCTATAGGATATTGACTTGCTCTTTGCTATTGTGTGGCTTCAGGCAATTTGTGTCTCTTGCAGTCTTGTTCCTGTTTCCACCTCCCATCTATCTAGATTGCAGTCTTTTGTGGTTATTGACTAACTCTTACAGCTTCAAACTCTAAAAGAAAGAAAATTGAGTAAACAGTGACCAATTTTCTGCTCTCTGACACCAACTGGGTTAAAATGGTTAGGACTGTAATGCTATAGAAGCTCCAAGGGAGTCCTGTGAATCGACATTAGGGTTTGCTATTGCACTGGTGACACTTCCTGGGTGAAAACACTTGCCCGTAGTCACTGGGGTCCTCATCAGAAGGTGACATCCAGTGGAACGCGTCAGTACCTACAGGAGGCACTGTGAGTCCAAGAATCCCTGCAGACACAACACCCAGTCACTTTCATCCCCTGACAGGGCCTGCATTCATCTTCCAAATTACAAGTTGCACCTTTGCTGGTGCCTGCGTGAACACCAGAGACTGATGCTGAGCACTAGCATGTGCCATCTCCAAAATACTTTTCCATTTAATGTAATGAGAACAAAAAAGCTATTGTGCCTTGCCTACCTCGAAAAGTCAATACAAGTTCTTAAAGTTCCTAATGTCAATTAAAATGTATTTTTGAAGGCTACATGTGAATGAAAAGATCATTAAGTTTGCTGTGATCTTCTAGATACTGAACTGCCTCTGAAAAGCCTTGCAGTAGATGAAGATAATTTCTTTAGAAAGATTTCTTATTTGATTTATGCTCTAGAAAGGAAAAGTACAAAACCAATTTGACTAATTACAGAGAGATTTCCTTTTACTCTTTATCTGTGAGAAGAGATAAGGTTTTGAAAGAAAAAACTCCCTTGTTTTTGATCTACCTTTTACCCAGTGAAAATTAACAAAGTTATTCTGATACACCTGTTACACAACAACTTTTGTTTTCTCTTTTCATTCAGAAACTGATTTTCTCCCTAAAAGATAATGGAAACGTAGATGAGTATATTGGGTTTGCATGTCCAGGTTTTGATAGTGGGGAGGCTACAGGAGTGGCTTTGGTGAGAAGCTGCCAGAAGTTTCCTCCATGTATAGCAGAGCCAATGCCAGGCAGCTCCAAGCAATGCTAAACCCTGTCAGCTCCCTGATGGGGTTTAGGAAGGTAGGACTGAGATACATGGAGGATGGGAATATAATTTTCTTCAGTAATTCTCCTACCTGCACTGCATAGGTGGGTTTGCAGTCAGAGATGCTCTCCAGTAGGAGTGTGGTTGAGGAACAGAGACTCTGCTATTAGGTGTTCTCCAGCAAATTTTATTTTTGCAGGTCCTAGGAAGGGGAGAATGTATCAGAGAATGCTCAGGATTGGTGAACCTATTTAAAATGTCTTTGGATTGGATGTTTTTCTTAGAGAAAAGAAAAAATTAATTTGATTTTTCTGATGTATTTTTGTAAAGGCTTTCAACAGGCAAGCTGACCTGTTTGTCTTTTCCATTTTCCTTCCTTTGTTCAACTGTTCTTTCCTTTTTTAGCTAACAACTGAGTTTAAGGTAGTGAGGTTGTGTACAAAATCTCTGCTGAATGGCTGTGCAGCATGGGAATCACTAACACACAGAGCCTGCCTGTGTGACTGCACTGTACACCATGCTCCTGCTTGCAAACCCAGCTGCAGAAGGGATTTCCAAAGAAAGAGCACTGGTCAGCAAAGATTCAGATCTGTAAAAGTCACTGGGATATAGAGCAATCCATTGTCATGAGAGCTTGCATATCCTGTAACTCTGTTTGTATGATCAGTCCCATACGTTTCCATGGAATTGCTCTTGGAAGTCAAATTAAATACATGAAGGCATCTCCCTAAGCTGTGTTTAACTTTCCTTAGTTGTTATGACCAAGTTATGAAAATTACTCCAACACAGTCATATACCTAAGCAAGGGGATATTTTCCCATGTCTAAGAAAAAATAAGGTCAATTTTCTTCCTTTCCCTTCTGAATATCTTCTCCTAAACTGTCTGAAAGAGATCATCTGCTTTTCTGGGCAGTGATAGTGAGGGGAACAGCCAGCTCTGATGTTGTTAGAGTTACTGGGGGACTATGGCTGTGCCTGAAGTGGGCCAAAGCATCCCAGAAGGGGGCCTGTACAGGTAAGGTATTTCCTCTAAATGTCAGTGTAAACTGGCTTTCTGGAATAAAGGCATCATAGTACTTCTGGACTGACATTCACTTTCAGGAAATAAGTCTCAAGGGAGAGAAACCATTTTGGTGTTTTCTTCCTCACTGCTGCAGACTTACCTGGAGTAAGTTGCTTAAATCCACAGAGCCCCTTGGGAGTGAGTGGTAACTCCCAGCAGTTCTCAGGGAGACGGGAGTGTCTTGCACTTCCTAACTTTGTGATACATGCAGGCAAGAGAAGATGTATTGTCTTGACCCTGAGATTCACCAGTCATTTGACAAAGACTCCAAATACTAATGCAGTGTGCATTTTATGTGATGAAGTGCTCCTAAATCTCCGCTGACTGCTGATTTGGGTACCTGAAAAATAAAGCAGCAGTAACAAGTCTGGCAGAGTATCTTAACTGGTAGTGGGGGTCCTGCACACTCAGGGCTCAGAGAAGCCATCTGGTCTCCCACTAATCACCTACAAATTCATCTGTGCCCTGGTGGGGCACGAGACATTTGCATCGGTGCCAGCCATGCCAGGATTTTCAGACTAAAATAAAGCATGAAGTAAAATGTATTTAGAGCCTCCATTAAGAGAAACAGAGGAGTTGGACATTTTCATTAATAATTGCAAGGTACCTTGCAGACTATACTATCTGCTCTAGGGAAGGTTTTCTCTCCTCTCTGGCAGGATTACCAATGCACCCTCTGCTGCAGCAGCGAGTAGAGCAAACAGATCTCAGAGGGCGGGTGTGGAGCTCCATGGCATGTTAGGTGTCTCAAAAATAGGCTCAAATGTTTTATTCTCTTTCTGCTCCCATTTGATGCTATTTATGTTAAGACAAATCTGGATGTATAATATTGTCGTAAATAATTGAAGAGCCACAGTCCCTTAAAGTGTTTTCTGCATTGCACTCACAACCATTTGGAATTTCAATATGAGAATTGTCAAAACGGCTGCAGTGTCCTTATTTTAGATGTGGTAGGAAGAGAGAACACCAAGCACAGTCCAGCTAGAGAGGGAAATAGAAATGCTGTCACATTAAAACGATGCTGTCTGAGATCTGCATTGTCAGAAATACCCTAGGTACCTCCCTAAGGTAACTTAGGAAAGGAGGCCCAGACAGAGGGAAGAAGTAACTTTGTATCATTAATTTGTATCTGTATTTTGTGGCTCAGAATAAGAACTGCTTCCAAGGTACCTGGTAGCAGTCCAGGGGTTGCTGTTTCATACAGCACTCCCATCATCCCTGAGGCTCTGCAACACCTTTGGTGCAGGGCAGCAGCATCACAGTCCAGACTCTTCTCATCCTTCCAATTGCTGTTCACACTGTGGTTTTTCCTAGGAGCCTTGGCCGTGTGTCATAGGCTCACAGTACCAAATGGTGGTAAAACTAAAATAGAGGGTTCTATTTCCAGGCTTGCAGTTTTTATATACACCAAGAGACTGTCAGGAGGAGGTGGAGAGGCAGAAGTGGGCAATGCCCAGCTGGACTAGCACCATAATTTCTGCCACAGTTTAAATGCAGTGGGAAGCTCTTGCTCCTGGGCATCTACTTGTGAAAGCTGTGAGAAGAAGATTGTGTGAGGACTCAGTGAGCTGGTTTACTCTGAGAAGGCTGACAGTGATTTCCAGCTCAGCTTGCTTACAGTAGATGTGAAAGATATGGTCGCCTTGCAGCAGCAGCAAGCAGGGCACTGATGAACCCCTTTTCTCAGACTTTGGTTCTCCCAAGGCTGTGGCCAAGAGGTAGATGCTCTTCCTCTCCTGGGATCTCTGCCTCCTTCCTATCTGCATTTTTCTCTTCATTTTCTATCAAGTGTGCAGTGTAGCCCTCCCTCACAAAGCACAGTGTACATGAATTATTTGTGGTGGTCCAAGGACAGCATCAGGGACTTGTCTAGCATTTTTTTTTGCCTGTGCGGTGGGGCTTGTGCACAAAGATTCTGCACATTTTCCCCTTTTGGCCCAGAACACAACTAAGAGCCATGGAGTGGTCTTCAGCCCCAGGAGGTTCTGAGGCCACTGCAGATTTTTAAAATACCTTCTGACAAAAAGTCCTTTTTTTTGTGCCAAATGTTTCCTGCATTTTTTACCAAATTTGAACTTGTTTTCTCAAAGAAAATCTCTAGCCTCTTTAAATTCAGTTTGTGCTTACAAGAGAGGTGTGAAACATATTAAGCAGATGAGAGAAGCTAAACCAGTGTAGGGATAGACTGTTCAAGGGAATCAAGTTCTAACTATAAATTATTTAAAACACTGAATTTGAATTTACAATATCCCTTTAAATCATCCCCTGTATTCCATAATTGGAGGTAAGGCTTCCAGAGATATTCAGCCCACTGCCCTGTGCTCAGCATCTCTCTTTCTTTCCTTTTCTTGCTAGCTAAATACCTGACAGCTTTCACTTCCTCTCTGATCATGCTGCATTTTAAGTTCCCTTTAGGTGGACTTTAAACACTGGAAATGTGAGTTCACAATTTCTCCTGTAAGGAAAGACCGTCTTCTGGTTTTTACAAACATTTTATGGTTAGCCCCTTCCAGACAAAGGTACACAAGGAAAGGTGTGTGCTTTATTGACTGTGTTGTGTAAGACTCTCCTATCAGCATCCTGGCTTGATTCAATACCAAGTGGAGGACTGCTGCTGTGCTCCTCATTTTTCACTTGAAAGGGGAATGTGGATACACAGAGAGCCATGTTCGCAGTGTCGTCTTCCTTATCCCTGTAGTAAATTGGCCTGGCTCAGAAAAAGAGGCTATTTTTCCTTATCAAATATGAGTGTTAGGATCCAAGGCTCTTCTTGCTGCCTTGGAGAGGCTTTCAGTCTGCTACTGAAAGTGCTAAATCCTACACTTCTGCTAACTGGTTGGAGGAAGCACCATCCCCCAACTGTGTGGGTTTCAAAACTGATTTAATATATTTTTAAGTGCTTTAACACTTTTTGTTATATGTGATGGGCAATCTCTAAGCCTGGATGTTGGACAAATTACCAATAAAAGCCACTGCTTCTGTTGAAAAGAAAACCTCATGCGGCTGCTTGTGCAGACATTATGTTTGTAAATCACTCAGGGCACATGACCTCTTAACCGTATCTTGTTTCCAACTTGCAAAATGATGTAAAGTGATTGGACTCCATGCACTCACCACCACTCTCCCCCCTTCTCTGTGTGCGATTTTCCTTCTCCCGAGTTGCTCTGATAGAGAAAGGAGTAAGCCCAGCTTGCACCAGCCTTTTCCAGCTGAGGGGCAGCAGGTGCAGAGCGGCTTCATGCGCTCCTTGCTCCCACCAAGGGCAGGGTCGGTGATATATTCCTGTCTCCATCATGGAGAGGGACTCGGGCAGTGGGAAAAAGCAAACCCTTTGCATTCCCTGGGACATCAGTGAAGTCATGGATGAAGTGGAAGAGGAACAGTTTTGCCCGTGAGTAATAACACTTAATTTGGTAGCCGCTTTCTGTGCTGGCAGAGGATTGATCCTCAGTGCTGAGAACTGCCACTGCATTACGTGGGGACAGACTGAGGTCCGTGTGTCCTGCAGCATGGCAGGGGTGCCTGCAGCAGCTGCCCTCCAGCCCCTCAGAGGGTGATCTGGGCAGAGGACAGCTACCAGGTGGGCACACCTTTTGTGTGTGCCGTGTCATAGGGGGTTGTGAAGTTTTTGGGAGAAACAGAAAGAGGAAAAAAATTCAATCTAGATGGACTTCTGAAAGAGAAGACAAGTCCAGTCTAGCTCATATGCTAGGGCATGTAATTTTTTAAACAGCACCAGGAAAGTCTGTTTCTTTCTTCTTTTAAGAGGTTGAAAGTCCTGCCCAAAATAAGAGAGCAGAGAGTACTTGTTTCTAGCTAGGCACTGTCTTTTGCTGTTGAAGACCTGGGTATGCAGCTACAAAAACTGCAGCAAAGAGGATGGGTTTGGAGAGGTGAGAGAAGGATTGGCATACAAAAATATATGTTGACAGGAATTTAGGCTAGCATAGTGACACTGCCAAATTTTGCTTCAGTTTTAATTTTTGATAAGATGAACAATCCTGGCTGAATTCCAATACTAATTGACGATGTTTCTTTTGATCATTGTACACACACCAGACTTCAGCAGTCTTTAGAACTGCTTAACAATGCACAAAGATATTCAGATGTCCTTCACAATCAATAATATGGACATATAAACAATCAGATTTTATAAGTGGAAAGGATGTTTTTCTGATACAAAAGCTGTCAGGTGAAAACCTGAATTGTACAACACTTGCAGACCTTGAATTCCCTTCTGCCTGACCAGGCTTCCCTCATTCCTAAAGGGAGCTGGGTACGGGACAAAGCTGTGTTGGATCCTCCTGCTCCTTGATCCATTGGTCTTTGTAGATTAAAAAGGATTTAATGGGGAGGAAGTTCTAGGTTTGGGAAGGGAAGAGGGAGGGAAAAGGACTTCTGTGCATGTTTTGGAAGGCTGTGGGTTGGCTGATTGTGTTGGCTGATGTGCTGCTGTACAATCAGCCACAGTCTTGGTCTTTCAGCCGTGACTGTATTAACTGCACTGCAATGTTTCTGTTTCTTTCTTTCTTTCAAGGGAATGGGGAGAATTAAATCCTTTTTTCTCATCCAAGTTATTCCTCTGAGCCAAGATCACATACTCAGGTTTGGCAGATGCACTTGGACATGTGCCTCTGCCTATTTGCTTGTGAGGCATCCTATTCTTTCCTGGTTTAGGGAATGTGGAGTGTATCTTTGTCCCCCAGCAGTAAGACCATCCCAAGAGCTGTAAGCTGTACCAGCATTTTCTTAGCAGCTTATTATAAGCAGGTAGCCCAGACATTGCAAAGGCACTGCTCGCAACCTCCTTTCCTATCACACAGTACTGCAGGGCAGATATATATATATATAATATATATACATACATATGAGAATGGATGCCAACTTAGGTCTGGGATAAATTACCCCATTAAGCAGCCCCTCTGTCTTGAACAGAACAGGGGGAACAGGAGGCTTGGGAGCTTGTGGGAACAGGAGGCTTGGGAGCTGTCCCATGCTCCCACTAGTGCGAGGACTTAGGCTTTCCCATAGGCACAGGTGAGTGCTACCATGGTTGCTGCCATCCTCCTAGTCTGAGCTTAGTGCTTTGCTGGTGCACACAAAGAAAAAGCTGCATTTCTGAGAAAAAAAAATTACTACCATACAGGCTGTTCTTTCATTTACCTTAGGAATCAATGGGAAAAGGAATGAGATAGCACAAACCACATCAGCTTCTAGCAAGAATAATTACACTTCCCTTGCTGTTAGCAAGACCAAAATAAAAACCTATAAAGGGCACTATATAAAGGAAGGCAACAAATTAGGGGAGTGTGGATACAAATCTTTATAACAGTGAACAGTGTCCATTTGTTATCATGATAGTGTCTCTTTATTACTGTTACCAGTTTGAAGTATCATTTATACTTCTACATGTGGCATGCTTCCACCCTCCCTCCATAACACATCATGCAATGTCTATTCCAAAGGCTACTAATGGTTGAAAATAGTTGCCCCTAATGAGATACATAAGAAACCATTGGTACAAATGTCATTTTCTTTTGCAATCATGTGGATACCTTACCTGAGGGGGTCAGCTCCACTGTGTGAAACAGGCATGGGAGGTGAAGGTATAGGGGATTCAGTAAACTTTGCAAACTTTCCATAGCTTTTCTCATGAACATTTATACCACATACTGAAATAACATCAAATAGAGTTGCTTTTGACTCCTGTTCTGCAGTGCCTACACCTTTCAGGAAAAAGCATATTAAGATGCTGATGGACTTTAATCTTCCACTTCGCTGAGTTTCACATTCTTTTGTTTTTAAGCTGGACATAAGTATTTATATACTAATCAGTCTAACCCTCACTGAGGTCACTGTTGGTAGGATGAACTTAGGCAGTGACATGGCTTGTTCTGTCAGTTCTAGGGTAAGTATTATTCATTTAATATGTGAATAGAAACACAGCAGCTGGCTGACCTTCACAGTAGGAAGTATATGATTTGTTAGCTGTCTGTGAAAGCTTTGATTCACTAAGACTCCTGCTTCACTTGCAGTGAAGTTTCCAGCAGATGTTTTTTGATGGATTTCAGGGTGGTGGAGCAGCAGTTCAGTGAGCAGTGGAACCAGTCCTATGCTTTGATTCTCTAAAGATTTATGTCTTGAGGTTGAGCCACCATGCAGACACTGGTTCAGCCTGGGTGGCTATCGTTTCTCTACCTCACTGCCTCTTTCCATGAATCATGTTCAAACCAAACTCCCTTGATTCTCCTGCTACTCTGTCAAATCTCCTTGAAATTGGCCAGCAGCTTCACAAGCTATTAGGAACAACACGTAGACATATAGATAGCAATACCAGAAAAACACAGCAGAACACAGTAGGTATGTACAGATATCTCTAAAACAGATAACTTTCAGTTTCAGCATTTTACCTTGGAGGGGAAGACTATGTTGTGTCCAGGCCAAGCCCCAAAAAGTGCTATGTACCTTCAATTCCTATTAAGTTCCACATAAACTTTCCGGCTCTGAACAGAGGTTTGGATCTGGCTATGACTTCTCCAGAGCAGAGGCAGGTACTCTAACAGCTTATAATATTATAAATTAATCTGAGGGAGAAAAAACCAGCAACTCCCCTTGATTAAACACCTCAGAACTGTAGTGACCCCAGCTGTATTTTAACGATGTGCAGACTTGCATTTGGCAATAAGAATCTTCTGGACCTTATTCAACCATTTTCTTTCTCGCTTTGGGGAAAATGCTATAAAAAGCAAAAACAGCTTCACCTTGCAATATTCTGTCACAAGTATGACAGGCTTGTGATCACAGCTGCAGAATGAGCACCATTTTATTTGAGGAGGTAGAATGTGCTTTCCTGAGCCTCTCCAGTAATAGTCTCTCACCTATCACCAGTAATTAGCTACTTCACAGCTAGTTTGAAGCAGAGTTTCTTCTGCAGTTGTGTAAGGCCCTTGAGTTTGGGGGCAGGTGCCCAGCCATGACTGATGGGCAACAGGAGGTCAGGAAAGAAGGTGGGAGAGAGGGGTGCTTGTGGTGACATGGCCTGTGCTCACCCAAGGCACTGTGGGGCTGTTTCTGTGGTGGCAGAAGGGGTGCCTGGGGCTCAGGCAATGACTCATGGAGGAAAGAGAGACATTTTGGCTCCCTTGTGCCTGGGACTGGAGGGAAGAAGGTCGGGAGGCAGCAAGGAGCATTTTATGTTTTGATTTGAAGTGTGTTGCTCTGTAATTTCTGCTCATCTAAAGCTGAAGGTCACCTTAGATTCAAGCGTGCTTTGGATTTGGGTCAATACAGGAATTGTCTCATCTTTCCGCAGAGCATTGGTGGTTACATTAACCAGCTGGGGTTTTGTCAGAGAGGCTGCATTTTGCTGCAAGCCCAGCTTGTATTGCAGAGATATTGAGCCTGATTTGGAAGCTGCAGGAATGAGGGTTACTCAGAACTTGTAGCATTTGGGTTCTGGTACTGTGCTGATGCCCACTTCAATCCCATGCAATAATATTTTCTTTTTAAGGAAGAAGAAACTGCTGGTGAGTTTGTTGAGGGAGGCAGGGCACAGTGGGAAGATGGCAGAAACAGGACCTGACATCTTTTCCTATGGTCAGGCAGGTTGCTATGGTGTTTAGGACTAAAAGGAAACAGAGAAGGAGCAGCAGCTCTAAGGCTGAAAACTTCTATTGTTTAAAATCACTTCGATAGCATAAACAGCTCTACACAAGCCCTGAACACATGGCACATGCCCAACTCATGACTTAATATTTTTTACTGAGTTTGATATTATTAGCTTTTCAGAAAATAAAGGCCTGAGAGGCTCCTGGTAGCCTCTGTCTTGGGATATGTAGGGGAATGTGTATGAGCAAGAGATTATTTTACTCTTTTAACTAAAAAAATTGGAGAAAAATTCTAATTAATTCTAATTAATTTTACCTGTCAGTCAACTCAGTCACTTAATTAAGAATCCATTCAGAAGCTTTTGATTAAGTAAAATTTGTCCTTTCATTAAACAAATTAAAGCCATTCAAGAAGCACATGAGACATTTGTAAAGCTACTATTAGAAGTAACTTACTAATGATTTTACAATAAGAAGTCAATTTGCCAGGAAGGGGAGACCATTTTAATTTCAGTGGGACTGGGCATACTTGGATGTGTAGCATCACATCCCAACGTACAGTGAAGATAAGCAGCTGTACTGCTCAGGATGTTCCTAATTGTTTGTTTCCTGTATGAAAAATCTGCTTCTTGTATGTAAACACTCAGAAATGTTGAAATATGAGTTAAGAGTAAATAAGCTGAACTGCATTTAGTCACTTCACCAGCTCTCTCAATGAGAGTTGACCTTAACTCAATTAAGCAGAAATTATTTTCAAAGTGATATAAACTAAGTGGTGCAGTAGAGGCTATTAGGTTGCAAATTATTATGTATGAGGGATCTGCAGTAATTGTCAATGGTTCTTAATATATAGCAAAAGTGAAGTCATTCAAGCCAGAGTGGTGCTAGGGCAGAGAACACACAGAGATGCTTGTGTAGGAGCTGGCATGCAATAACATGTTACCTCAAAACTTGTAGCTCAAGCACTAAATTAATCTGAGACTTTTTAAAGTATGTACGAGGGGCATCTGCAGGAGATTTTGATGAAGTTTACCTGCACTGCCTTAAAAATGGGTTGGGATAACTCTGCTGACCAGTGTGCATAAGCAGGCCGTGGGTTGGGACCAGGATTCTGGAAACAGCCAAGGAACAGCTGAAATCTGTTGTGCCAGTTGTCTTAGGGAAGTGGTGAGGTCCAAGAGATCCAGGTCTCCCTTGGGAAGGGAATTGCAGATGTGTCTGAGCAGGGAACGCCCCTTGGATGAAGAAATGGCATGAAGAAATGACACAGAAAATGCCTCTACCATTTAACTTGTTGGTGTGAGGGAGTCAGGGACTGCCAGCACTGGTGCAAGCTGGCAGCTCATAGCACCTGTCAGGGTGCAAACCACAACACCACCCGGATCAGGCTGCAAATGTCTCTATTCCACATCTCATTGCACTGGAAGGTGCTGCCATGTCCGGCTCCAGATCTCATCTGACAGTGCAGCTTTAATTCATGTATCACATTTTCTGTGAGCAATACAAAGGGCCTGGAAAACTTACATGACTCTCCCACTGTCTCCTTTGTACACTTCCTACTTTTCCTGTCTCATCTGGCATTTCTGTGCTTTCTCATAATGAGCATTCACAGAACAACAATAAAGAGGAAATTTGGTGAAGAATGAAGGTAAATTTATTAAGTCTAGCAAGTAGGGAGAAAGATGATGTGTGCTGCATCTATAATTTTGCCAGTAAAAGCGTGACAGAAATAGCAGTTTGGGGTTTGTATTCGATTTATGCATCTGCATTTCTTCTCTGCTGCTTTGCAATCAGACTAACAGCCACTGAAGAGACCATCAGTGGCAGTGATTACATTATGACCTTTTAGAGCTTACTTTCAGAGTAAAGATTTTTATCCCATATTACCAATAATTGCTGACTGAGTTTAATACAATCCTCCCAGGGCACTGAAACTGAAGGGTTTGTGATTTCCATTATTTAATATATCAAGTGTCATGGCTGTGGGGGAGACAAACTGTTGTAACAGGATCTCTGCCATTTGGTGATTTCAAATTTCCTACCAAGAGGCTCTGTATTTGCTGTATGACTGCTCCCCCAATCCTGCAAACCACATCACCCTGCTGTAGAGTACAGCAATATAAGGGATGTAGCCAGAGACAAACTTCAAGAATTTGTCAAAGCTTTGTGATAACAAAACTCCTGTTTAGTTTTATCTTCAACTAACCCATGGGAGCAGAAAGCAAAAAGCTGGTACCCATGCTTCAGCTGCCATGGCATGCCCATCCCTGGCAGCTGTTTCCTGCATGTGGTCCAAGAGATGTTTCATGTGACACCTGTAAAAGCCAAGGCACAGTCATCTGTGTCTCTGTGTAAAAATGCTTTTGTGCATATCTTGGTCATTCATGTGCCTGACTTCAGTCTCATGTAGTGTGTTAGTTTGGACTTGTGACATATGTGTATGCCAGACAAAATCTGTCAGGCACAAAATAAAAGCACAATCAGGTCACCAGCTCAGTATAAACCAAGCAATTCCAGCATAGCATAGCATAACAGTCTAGAGGGACTGAATTGAGATGTAGACTGTGTCTTACATATTTCTTGCTTCTTATTATAAGGAGCACTACCATTAATAGAGTCCTAATTAACAATTTGCTTATAAACAATGAAAGATGCCACAGAAATTGCTAGGTCATTTTCCCTGGAGAAATCCTGCTAACCTGAAAACACTTGGTAAGGCAGGCCTTACACAGTTCTTGGGACATTTTGTGGCTACTGAACCAGAGCAATAGACACTTTGTCCCTTCAGCAGTGTGCTGCCTCCAGGGCTGCAGCTTAAAGAGCCTGTCTTCCAACATATATGCACATACACACACGTGTGTGCAGGCACATACCTTCATGCACAGGTGTGTGCACACATACCCACGACCATTCCCTGTGCCCCAGCCAGTTCTCCTTTTGGGACAGAGCAAAAGTGCTATGGTGGAGTGGTCATTCCTGGTGCATATATCTGGGGCAGGCTCACTTTGCCATGTGCTGAATGCAGACAGGCTACAAAAGCCCTCTACAGCCAGGAGCAGCCAAACTCACCTGGAAAAGGTACTAGGGTCATGCTAATACCATCAGAAACTGGGATGAGCCAATTTGTGTGAATTACAAAACAGATCTTCAGGGAAGACTAAGAATGATCCGCATGATTTTGAAATTTAGGTCGAATTTGGAAAAGCTGGTTTTGTTAATTTAGGTTTTGCATCCCTTGAATGCAGGTCAAGATTGGTTGATTGGGAATGACTGATTTGCAAAGTCATTGCAGGGTGGCTTTTAGTGTTCAATGCAACAAAAGCTGCTCTGAACCCTCATGCTGCTGCTTATCTTTTGGATAAAGATGTCCATGCTTACCTTATGGCAGAATGAAGGAAGTAGCATATCAAACCTGTGCCAGAACCACTTCTAGAAGCCTCCTGGTGATGTGCTTTTACACCTACTTAGCTCTTGGTATTGGTTGAGGGGACAGTTGATGCATTGCCAAACATGCCAGTGGTTTACGGAGTGAGAACATATTCACTGGGTTCTGGATGAGACTGCTGAGCTGAATCATGGGTTCACTAATAGTAACAACTCCTCTTCACTGTAATTCCTGCTTTTGGCATCAGGGCAATGGCTCTGTATCAAAAACCTGAAAGAGAAAGCCTTGACAGCCCATTCCTTACTGGTTTGTCAAACTAACCAGATTCTACAAATGAAACTAATATCCCCTACAGTGTAATTTCCTCATTAAACAGAGAACCAAATATTTTTCCGGACCTCCACTTTATAGAATCCTGTATAAACAAGCTGAGAAGGCTCATCTCTTAAATTTTTTATTACAAGAAACTTTTATCATTTTCTGAAACACTGAAATTGAGATCTGACTATTAGATATAACAACTTTAATGCTTTTATTAAGCAGTTCTGACATCCATCCTTTCCATGTATTGTCTAAAAGAGCATTAACTACATGCACAGGAGTTATGAAACTAGTCAGCTAACATTCAAAGCAAACATTTTAGCAGCACGCCCCCGCAGTTTTCAGAGGCTGAACTTTTGTTTCAGCTGTGATGTTATACAATCCTATTTCCATGGCAAACTTACAGATACACACTTGTCAAAATTCATGGTTTATTTAGCAAAACTGTTGAGGCACATATGTGCCATATGCATTCTCCCATTCTTTACAGATATGCTTTTTGAAACAGCAATTTCCTGCTGCAATTAACTCTGTTGCTTGGACTTCAATAGATGTGTGTGGCATTAAAAGGGAATCTGGCTTGGATTCCTATCACGAAAAAGAGCACTGGTCAAAAAACCCCATATGGCTTTCTACTGTTCCATCTCCTGCCTATGACAGACTCTTAAGCATCCTGTTTTATTTGATTTTTATCAGTAGTTATCCTGCATTCAAAAGGCACTCTTTCCTCCAAGAAAACTCTACTTGCACACACCTTAATATCAGGTATTTCAGGCACTGTCTACCCATGAATCTCAAAGATCAGGGACTGTTATCTCTCGTGGCATCTTCTTCATGCAACCCAGGATAAGTACACAGGCAGTCTGAGGACAAAGTAAAGGAGGTGCTCCTTCAGGCAGGCAGCCAGAGGCAGGATTTTGTGAGGTCTCACCTTCTCCTGCAGACAGAGGTGTCACCCCCTGCTGTGTCTGGAGCAATGGAAAACAGCAACATGCAATGGAAATTGAATGCTCAGGCCTTGACTTTCAGCTGAGTAGAATCTATAAATCTGGTCAAAACACAGAAACCTTCACAGGGCACTATATGTTTTTTTTTAACTATGTATATAGTTTGAAAATATTTTCAGTATGGAGAAAATTATCCCTTCTGCCTTTGTGTCCCTCTATGTTCTTTTCCTTATTCCCAACCATCGCCACTAGCTCCTGGCTCTGTGCTCTGGTCACAGTCTGCACCCAGCTAGGATGCATCCCTCCCCATCCCCAGTGCCCTGGTGACAGCACTCACACCTTTGCTCCCAGTTGTCTCCCAGTTGTCTCCCTCACCACCTTGTGCCTTGCCTTCTCCCATTCTTCTGTCCCTGTTTCTGACCTGGTATCAGCCACCCCTCCTCTCATCTTGTTGCCTTCTACCCCTTTCTCCCAGGGTCTGTACACTCTTCACTACTAACTATAATCACAACCATTCCTGGGCTCCAGGCTCAAATGTGTCTTGCTTCCTTTGCACATGGTGCCCCGAGACAAGATGATAGTTGCCAAAATATGGTAAATACAGGCAAAGTTCCATGCTTCCCATCCTAGAGCCTCCTGTATCCATGACACTGGGCAACACTGTGCCACGGAGCCCCTTGGCAGTGTCCTTCACACATATACTGGGGTTTAGCTGCCTAGAAAGACAGCAGTGAGCCAGTGCAAATGGATACCAGGCTCTAACATGAGAAAGCACATGCTTGTATAGGAGGATGTAAGGCTGCTTATTTGGAGATTATCAGACCTGTCTGTAACAAGGAAACCCAAGCAATAAGCCAGAAAAAAACCAGGCATAGAACTAAGGAGCTCCAGGTCTAATTTTCCTTGCTCTGATCACTAAACGACATAATCTCAGCCCATTGTATAAAATATAATTGCTTGGTGACCCCTTTCTCCCTCTGCTGGTCACTCCTCCACCCCCAGCATGGATGCAGTGCACACTGTCAAGCCATGACTTAACTCTGAGCCAGCTCAAAGCACAGCCACAACAGAGCCAAAATAAATTTCAGTGCTTGAAGAAGAGAAGCACAATCCCTTCCCTGTCCTTGCCCATGGTGTGGGGAGGCAGCTTTGCACAGTGGCAGAGATGCTTGTATTGGGATTGGAAGGAGACAGAAGAGTAGCTTGAAGAGGAGGCTATGCTTAGCTCTGCATGAGGAATCACTGGCCAGAGCTGGGGGGTGCAGATTGGAGCTTACAGGGCATGCATAGGTCACTTCTATTTTTTCCCTATCAAATAACCCTCCCTAGCACAGTTTTCCCCTTTCCCATCCTAGCTTATTCTCTTGCCTCTTACAGGTGCCAAACTGTCTTTCTTCACAAGAAGTTCTTTTCTGTACAACAAGCAACACTCAGTCCTTCAGCGTCCCAATTTTGCCATGTGAGGGAGACCTGGGATAGTGTAGGAGAAGGAGAAGGGCCAACTGGACTTGGATTGATTTTTTAAAAATAACAAATAAACACTAACTAGCTATGGTGATGGTGTGCAGAAGGCTGTGGTTGGAGGGAAGTCCCAGAGGGAGCATTTGAAGCCCTGTTGGATCAGTCCATATCATTCTATACAAACACTTCACCACATGCTGCAGCCAAGCTTTACCTTTAGTACCACCAGGCTGCCAGCTCAGAGTACTGAGAGTGGGAGAGCAGATGCTTAATTTGCAGGACTGATATACAGGAAAATGGAGAACCCTACCTGAATTAGACAGATTGTGGCTTTTTGCTGTACCACAGGTAATGATCACAGTATGATATATTTTAAAGTAGTCAGTTTTAGAGTCAGCAGTTCTCTCTGTAGTATGCCATCAGTATCTTCATCAGGAACCTTCCATGTGCCATCAGTAGCTATAGAGATAGCAACCTTCAAGCAACCTTAGTTTAGTGTCCTTTTCAAGGCTTAAAGGCTTTTTTCTAGTTTATTTGTTTTGCTTTGTTTTTGGAGAGAGGGGAGAGAAGAAAAAGGAACCAAATGTTAGTGAGATCATGTGGAAGTGAAAGAAATGTGCAGTTGTGAGGGTTGCATGTCGCAGAAAGGCTCCCGGAAAGGGCAAGCTGTTACAGAATCTCAGTAATTTGCCTGTTCTGTAAGGTTCTTAAACAACCAAATCCTTCAGCTGAAATTGTTCTGTCCCCACTCCTGTCTGTACCACAGTACAAATAGATATAGCTGTTGTGGTAGTAGATAGTTGAAGTTTCTTATTTGACACAGCTGGAGCTTGATGCACTTCCTAGCAACAAATATTCAAGGATAAGCAGAAGTGAAGCTGGAGAGAAGCCAAATGAAGTTCCTTAGTTTGTCCCAGAATAAATCAAAGGGTCTTCTGGTACAGCTGTCAGAGGTTCAGAATTAGACCTATCCTTGCAGTGAAAGGAACACAATTGTTTCATAGGTTTCCCCTTGCTCTAAAAGGAACGACAGCAGCATCGAGGACACGCAGTCACTAACAATAGTCCCATTATCCCATCATGGCTCTCTAGGGGAACAGGCACATTTATTATTTCATTTCTACCCGCACCAGCACCCTCACATTTCATCATCCTCCCTTGTTTCTAGGAGTGCTATGTGTCACCTATGGAAGCACACAGCTCAAACAGGGTTTTATCTCTCTGGCTAGATTTCCTGCATTGTCTGACTAGTTTTAGATGTCCATAAACTTAAAGCTCCATTAACACATAACAAGGCTGAGGCAATTTTCTTGAATTATTCATACAAAATACTGTCTAATTCCTTTTAAAATTGATTTAATTTATTCCTCCCCTTGCTAAATGTGGAAAAAATACATTTATTCTACAACCACTATTATTAAGTAGCTCAGGCTATTCCCTCTGCTTGTGATTGCCTGAACATCCAACTTTTTCCTTGGGAATTAGTAATAAGTTACATGCACTTGGCCCGAATCTTCACTGCTCTGCCCTACACAAAGGAAAAAAAGCTACATGTAGAGATAATGGCCTTATTCCCTGTTGTTTTAAGCACATGTGTGATTTCAGTCCCTGGAAGCTTGCTTCCAATTTGTGAGCAATCTGTTCATCCATTCTTTCAAATACAGTACTTTTCTTCCAATGCCAAAATTTGAAATAACAGTTCTGTCTCTGCCTCTTAGTCTTTTGTGCACATAGCCACCTTTGCAAGTATTTATTAACAAAACTCACTTTCTAGATAATGCGTTATTCTTCCTCACCTAAAAATGAATTGGAATTTCCTTCATTCCTGTCACATGGAGAGTAACTGGAAATACCTCCATAAGTTTTAGCCTGAAACATGTACATGGACAAGGTTTAATAGTCCTTTTTCATGTCAAAGTTGTTGTGAGTGACCAACCTCCTTTACTGCAGCAACTGGCAAATTTACAAGGGCATTATACCAGATTTTTAGTTTCTTTACCAAATGAGCCCCTATACCTTACATGTCATCAAAACACCAGCAACCACTTCATTAGTCATAAAAAACTTCCCTCCTTGAAGTGCTTACCATGTACAAACCTGAGACCAGGACAGAGAACTGTGGCACAGAAACAGTCATGGAGGAAATCTGAGACGTGAAGCCAGATTTGTTGCATGACTAAATTCGTGCTAAATAATAACTGAATACATGCTGAAATGAAAGCAGTTATCCTGAACAAGAAATATTTACCTTATTCCTTTTCTTCCTATTTCAAAGCAACCATTTATTTGTGTTACACACAAGTTTGTAGGCAAAGTAACAAAAACAAAATGACAAAGCCATTGAAAATACATGCTTGCATTTATGAAATGATGCAAGTAAAAGTACCAGGATGCTGAATCAGATACAGATAACTGAGTTGATAGTTACTGACAGTTACCATGGGTATCTTTTTATATAGTTATATTTAACGAGTACATATCCAACAATTTACATCACTCTTAAAATAAAATGTTAAAGTCACTATTGGTATATAAGAAGTAGGTATCATCAGTGAGTCTTCTCCAGTACTGCTGAATGTGTAAACATACGTGGTGGTCAGTTTAGTATTGCCATACCCATGCTCACCTGCAAACAAGAAGCTTTATTATATGATTTCAGCAGAAATGTTTGCTTGGTGGTCTTTTTTTTTTTTTTTTTTTAATAAATAAACTGACTTTCTTTTGTAGGGTATTTTTAGCAGGTTTTTTCCTCCACATCTTGAAAATTTATTTTTCCATAAAGTCTTTTAAGAAAGTGTTTAAAATGGATTTCCTTTGGCTGCTATGGATACAAAAAATGCTTAAGTGCCTCTTAGGAATTTTTTATGTTCTTCAAGGCAAGAAAATCAGAGGAAGGAGTTAAAAACCAGAAGTGCCATAAGCAGAAATAGATTTTACAGTCCTTCTACTGGAACACAGTATCATCCCAATGGAAGTCATTAGACTTTTTTTTTCCATATATAATGAAGGACTGCAGTGACTCATTCCTGAGTTGTAAATGAATTTTTAAAACCTTTCAGAGCCATGGTCAGGGACATCATAAAAACGAACAGCTCAGGATATTATTCCAACCCATAATTTCTTAGCAAGGAGATGATACAGGTCAACTGCTGAGTAAACCCTGTTTATGGACATTGAACTTCAGGTCAAGTGTATTGCTAGGAAAGTTAAGTGCTGATGAATGAAAATCAAAAGCAATTATGACCAATTATGCCTGTATGAAGCTAAACATGTCTTTTTGCTTCTGCTGTTTTAAAATATTAGTGACCAGAAATCATCAGAGATAAATCAACAAAATAATTTCTAGAGATTTCTCATCAAAGTACCTTCTAACTCTGTTTTTCTCTCATGTCTCTGGGATGGAAAATGACATCATGTCAGTCTTTCTCACATAATTACATTATTGCCTAGCTAGAAGTAGGAAATTTTGTTTCAAGTCTATTGTCAAACATTGTCCTTTCTAGCCTATCCTCACTTAGCCTCTACTTTTCAAAGTAACTATTTTCTTCTAGTGTGATTTTATCTCTTTTTCCATTATCTGACCTAGTAACCTGGAGAAGACTGGGCAGAGGACTGTGTTGGCCAAAGCACAGCATCCCTTTCCCCATATCCTGTTGTAACCTAAGTTTCTTTTTGTGTGCCACAGGGGTGTGTCTCGTGTATCTCACCAGTAGACTGAAAGGTAGGTATCACTGCTGGGAGTCAAGTGTCCGGTCAGATTGGAAGTGGCACAGATGAATCACAGGAAAATGATATTTTTATTTTTTTCTGTGGCTCTTTGAAAGTTACTTCAAGGTTATGTGCCTCAATTTTTGCATCTGTAGGAAGCACATGGTTACTCATCTCAAAGGACTGCTAAAACTTAGTTTATCTTTTAGCTGTAAAGCACTATGCACTCCCAGACAGAAAATAAACATATTTTAGAAGATTAAATTTAATACTTTAGGAATCCTTCAGAGGTTTTAAAATCTCTATTCCATCCACTCAGAACATCAACTCCAACTTACACAAAACAGTCCCTAAAATATCCCCCAGTCCTTTCATGGAAGCCATGGCAAGTCCAAGCACCTTTGTTCGATACTGTATTCAGAAAATATTCAGAGCGAAATCCTATCCCTGCCAAAGTGAGTGGCTAGGGTTTTGTTTCCAATCTAGATTTAGAGTCTCCAGACAATAAAATGCTGCTTATGTCCTTTGGAATCATATTCCAATGGCTTATTGCCCTTATGGCTAAAAGTCTTGGGAGATGGCATTTCCCAAAGGAGTCTACCCATCCTTAGATTTGATTTGGACCATGTCTTCTGCCTTTTAACAATAATGTAACTATTTTCTAATAATCTGAAAGCATATTGCCTTTCCAAACATCTTGATTTATACACAGGAAAGAGCTCAGGCAATGGAAAAAAAAGAACATTCAGAGAACTATTAAAGTGTTTTTCAAAGGCTGATACTGAGAAAGTAGAAGCAGTGGAAAATGAAAAAAGGTTATTAGGAGATATATATCCCTTCTGTACAATATAATTCTTGAGTAGAAGAAAGTACATAGCAAGTGTTTCACTCTTATTAAAAGAAAATGAAGTCTGGATGCATGGTTTCACATCCAATAAGATAACACTAGTATTAGGTCAGCAAGCACTACAGGAATATAATTTTTTTCCCTTTCATACAACTGGATTGCAATTTCAGCTACAGGCATGTGGAAACAAGGGAAGGAAAGAAATCTTACAACTTCAGATGTTATCACTTTGATCTCCTCAAATGATCCTGGATTTTAATGACAATAGGTGATTGAGGTTACAATGTTTTAGTTAAATGCCTGGGTTATTATGCTGTGAGAATTCCAGTCAGCCATAGCTGCATTGTTGCTGTGAGCAAAGCTGCAGTGAATTTCTTTCCCTATTCACAAGCTGAACTAGAGCAACCTATACCTCCATGCTGTAGAACTGAGGTCACAATAATAATGTGGCACTAAAATTTGCTTTAAACCATAGAAATTTTATCCCAACCAGCCTGAGGACTAGATCAGATCTTCAGGGGATGTTGCTCCCTTTTATTATTCTGTTGCATCTGTGGTGTATGATCCACATCTTCCCATCTGTTCAGAGTTCAGATCCTTAGAGAAATGGAAAGGGAATGAAACCCGTAGTGTTTACATTGTTCAGGTTAGACATTGCCCAGAGTAAACTCCTTGTTAGTCCCACAGCCTACAAAAGGGACACTAAGAATTGAGGGTGGCAGCTAGTGGAAAAAGGTCAAGAAGTCTTACAGCTTGCCTCCTGTCCAGAAGAACCATATACAGGATAGACAGCTCATCCTCATGAGGAGAAGAAATCTCGTGGCAATGCAGAAAGGAGGTCACTGACACTGCCAAGAGGTAGTCTCAACAGGAGGGCTCACCCACTCTCTCTTCTCTGCCTGCATCCCTGAGGTGTTCTCAGGCCAAACTCTCAAAGTCATGTTTTATAGCTCAGTACAATTGTTCAAGTTGGTATGGCTTCATGTTTAACGATTTCCATTTAATGGAATTCAGGAAATGTTAAATGTCTGGTTACAGTGTTGTACCTGTGTCTCTTAAGCAATGAAAGTAGAATGGACAATTTGGTTCAGCAAATGCTAAAACATGCTTGATCCACATGGATTTTACTGGTATATTTTAAATCATTCAACAGAAAATGCAGTTCTCCTGTCTAAATGCATGTCTCGGCCCCTTTGAATCCAGTAGTAGGTCTCAAGAAAGTTTTACTGATGCTGTGATTTCAAAGGTGAGCGTGACTCTACCTCCTGCCCCAATTATCAGCCAGTTTCTTTAATAATTCAAAATCCTTGCTAAAATCCTGACCTTAGAGATTAATAAAATGATCCTTTATAGCCTTTCCAAGTTAGGCCGATTAAACACAGATTTGGCACAGACAACCTGAGAAACTTCAGTAACGTTATTCATTTAGCTAACAGAGTTACCTCCCCTGCTGACGCACTCCCAATTAATGCCAAGAAAGGCTTCTGATCCGGTGGAAGGGGACCGCTTGTTCCGTGCTCTCTATTACCTTGGATTTGGTCCCAATTCAATGATAACATCACTGTGTTTTTCTTGAGAATTGTAATTATTTTATGGAAGTGGATACCATTCTGTCCAGCTCACAAGCCTTCCCAAGAGGACAGCAGGCCCCAAGCCTGGACAGCAGCAGGTGTTTTGGAGGGAAGCGTTTGTTAGCTCCCCCAAAAGCACCTGAAGAAAGGCTTGTTTGGCGTGGCAGTGGGTGACTGATTTATGCCCTGCAGCACGAAGATACCCAAGCTGAAGTACTTTATAATTACAACTGACAGTCTTACTTGTATCTGTACATCAACTTTTCCAGACCTAGGCTCTGCTGCAACCAAGCAGAGCCAGCTTAGCTTAACTCTGCCTGGAAGCAGCTCCAATTAAGCTGATGCAACTGTACACACAAGGACGGATTTAGAATTAGTTTTTTGTTACGCTGGTGTTTATGAATGCCAGCTGAGTCACTGCAGGCTGAATTTAAACCAGTTTACTAGAGTTCATACCCAAAATTAGTGGGATTTAGCCAAACCAGTTTAAAACTTAGCTGCTGGGGTGGCACTGGCTGAGCAAGTGGTGCTACAAGGCTGCCAGGGAGGAGTGCCATGCTGAAGGACAGGGGATGCTCTGGCCACAGCCCAGCTGCTCATTGCCTCTGACATATCCCTAGGGGTAGAGGTGACATGGGTGATGGCTGTGCCTGTCCCTGGGAGGAGGAGGAGAGCAGGAGGTCTGTTCCCAGGAGGAGCTGAAGAAATAGAATCATAGAAACATTTAGGTTGGAGAAGACCTCTAAGGTCATCGAGTCCAACTGCTAACCCAGCACTGCCAAGTTCACCAATAAACCCTGTCCTTAAGTGCCACATCCACACATCTTTTAAATACCTCCAGGTATAGGGACTCTTACTGGAGTCCCACTAGTCAGCACGAGCTGGGAACTTGTCCCAGTGTAGAGCTAAGATGTTATTCCCCTTGCCCAAAGACCAGCATAAGACCAGCAGATAAAAGCTGGATCTCTTGGACTATTACAGACAGTTCTTCCTTAGTGACTCTGCTTTCAGGATCCAGCCCAAATTGGAGAAGGGAGAGAGATTGTCTAACCATGAAAGGTTTTATGATTTCCAGAATATAAGATCATATAAAACGATGCCTTGCAGAATGAAGTTTGGTTGTTTAAAGCATGTTCTTTCAATGCTGAACTGGAGGCTTTGTGTAAGATCTCATAAGGAGAGGTTGAGAGGCCACTCCCAAGCCCTGAGCAGAGAGGAGGGTTGAGGTGGATGCTGTGGGGCACATGAGGTCTCCCATGGCAGGGAAGATTGGGGGTTTCCAAGTCCTGGAAAAGGCAGGGGCCTCCATGCACAGGCCTGCAAGGAGCGTGAGTGCCCTGCGGCAGGTGGGGACGGAAAGCTGTGCTCAGGGAGGCATCCCAGACTCATGGCAGGACCAGGAGGAAGCACTGAGACATGGCAGGGGGAGATCCCCCTTCCCACAGGGACAGAGGCCCCTGTCTCCCAGCCTGGCCTGCTGATGGGGGCTTGGGCAGATCCTGGGACCAGCTGCTCCACACAGGCACCTCTGGCAAGGCCAGAAGAGGTCCTGGTGCTTTTCTCCTGGATCCTGCCACTTTGGGGAAGAGGCTTTAGCTGTCTGTGCAGCTGTTGTCAGCAAGAGATTTGGCTTTTGCAACAACAGGTCCCACTTCAGGAATTGAGGATGGCTGTGGGGGCACCTGAGAGACACCTCACAGTACCTACAAGGAGGAGATGGAGTCAGGTTCCTCACAGCAGTGCAGGGAGGGGAGGACAAGAGGCATCAGGTATAACTTGAAATGAGAGTTTCAGGCTGTGTATACACAGAAGCTCTCTTCCCATGAGGGAGGCAGTGGAACAGGTCACCTTGAGTGTCCGTGCCATCTCCATCATCCTCAGAGGGATTTCAAGCCTCAGGTGGTCCAAGCCATGAGCAGCCTGGTCTGGCTCCAGCCCCGGCCCTGCTTTGGGCCAGAGGTGGACTGGAGACCTCCTGAGATACCTCCCAGCCTGAAGTACACCATCATCCTATGATAACCAATAGGTGTTTTTAAACCAAGACAACTTTGCATGTATAGCACATTATACTTGCCCCTTAGCCTCAATAAGGTCTTGTGGCAACAAATTATATAAATTATATAGATTAATCAGTTAACCATCATTTCAGTCAGCATTGTTTTCACCCTGACTGATTTAAAGAAGCAAGACATTTTCATTTTTCCAATCCCGTGCACTTGATGCAAACTTTCCAACATACATGCTTAAGTAAGTAACCTCCTTCTGACAGCGCTGAGCTCTCATCAGCTGTCTCTTGAAGGGAAATTATTGCCAGCTGAGCACTTTGGGAAATTTTTTCCTTTGTTTACCAGCCCACATAAAACTTTTGGACCCTAATTTTTGGCACATCTTCTAAAATGTCTCTGCCACAGTAGCTTCTATGTGTTCTGAAGAGGTAAATTCTGTCCTTACAAGAAAGGTGCATTATTATCACAGAATCATAGAATATGCTGAGTTGGAAGAGATCCACAAGGACCATCAAGTCCTGGCCCTGCACAGGGCAGTGCCAAGAGTCACACATCTCTGAGAGCATTGTCCAAGCACTTTTTGAACTCTATCAGGCTGGTGCTGTGACCACCTTGCTGGGGAGCCTGTTCCAGTGCCCAACCATCATATCTGTATTATCATCCTCCCAAGATCAAAGAGAGTGGCTGACCCATCAAAAGTCTCACAGTGAGTGAAAATCAATACTTCAAACACAACCACCCATCTGTTAGTCATAGATTTCATTAGCAGAGGAGCAAGATCCACCGCCCTTATCCAATTAGGTATAAGTTTTGCTAAAATATAAGGGAATATATTTTAAATATGAACCTTACTATGTTTATCTAAAATATCAAATTTTGTGTATGTTCTATTTTTAGTCATATCTGTAAAAGAAGAGACATTTTTTTGTTTCCAACTTTTATTTATATGTCTGTTTTCTTCTCTTTTTGCAGTAAATTAGTCACTAATTTAATCATCTCTAAGATCCATATGCTCGCCCACACCATACTTCATAGGAGTACAATGAGATAAAGATTCTTATTTGCTGCACTGGGGTATAATTAAACTTCCTAAATTTCAATTATTTCAATTTCTCACCATGAGCAATCACATGGCCTTCTGCAATACAAGGAGATAATGTTTTCATTTTAGATGTTTCAGAATTTTCTACACTCATCTTTTAGTTTTGTTTCCAGTCTCTGACAATATGGTTTACTTACATGAAATCAGTAATACACTCCACTGAAATGGTTTATTTCGTTTTGGTTTGGGCTTTTTTCCCTCCTATGGCCATATTGGCAAGTTTCACAGCTGAGCAGTATGACAAATACCATATGTTCACCTTCAGGCCACTATGTTATTTGCTGGTAACTGCAATTCTTGCTGCTGTAGTTGCTCTGTGAAATTAAGAGTGACTACGACACTTTCTTTCTATTACCTTAAGTCATCTTATGTATCTAGGCAACTTTCTAGAGTCACTGCTCCATGAAATGAATTGAAATATGTGTAGATTCACATTTCACATTGATAAAACACAAGCAACATTTGAATTCTGAACAGAAATGAAAAACATTCCAATTGGAAAGCTGCCTGCAAAAAATTCAATACTTTTCTGCCTTTATTCATTTGTTTCAGCCTATATTGCTTATGAATCTAATGAAATGCTAGGTTAGCGCTCCATTTCAGTATGAAATGACTCCAGGGAATAGACTAAATGTCCAACTTCATGAACAATATATGACAAATCTGTAGAGCAAGTCCTTTGATTAGTTTATCTAGTGGCTTATAACTTTGCTTTTGAATAAACAGAGATTGTCAGACTGAGGTAGCAGGAGAGTTTAGTATGAATATTCATGCAAACACACCTGTCCTAAGTCTTGCACAGTTTAATGGAGCTATTCCTCCACCTTGCTTTGATTATTTGACTTTTTTAATGAGGTTTTGTTCATTTTTGTTTAAAGTTTTGAATAAAGTGGGCACAGAACAACAACTAACCAAATTGCCATTCCCTGAAGACCAAACCAGCTGTCAATAGGAACTAAGAGTTCAATAGAAAGGCAGGATTGAGCCTTGTATTTCCTAGTCTTTATTGAATCCTGCTTCCCACAGGACCACAGAAGAGGGGCTGACTAAGTAAAGAGATTTCAGTTTTCTTGCTATGTTTAATCTTTTAACAAGTGGCACTGTCCACAGATCAAACTGTTCTTTACTCACTTCTAGGCTAGTCCTGGGCCAAAGGGTTTCATTCCTTGCTCCACTGCCTCTAGAGAAACTCCTGCTGGTCCTTCTCCATCCAGAACACCAGCTTCCTCTTCTCCTCTAATTGCAGAAATCTTCCTTAGTGCTTTAGGCTCACTCTTCCTCCTTATGCTTGCATTCTTCATCAGCTGCAGCCACTCACCTGCAGACATGAAGCAGATCTCTAGCTGGCAGATCTCTGCACTGGAAGTTTACAAACCTTTATTAGACACACAGTCTCCCAAGTTAGCAACAGTGCTAATGCTGTAAGGTGAAGAAAGGGGGGGGAAATAGACATCCAATTCCAAGTTAGCAAAAGTGTTACTGCCTTAAGGAAATCATTGGCAAGTTTAGTGTGGGATCTTGCCAGGACTTTGCAGGAGCAAGGGGAGAGAGCTAAAGATACATAGTTGGATGTAATCTATATGCTTAAACAGTAACAAATAGTTCAGTCTGCAGTCATAAGGAGGATTTACAAGGTGCTCTTTCACCCAGTAAGACTTTCCTTAAGGAGGTGGATCTGCTCTTTCTACAATGTGTGAGGAAAATTAGCACCATAGAACAGAACCTGTAAAGGCGAAAACAAGAGCTGTCTAGGTAGCAACAGAGACTTAAAGAGCTTTAGAGCTTGCTTCCCTCCAGGCAGTGTTATTTTGGGCTGACTAGAGATGCCTTCACACCTGTGAGCCCCCTCCTGGAGTAAGCTTTCAGAGAAGCCAGGACAGCTTGTTCTCAAAAGAACAAGCAGGTGTTCTCCTTTCATGGAAGTATCCAAGAAAAAAATCAGTCACTCAGAAGCAGTGGTGGCACCAATTCTTCCTTGTGGCTTTGTTTGCTTCCTCAGGTACTCCAGCTTCAGTGAGATGCATGATAATTGCAGATAAAGAGGTCTCAGTTGAAGTGGGAATTCTGATGAAATCTAGACTCCTAAATTCACAGTTGTTGTCCTGAAAACCTCTGGCTTAACTGTTACATATTATTAATAAAAAACTTGATTAAAGTCTGTGTTTTGGGTCAGTGTATAGAAATAGTATAGTATATGGAAATTGAGAAAATTAAAAATAGTTTGATTACAAACAGTGTTCTTTAATGACAATAATTAAAATGTGGTAATTTTATTGCTTGGTATTGTCAAAATCCAAAACCAGTTTGATTTGTGTATTTCGGGACCATCTAGTCCTTGGATCAAGGGCACAGAGCAGGAATTGGAATCTAGATATCTCTCTTCCCTCTCTCTCAGACATGTCTATGTCCCTTTAAAGTTGTAAAGAAGGTAGATGAAGTCTTCAAATAAAATTATTTTGTTGTGTTCATTTTGGATACAGAAAATACCGGTAATAGCTGTTTTTCAGCTAATAAAGCTGAAACCTTGTGAGACCAAGGTGTCAAAAGAAGAGATGTTAGAACAAGCTGCTACAATTAAGCAGCAGCATACTTAAAAAGAGAACTTGGCTGCTGTTCCACCAAGTATTCTGTGAAAACACAAGAACAGAATGGTCATGTTGTTAACAAAATGCACAGTGTTATTTTAGAAGCAGACCTTAGGGTAGCAAATTCCAGCCCTATCTCTAACAAAGGCTCTGTGGCAACCATGGAAATGATAAAGAAGTATCTCTAGTGGCACTATTGAGTAAGAGGATGAAACAGTAATTAAAGGAAGTTATTAGAAAGCAATAGGAACAGGAAGAGATGTAATACTCACAAATCAGCACTGATGCTGTAAGAGAAAGTGGTGTTTTCAATCTATTGACACTTTATTGTAAATGATAACATAGCAATATCTAAAGTAAAATAATCTGAAAAAATTTATTTGGACTTTTAAAAACTACTTTTGTCAAAATTCCTGAAGGGATGGGGCTGTTACAGAAATTAAGTATCATGAGATGAGAGAATTATGATTAGGGAACAGCGAGCAAGGACTACAGGTGAGTACCCAGGTACCACGCTGGCAAAAGGCCAGCCAAGTGATGGCTGCAGAGCTGCACTATGAATGCTGTCAAATACATTTCAAATGATGGAAAAGCTCACCTGAAGTGCAATCGAGTGTGAAAAACACCTAACAGAGGGACCTCACCAAGCTAGGTAAAGTGGCAGTGGAATGATAGATGGAATATATCAACAGAAGAGTATCACAGACAATATTGCTAGTTTAAAAGTGAAAAAAAATCCCTAACACTTAGGGATGGAAAGGGCCAAGTCCTCTTTATCTGCAGTGATGGTCAAAGTGTGACTGGATGTCTAAATGAGAATATAAGCAATAATAAAAATAATTCTACATTGTAGATGTAGCGTACTTTATTGCACATGCATAAGGTTTCTTAAGGCATAATGTGTGGGTGCATGGGTGGGAGTGCATAAGTACATATATGCACTGACATAAAATATTCACCTATCTACAGAGCTGAATTTTTAGAAGCAATAATATTTAATACCATAATCCTATGATTCAGATGTTCTGTGCAGTCTTGTGGTGTTATACCCCTGAAGTGCTAATGCTTCAGCTATTCTGCCTGTATGGTCATAGAAACATGTACATGCAAATTTCTGGTTTACATATAAAAATATCTTCCCCTGTTTCACTGTCTTTTATAACATTTTTCCTGCTTAAGGACTCCTTGCAGAAATGATTAGAAGCAATGGAAGTTTTTCATAGAAATATAAACTGAATAGACAGGGACACCTTGTTTCACAGAGGAGCTGAAGGAGTGTATGACAGATACGTGAAATCTGGGTACAGAGAAAGACAATCAGGTGGTGTGTTTAAGGAGATACTTGATGCACCTAGAATACAAAAAATCTGAAACATACGAAGGTACTCTTATATTTATCACTGGCAGAGTAAACTTACTACCATATGTAGAACTTACTGCCATATGATAACCACTGAGCCCAAGATTCTCCTGCAGTTAGGTGTATCAATGACCAAAACATTGAACCATCAAGTGAAAAAGAAATTAATGGAGACACATGGAGACAACAGGGCTTAAAATTATAATCCCTGTAACAGGCAGGCTTTCTACAGTGTTTTTGGAGTGATTTGAGGCACCTGAAAATATAAGTAAGCATTGGATTGATGAATAACTGGGATTTGGCAGGGTAATGCCACTGATCCCAATTTGTTGCATTCCTGTAACTTAAGGTGATCTCACTAACTTTGATGAATGCATTTCCATTGCTCTTTGATAGCACAGGATATGTCCTGAAAAGTGATCCTTCAGCCTCCAGTGAACCTCAAATCCTATTGATCCATTAAGAATTACAGCTTTTTTTGGTGCCTTAAAGTAGAAGCTGAGCTCTGTGCAAGGTAGTGTCTTGCAAGACTGCTAACAATTAGCAGTGATGGAGTAAATTCAGGGTAAGTAGGAATCCCAAGTGCTGTTTTTATTGCCTTAAAACTGAAAATCATTCAGTCTGACCAAAGCCAAGTGAATATCCATTTTGGATTCCTGAAATAAGTGTTGAGTTATATGATTTCTTTGAATGCAGTTTTTTATTTAGCTTGTCTATAGTTTAGCTCAATTTTAATACTCAAATAGAATCAATAGTGAACCAAAATGTTAAGTACAGAATTTTAGACTAAGGTGTAAAACTATGAAGGCCATTTAAGTATTTGCTATAATGCTATACCAGAAACAGAATTTTTCCCTAAAAATTTCCCCCTAGATAAAAAGAAAAATAATGTTTCTATTGTGTGTCTCTATAGCCTTTTGTCATACCAGTTTTGTACACAATTGTTACTAAGTTTGAAAATGTTAAAATGTTAAAACTGGGCATTCACAAGCAGATGCTCTCCACTTATTTACAACACTTGGGTATGAAATAAATCAAATCTCTTGAAGTGTCTAACATGCTCAGGAACAGCAAGCTGCCAAAAGGGAGAAAAGTTCTCTGGCCAGACAGGTCTTTCTAAGTAATTAATTTTTTTTTCTCGTGTGTTAAAACTGTAATCCAGGCTGTCTGATTTAGGGGTGGTTACCTCTGTTCAGCATGTCTGATTAAGTGACTTGATGCTCCCCTGCCTGGTCAGTATGGAGACTGACAGTGCCTGCTCCCTCCTATGTAAACAGTTCTTAGGACCAGGTAAGCTTGGTAGTGACGACTTTCATTATGGTACCATGGGCTGGTGGTGAGGGAAATCCTTGGGAGAGGGCTGGTGGCTGTGATCCAATGGCCTACCTTTGTGTGGTGCAGTTGTTGGCTTTTCTTGCCTTGTCCACTAATGAAGTTGCTGGGCAGTTTAGTCTGTAGCTGCCCAAAGAAATGAGAGACAGAGCTGGTGAAAATTAGTAGCCTAGTAGAGGACAAAGAGCTTGCAAATATCCTCATATAACCAAAAACCTGGTGGTTCAGGGTTTCTGGTTTGGGGTTTTATTTCCATTTCAATAGAAAATAGGGAATCCTTTCAGGGAAAACTGAAATTGGAACTTAAATTTAGACACTGAATCAGCTACATTTCAAAGATACACAAGAAAACAGCCTGCATTTGCTCACTGCTCATGGGACTTCCTTTCCCTTTCCCTTTCCCTTTCCCTTTCCCTTTCCCTTTCCTTTTGCTTTTCCCTTTCCTTTCCCCTTCCCCTTTCCCTTTCCCCTTCCCTTTCTCTTTCCCGTTCTCTTTCCCTTCCCCTTCTCATTTCCCTTTCCCTTTCCCTTTCCCTTTCCCTTTCCCTTTCCTTCCATGGTTTGAATAAAAGGGGCTAAGATCAGCTTTATCTGATTCCACCCCAAAACATTTTGAATAAATTGCTAAGAAAGGGAGGCAGAACTGCTTTGCTTTCTCTGCACCTAATCCATTGGTAGGTTGGTTTATTTTCATCTGGAGTGAAATATTTGATGTCAGGGGCATTCTCTCTACCAGCATCTTTGCCTTCCTCCTACTACCCCATTTTTATTGCCCCAGCCCTATCATACGCTGCTGCCTTCTCTCAGGCTGCTGGCAAGAGAAGAAGAGAGCCAGAACCAGCCAGAAGAGAAGCTTTGAAGCATGTTGGGAATATTTGTTCCCATTCAGTAGCATGTTCACCTCCTCCCTACATCTCTCCTCAGGGTCCCTTTCCAAAGGTAGCACTGATACCTTTGCATCCTGACCCTGTATTACTAACTCAGAACAATCCAAAATGTTCAAACGAGCAAATCATTCTATGAGGCCAAGTTCTTGCAAGCAGAATTGCCAACATACACAAGGCTGGAGGCAGGAGATCTCCATTTCCATCCATGTCCTCCTGGGCACAACAAGCAGGGACGTTCCTGAGAACAGCTCCTGATTTCAAGAACTGGAAAAGATCAGATCCTAATGACAACCATGCTGTTAATCTATACAATGTTTAGTTTTCTCTCTTAACTGAATCAAAGCTACTTTTGCATAGTGCAGGGTTTCATTGCAAAAGGTTCATGTTTCTCCTGAATTGTTTCTCCATGTGTTCTGTAACAGCTTCGCTGAAACCACCAGAGATTGCACCAGAGGATGAGCAGGGTGAGCTCAGGCAGCACACTGATTTCTCCCTGTTCTTTTTGTCTTAGATATTCTGGGCTATAGAAATAAAATTCAAGAACTTCAAAAAGCATGCCTGTAAAACCTGTTGCCAGACAAATTAAATCAGTCACTCTGTGGCTGTTGTCTACAGGTGCATGAGGGCACTGAAGTGAGAACCATGTTAATTTTCTTTGTATTTGTTTGAGGACTACTTTATATTCACTAGGGGATCCTTAATACTGTGTCCTTTCATTTTTCTGCATTTGAATATATATCTCAATATTGCCTTAGAATTGTGTTCCTAATTCTGAAAGTGGGCTAATTGGTATGCTATTTGCCATTTTGGTTGCTATTTTCATTGTGAATCAGCAGCAGATATCTGTATTTCCAGACTGAAAGTGAGTTATAACTCTTTCCATTATTGTAAAATATAGTTTTACCTTCTTTTCTTTTTTCCTCCCAGCAGCAGTAAGCTCTTTAAAACAGCCCTTCTTGTTTACCATCAAAATAACACGCTGCATACACTGAAGTTATTCATCACAGCCTATCATTGAAAATATTATTTGGAAGGTGAGGCAGGTGGTTCTATGTTATGTAGACATTCAGATTTTTTCGCCTCTTGTGAGTAAATACTCAGTTTCAGGAAAATGCTCCGAATTGTTAATATCTGGTGTGCCAGCCCCAGAAAGGCTTTAACAGCCTCTGAGTTGAGGAAGCTGGGTAAGCAGCAGGAAAGATTGCTCTCCTCCTTACTCTTGGATCAGAATCCATTCCTAAGAGAGAGTGGCTTTCTGGCAGCCCAGCTTGTATGTCCATGCAGAACTGTCCAGAGCATTTGACCTTTCTTTCAGAAGTATGCTTACAGGCAAATAAAGCAAGGGTTGCCCAGAATCTTTGCAGGTCTGGGGACATCTATTTCTCCTTCAGTGGTTGTCAGCTCTGCTGGGGTTGCTCCCTGGGGTTGCTCCCCTCTGGTGTTAGTGTGAGAAGCAGGGGTGACAGAGCCACTCACCAAAGGACAAAAATACATTTTAGCTAGTTAGGTCTATGAAAGGCACTGGGCAATTTGTTCCCTTCTTGCAACTTTGCCCCATCTTTCTTATTATGTGTGGTAATTACTAATGTATGCTGCAGTAAATATTATTTACTCTCCTTCTTTCAGGCTGATTTGTAATTCATACAGGGTTGGGAACAGCTGGAAGGCAAAGCAGTGATCCTGAAATTTTCTAAGGCTAAAGTCAATGATGTTTTTATGGTCATCTAATTTTCCTGGGAGTATTTTGTGCTACATTAAATGGTTGTTATGCACTGATGAGCAAGCCTAATAAATGTAGCCACTTCCCTCTGATAAATTACAGGAACAAATTTGAATGCTCATTAACATGTATATATTAACCCTGTGTGAACACTGTAAAGAGTTCTGCAGGGTATAAAATTATCACTGTGGCTTACCCTACTGTTTGGATCTGGGTTCATTGCTTGGCAGGAGATCAGCCTGAATGGAAATAAATAAATAAATTACTTTTTTGCCATAAGGGAAACAGTATTAATATAAAACTGATTTTAAAGCCCATACCCATGGGCAGTTTCTCTCCTGTCAGTATTACCATAGAGAAGATATTAAGAGAAATAACTGCACAAATCAGTATAGTAGTGAGAGGAGAGGTAGGGAGGGCTCTCTGTGCCAAGGGCAAGCTGAACCAAGTAGAAGTGTCATCTTACTTATTTCAAAGGAGGCTGGGGTCCTTGGGAACAGCAGCGTGCTCAGGTCCTTTGAGGGCCATCACTTAAGTTTGCTTCTTTAATAATCCTGTTTTTCCATAGCTACATATTTTGTTGTTTTTATTGTTGCCATAAGCTGAGATACAGTCTCTTCCAGGCAAAGGAATATTTTTCTTCTAGGAAAATTCAGCAGGTGAGAGGTTTTTAATCATAATATGCAAAATAAATCAAAAGGAGTAATTTTAAGAAGTAGCTTTTGATCCAGTATAGCTTTTTCCCAGGAGTTTTGATCAGATAACTGGTTGTATTAATTGGTACTCAGTGTAGGAAGAGATGCTAAATACTTCTGCCTGTCAATTCACCCAGATGTACAGAATAATCCAAAAAAGTGCAGGCAGTAACTGACAGGAATGAATTCTGAAAGAGCTGACAATCATGAATAATGCAGCAAGGTAAAAAAAAAAAATGTTATGGTTGAGAAGTAGTTCAGAGGCTCCTCTACTAACACCTCTAAATGTATTGTTCATAAATGGAACTTTATCTATGAGTTTCACTAAATTAGACAGCAAATTATGAAGGTAAGCTTAAAAAAGAGTGGTATCACATCTGAAATGTTTGAAATATAAAAACCTGGGGCCTGGGAAGGAAGCTCTACTAAAATGACGTTTGTAATTGTAAAACAAATATTATGTCTTTTCTGTCTGTATGTATAACAGAGACAGATTTCCATTGATTGGGATATAGACATAGAAAAAGAGATGCTCTTGCACAGACTACTTTGTTTGATGAACAACCAACTGAGGTCCAGTAGAAAGGGTGCCAGTGGCTTCAGTGGATGCTCGTGAGAGACTATTTTTATATTCCCTACCTTAAGCATGTAATTTGAATATGTAGGTGATGCCAGTATTCCCTGAAGCTTAAATCAACACATTATTCTCTCTTGTTTGACTGTAGTTTTGGTAGAGTTGCTATTTCTGTCTGCCTACATTTCCTTTTCACCTTTGTCAGCTTAGTGAAAGACTGCAAGACTAGAGGTACTGAGTGTTGCCAAATGTTCCCCAACAGTGGCCACAAGCAGAAAAGTAAGAGTAGAAAATTGGAGTATTTCAAGGAAATTGTGCTACCTTCCCAGGGTGGTTTCTTAGCCTCCAACTATTTACAGCTTCGACACTGAGCTCAGAGGTGGTGGCTCTGTTTCAGATGCACTCAGTGAGTGTCTCTTCCATAATTCTACCCATCCATACCAGGAATCACTGCCACCCCCTATCAGAATGACCTCCACAGTTTATTGTGAAAACTGTCCTTTTACTCCTATGCTTTTGACCTGTTTCATGAGTTTGGTAGGGTTTTTTTGTTTGTTCGGTTGTTTTGTTTTGTTGTTCCCCAGTCCATGTGGAGATTTAAGTGGTTACTTAGTTTCCCTAAGAACTGTCAATGCCTGAAGGTGGCCCAGAGACAGCTGAAAGTCTAATGAGTGCTACTGGGGTGCTTTCTGTCTTGTTCAGGAGTTTGTGAGGCAGGACATCCTTCACAAATCCATGCTGACTCTTTCGTGATGCCCCAAAATTGTCCATGTGTCTCACATTCTTTTCTTTATTACAAGTAGGTAGGCAGTTTCACCAGAAAAGCAGTTTAGGTTTTGGGGTTTTATTTCCTCTGAGTGCCCTTGACCTCCTACAGAATAGTTTTGGTTTTGTTTTTTTTATTAAATAAGAGATATCTTTGCCACCCTCCAATCCAGAGAGTCATCAAGGATACACTTTGGACTGCAACAAAACACAGTAGCCATTTCCCATAATGTAGTCTTCACTGTATGGGAAAAGAAGTGCCAGACTGCCATGTCCTGCCCACTATAGGAAGAAGATGAATATGTAGATCAACTTTTAACAAAGAAAGGTAAGCATACAAAAAGGTGAACCAAGCACAGTAGCATGTACCAAGGCTCTGTGATATGGCAGCATTCATCAAGAGCAGCCATCAGGAATGACCTGAGGTTTGGTTTTTATGCAGACAGACCGTGCTTAGAGTTCTTGCGCTGTTTTTCAGAGCTATGTCTGCCCTGCCAAATAAAAGATGGCATGGTTTCAAACCAAGCCCAAGTGACAGAGACAGGGTTTACATGTATGCTGTGAAGCAGCAGCCTCTTGCAGATCATGGCTGTCTTGCAGGCAGCTGTTTGGAGAAACCATACCGGAACCAAGGGCTTAGAGAACAATTAAGCTGTGTGGACAATCAATAATCAAGCTTGGCCTTGTTTTATTTAGGGGTATAGAGGCACTCAATGTGATCCTTCTAATAAACAGGGACAGCTTGTAAAAGGATAAGAGAAACAGAGTGATTTCTGAGTAAATAATCTGATCTGGGGAATGATGTAAATGACTAGCAGAGGCACTTTCATGCAGCGTGAAATCATTAATGTTATGTAAGAGCTGAAAGCATTCATGTAAGGCTGGTGCACTTGTATCAGGACATGGATTGTGCTCTTACTCACGCTGAACATCCTTTTATTCCTGGATCCAGGGTCACTTGGGAAGACCCATCTACATATGTTTTATTTAGACTGTAATATTTTGATGTTAACTGAGCTGAAAAGGGCTCTCCTGATGAGCTCTTTAGTGAAAAAACCAGACAAATCAGAATTTTGTAGAAATTATTGCATGTCTTTTTGAACCAATTCAGTGTCCTGAAATTGCATCTGAAATGTGACCCAAGCAAAAATGAAATCAAAATGAGTGGGAGTGTTTCTGCTTAGTCCACTGGTGTAAAAAGAAGATGTTGGTTTTGGTGACTGAGAGCTCTAAGTACAATCAGTGCTAAGGAGGCAGGTAGTGGTGGTGGTGTGAGTGCCTTTCAGGCTAGCACTTCAGAGGCTGAAATAAGCTGTATTTAACACTGACTGCTTTTCAGGTTGGTATTTCTTTCCACAGTTGTTTGTTCTTGAAGGTTAATTAACAGTGATATTTTCATAATAAAGTTCCTATTTCCTGATACAAAAGCTTCACTCTTCCTGGTGTAAATGGTAAGTGTAAGTAAATTAATACAAGCAAATTTTTTCCATGAAGTATAGCTTTTAAAAGCATAGTAGACACGCCTTGTTAACTAATTGAAGAATTTCAGAGATATAAAAGCACATGATTGACACATAGTGTGCAATCAAGGGAAATACTATCCTGAGAAGCTTTCAGCAGTGTGACACTGAAAGCTGCGCTGTGCAAAGTTCACGAAAAAGAATTAATGGGCTTCATTAGAAGAATCCAGAGCACACTGATCCATCACTGATGAAAACCTAGCTCAAGGCTAGCTAGAAAAATGGTGGTTATTTTGTTTCTTCCTAGTATAAAAACATTTTGTCTTTCAGGCCTCAGTGTGCAGTCTACACAACATAAGAGTAAGAAGGCATTAGTTTGAAAAAGCTGTGGTTTGCACAGCCCAGGACATCATAAAACTCACAGAATCATAGACTCACAGAACAGTTTGGGTTGGAAAGGACCTTTAAGGGTCATAAATCAAACTGGGAATTTGCCCTGCATTACAACCACCCTAAAAGACTTCCCCATGTCACTGTGCACAGTGGCACTCTCTGCCAGCAGGACACAGCTTGCAGTCCTGGAGCAGAGGATCTGGGCAGGCAACTGAGCTAGGGAAAGGTGCTGCCTATCTGATTAGAAATCAACACCCTTTTGATAATGGTAGTCAATATTATTATTTGTGTGCAGTTTTAATTCCCTCAGCATCTCAGTAACTGTTCATGTTTTGACTCTTTCTTATGTACTTCAATCTTTTTTTGGGGGATGCCTAATTGGAGACAGAAGTAACAGAATTAGTTAGGTTGGAAAAGACCTGTAAGAACATTGAGTTGAATCAAGCCTGAGAGTGTCAGGGATGGTTTTTTTTAATATAGACTTAAAGTCTTTTCTGAACACACCTGAGTGAAAACTGTGTAAACCAAAGAGAACACAGCTGGATAGGATACATAGAGCTCTGTTTATCTCAATGTAATTTTCAATCAATGGAGCTACATTTTCATTTCAGGGAGACAGACAAGCTGTTATTTTGGATAACTACAAATTTAGGCAAATGAAAATTGCAAATTCTCTTCTACAGATTCAGACATCTTCAAGAGACAGGCTAAGATTTTTTCATGAATACCATTCCCTTTTAAATCAGTTGCAGTAGTTAGCTGCAAAGTACCTCTTGGGTACTTTGATTTCATCTGTTTTAGAACACAAATCAGGTATATTTAGCTAATTCTCTAAAATTCAGCTGTATGATCTTCTTTTATTAGCCTCTCTAAAATGCATTTTTACTGTATATTTTAAAGCAGATTAATATCCCCCAATATAAATCACAATAATCTCTTTAGTTATGGTGCATCTTAAGGTTTACAGAGTTCAAATTATTTAAACGTTGTTTTATGTTGCCTAATTTATTCTGTTAGAGCTGTTGAGAAAAGCTGTCTTTAAGATTATTTTATTGCTTGATGCATCAGATACAGATCTTTTTGAAGAACTGTTTCTTTCTCAATTCTTGTCCAATATCTCAACCAGTCCATATCTTTTTCTTAAATGTTTGAGAAAAACTGTAGAAATATGTAAAATACTAAAAAATAATACAGTTTTTATAAAAATTTATTTGATAATAACCACCAGCAGATGCGTTCTCTGTATGCCACTGATAAACTGGAAATGCTAGCAAGCCCTATTCTGCCTTCTAAGAACCTGAACATGAGCTATCACGAGAGCATATCTGGAATTCTTAGATTTCTTTCCTCCATGCTGTCATTCTGTTACAGACATTTATCTACTATTTTTTTCTCACCTGATGTGAATTACATGGGACATTCTCACTTCCAGAAAAGACTAATAAGGTGACTCTGCAGAAGTTACCCTCTTTTGTAAAATGCAGTTGAGGTTGATCTGTGAAACTCTCAGCAGAGGTCTCCTCTCTCCCACATGTGCCATGTATGCTCTGATCACAACTTCCACTCAGAGTGTGCTACAGAGGCTCGGCACAGAAAACCACAAGGAGACCAGTGAGCCAGCCTGGGGCAAAATGAGGACGTGCATGTTTTCCTTCAGATGGAGATTTTAAAGCCATTGCAAGTGGCTTACGTATAATTCCTTGGATTTATTTAAAAAGTTGGTTTTAATAGGTGGGTGGGGTTATAGCAAGAATGAGGAATCTAGTCACAGTTTAGCCACTGATCTTCTGGATGATCTCTTAATAGTCACATGCCAGGACTTTCAGAAAGGGCCTGGAATTTGGGTGTCCCAGTTTAGAGACACATTTCTGATTTTTATTTAGTTTACTTTTGATTTATTTAGGAGGAACATTTAAAAATTCTGCCTGGTTATTTTAGGCAAAAACATAAAATAATTCCTTTGAAACAAGCTGAGCACATCTTAGCCCAGGGTTTTGGTGCAGGAAAGTTTTTTTACGAATTCCCTTTCTGTTGTTTTCTTGTCCATATTATGGACCCAGCAATATTAATCATGTAAAGATTTTGCATCTCTATTGAGGATATTTAGCTCTGCTTCATCTGAAATCACTATAAAGCTGTGAAAGCTAGAAATCAGGCATTCCTATCTTTTGAGCCTACAGTCAAAAATTTGCATTTTGAACCCATGCATGTTTCAAACTGGTTCACAGCGTGCTGAGAGTGGAGGCAGATATGAGAGTTGTCTTAAGGACAGCTTCTCAGTGTGCCAACTGGGTGCTCTTCCAAAGAGATTGCTCATGACCACCCCTTTGACTACACTTTGCTGGCAGGAGAAGGGAAAGGAAGAACATCACAAACCCTTCATCTCATGTGTTCCAGTGCTGAGCATTCAGGAACATGACCATGAAGGAGAGAAAGGCAGATGTAATCACTACACCTGTGTCTCTTTGCCAGCCTCACATTCCTACCGTCTTTCCAAGGGAAACGATTCACTTCAGACTGAGCTAGCAGGGCCTGGGCAGGGCAGTGTAACAGTAACTCCTGAGGGCATGTCAGCCTCACCAGGCATGAGCCTCAGAAATGGACGACCACCACTGTGGATGGACCTCCATGGAGGACCATCACTGATCTCCTGGGTGCATCCTGGTCTTTGTTTTAAAGAAACTTAGTAGAAAGTTCAATCAAACAGGCAGGGACTATCTTTTTATTTTGAACTGCAATAGAGAAAAGGAGAAAACTCCACCAAGACCTTCATGTAGGATTATTTCTTGTAGCCAGCTTACCTACACATTATACATATATATATATATATTCCCTGTGAATAATTGCAGTCTAAAGAGGGGGGACTTCAGAACTCCATGATGGGTGTGTTAATTCCCAAATACAGAGGCACCTGAGGGCAAAAGCAGGGAGCCCAAGTGACCTGACAGATATGTAGCTCTCCATGATCAGCTTTTACATTTCCTTGTACTGTCACCTACTACTCACCGTCAGAGAGATGCTCCTGATCAGATCAACACTCTGCCTGCAAACCAGCTCTGTTGAGCAGATGAGCAAATCTACCCTGGCTCTGAGACCTCCCAGCAGTCCCTTCAGTAGGACTGATGTTGTTTAATTCAGATTCCAATTTAATGCAATGTGTGAATGTGTATGTGTGAGGATATAAAATCAGACACAAATTACTGAGTTCACTTGTTCTCCACCATAGAAGAAGGTACTTGAAAAGGTATGAGGAAAAAAGGAGCTGTATTTATAGTACAGCATTGCAACAGTATATAAAGTAATTAGAACAATTGAGACATCTTACAATTTTTGTGGTTTCTTTTAAAATGTGACAAGCAGAAATAAGAAAGGAGCTGATGTGAGTTAATTGAATTTAAATGAATTTTACAAAAGACAGTAACAAGCTACTTAAGTGTTACCATAACTCTTGATATTTAAATATATGATCCTTATCAGACAGCTTTGATTAGCCTTTAAGCAAAACCAAATTTTGTTTTAACAAAATTATAATGTTAACTGCATATTTCACAGTTAGTTTGCTTGTGGGGTATTAGCAGTAATTTTTTATGTAATTAAAAAACAATAGATTAAATGCTATCTAGAAGGATGATTATTCTTTTAGAATTTGTTATGATTTTATATAAATTATATAAGATGAATAATTGTATTTATTTATAATCATGAAATATTATCTAGCTTAATATAGATAGATTAAGTATTATGTAATTACCTCCCTTCTTGTAAACAGTAGCTTCAATAGTATGGTTCACTAATTCAATATGTAAAATGGTTTAATGCAACTTCTGATTTAAGGGTTTTTTTCCTCTTCTCTTTCTTCCCAGCCACGTACTTAGCGGAGCTTTAATACATAACTACGTATTTAATACAGCTTTGTCAATGAAGGCAAAGTCAAGAATGATTCAGTTATAAAAGCAGTTTGTGGTTATCTGTGGGTGTATATTTGACACTCCTTTACTTGTCTTCCAAGAATCTTCTTGGATCTTTATCTTTCCAATGGGTAATTTCCCTGGATTTGAGGAGCAGATATATAGTTATATTCCTCATCATATATTATCAGGAATGGTAGAAGTATTTTCAATTCAACCTTTGTAGGTGAGGACAGATATCTTGCATCCTGGGCCTTCTTTTTCCTGGGAAGTCGGCATAGAAATTGGAAGATAGGTATGATCTTCACAGGGTAAGCAAGTTAATTCTTGCAACACTGCGTGAAACACAGGGTTACACATGTTACACAGGAGTACAGACTCAGAACAGTACATGACAAAGAGTTGTACCAAGGGAGCTCTAAGACAAGGGCAAGGGCAAAATAGCCACCAGTAGGGAATGATGGCCCATTTTCTCATTTTCCCCACCAGCAGGGAATGGTGTCCCCTACTCTAGGAGACAAAGCATGCTGTCTGCCTGCATCTTTTAACAAGTCAACATATACAAATTGTATACTGGTCTGACCAGTAAGGATTATACATATCTTTTAAGAAAAACAGGACTTACATCCAGCTGAACACCGCCTTTATTTTTTTCCTCCCTTGCAGCATCAATGTGTTTATTCAAATATTGATTAAATTGTCTGTTGTCTAAATAAGAGCAAGTTAAGGATGCCCACCAAGGGCATCACCCCTCTTCCAAGTAGGAAGCAGTGTGCTGTTCACTGCATGCTCTTAAATCCATGCCATTGTTCCATGGCTTCATTGAGATGTGGAATTCCACCAGGACCAACTCTTAATGCCTGCTTTGCAAATAAGGAGCCTGGACCTTGGTGCTATTTCCCATCACGGATCTGTTGTGTCTTCCTCAGAAAGTCTTATGTCACTGCAATGTATTCCCTGTGTTCCTGTAAACTCCTTTAGTTTGTTATCTCTCATAACTTGTCAGTCATGGCTAATGATGTAGTAAATGCTGTGGAAAATGGATGTCAGTCCTTGGAGGACCATCATTAAGCCATTAAGTCCAGTGGTGTGGCTCTACTTTCCATTCCATACTGAATCTATATTAGAAATATAGTAATTTATTGTAGGTGGGTAAGCATGAAAAGAGCTTGTCCCTAGATTTTTATCAGAATTTCAAAATAAATTTGCCTTTTTAAAAAAAATTGTGGAACAATTTCAGTTTTGAGGTAAAGGGGCAGGGAAAAGGGTGAGCTATGGATTTGTGTGCATGTGTGTGTGTGTGTGTTTTAACACAGATAATTTAATCCCAGACACATTATTAGATCACATTACTCTGTAGGCAACCAAAGGGGTGAAGGAAAAAATTCTAGGACACCATTTTTAGAACAGTTGTTGTTTCCCAATACCCTGCTAGGGGTGAGTGAGAAGGGAAGCAGGTGTGTGTTGGCTGGATTTGGAAGAATTCTTTGTAATAAAGCTGAGTAACACGATAGGTTAAGTACAATGAAATGACACGACACTCTCCCTTTCTCTTAACAAATAATTTTTAATAACTGACAAGTTAATTTTAATACTCTTGCCATATAATAGGAGATAAGATGGTTCAAGGTATTTGTCATAAGGAGCAACATTTCCCATTATTTTTTTTACTAGTTTACATGCAGTTCACATATTTCTGTGATTTCAGGTAGTTAAAAATCAAACACACAAAACGAGTTCCTTTACTGAGCAAAGGTTTCAATACTTTTTAAGGCACCCTAAAATGGCTATTTCAATTTTTTTTTAAATTTAACATGTCTCCACCTCACACCACATTAAATTACTGTTAGATCTTCTATTTATTCTTACAGATTAAAAAGTTATGCTAAGTTGAATTGGAGTTGTGCTGCTCTTGTTAAAATCTGCTGGACTACAATGTAAACAAACATAACAAAACGACTGCTTTAGGCTTCTTCATATTTTTTAAAGTCTTTTACAAGAAACCACAATTGGCTGAGATGATTGCATTTTTTAGCAGTCTGTAGAAAACCAAAGTGATGTTTCAGAAGCGCTGACTGAAAATAATACAGGGGTTTTCTTGTCTACTAATTTGTATCCTTGGCTTTCGTAGTTCTCCTTATAATTTGCACAGCATGGTGTGTTTTGAGGCAATTACAACACTAATTCTAGAACAGCTTTCTCTCCATGACTGGACATAATGCTGGAAAAAGGGAAATTTCCCTTAACCTGAAGGAAATTAAGGTCCTTTTTTAAGAAAGAAATTAAATATACACAACATATGTTTGTGACTGAGAAAGAGTGACATAGCTCAGACCCGTGCAATATTTAGGCATTTGCATGTATTCAGATTTTAATAGGCAAATGATTGTGTGTTACATTAATAAAGGAGAAGACATTCCCCTGGATTATCAGTATAGTCTCAACAACGTAAGTCACAGCACAGCAGTAAAACACATGCATGAAACACCTTCGGAGAAAACAGCATTTTTACTCTCATCCATGACAAAAGTTGTTGTGTTTTTTTTTTATTTAATTTATCTTTTAAAATTACTGATGTATTTACACAAGCCCATGAAAGGAGTTAATAGAAATTATTCAATGAAACCAAGCTTAACCCTACCTTTCCCCTGAAAATCCAGAGCAAATCCAAACTAATTATACCAAGAATAAAACCAAAGCAATAATTTGTTCCTTTGCTGGTGGACAGTGGAAAATGGCGATCACAGTTGGGTACAACATGGACCCTTTGGACGGCAGAGAGTCATTAATCTGTCATTTTATAACTGCCAGGCAGGCCCTTTTAACACCCTTTTTTGATCAACATGTTGATATCCATTGCAGCCTTTCAGTATTTCCAGGGAGACTACAAGAAAGGTAAGGACAGACCCTTTAGAGTGGCCTGTTGCAACAGGACAAGGGGAATGATTTTAAACTAAAAGATGGTCAATTTTAGAGATAAGGAAGAAAAGGAGAGTGGTGAAACACTGGAATAGGTTGTCCACCGGGAGAGTAGATGCCCCATTCCTGGAAATATTGAATGTTGAGGGAACATCAGACTCTAAGTTGCACACTCTACAAGTTCAGCATCAATTTAAATTTAAGATAGAACGGCTGCAACAGGCTCGCTTGTAGCAAGTCCTTGCATACATTTGAGCTTGGCTAAGGATAAAAATTATAGTCAGTATCTATGGAGAACAGATGAAAATTGAAACTGCTATGATAATTTTGGGCAAGAACAGACTAAGATGGGGACTTTTCTTCTACATGGACACGAATGTGGATGATGAAATGAAGAATCTGCCAGGAAGAGACTCTGCCTCTGAAATAAGATTAGAACAGTTTAAAAAAGCAGTGGAATCACCTCTTACATATGTTTACTTCTGTTTTGTTTCTATCTGTTTTAGAATTTGTAGAGCCCTAAAGTAATTGTACTTGACTTCATTGTTTGTACAATGTTTACACTTGTTTCACTTGAGTCAGAATAATCTCAAGATAGTCTTGAGGGCAGAGCATGCCATGCCAGGTGTTCTGCAAATGCTGCCATCTCTTTTTGCCATCTTAATGCAAAAATTGAACTTCACCCAACCTGTCACACTGGCTTTATTCTCTTTGCCAGTACAGCTTTACTGAGTTTTAGGGAATAAAACAATCCAGACTTTCTTCTGGAAGCTCCCAGCTATGCCCAGAAAATTCACAGGTGTTCCTGGTAAGCCGAGTATAATGCTGCGGGTTGAGGGATGCCATCTCTCATCATTTCTTCCTCCCAGTTACACCAATATGAGAACTCTGCGAGAAAGAGGCTAATCTTGTGGCCATTCTTTACTCCTACATTTCTAAAAGTGGTTACAAGAAGTCTGTTATACCCAATTATTCCCACATAGTGCCTTTTTTTCATCTCTTCTTTAGACCTTTTGACCTACCTCTCCTGCAGGAAATTTTACAATCAACTTCCTAATCTTCTTGACAAATCTATTATTAAAGAGACACTAATCAAATTGCAAATTACAAAAAGATCATGTTATGCTCTATTAGTGGTTTCTAATGGAAATAAAAGCTACAACATAAAGCTAATAAAGGTCAGTTGACATATGGAGTATGACAATTAAAACCGTAATCAATCAGCAACTGTTACCATTTGTAGTTTGCAGATCCATTGCAAAGAGCTCTACACATCTATGCAATATTCCAGATTGATTTTTCTCTTTTTCACACCAAATAGGCCACTAGAATATTCCATACACACTCTGACATTTTGCAGAGCAGTTTCTGCTACCAGTTCAATTACATTTTTAACAAGGCATTTGATATTTTTTGGAATCTGGAAGACCTCTTTGACCTATGACATTTCAGTTCAGAGTATGTGCTTGCTTTGCAACAGACTAATCATCCACTTTGTCCTGTACTTGGACTGAGTGCACCCTCAGCGGGTTTGCAGCTGACCCCAAGCTGAATGGTGCAGCTGACATGCCTGAAGGATGGGATGCCATCCTGTGGGACCTTGACAGGCTTAAGGAGTGGGCCTGTGGGAACTTCATGAATTTCAACAAGGCCAAGTACAAGATCCAACAACTAGGTTGGGGAATCACCGTATCCATACAGGCTAGGGGATTAAAGAATTGATTAAAGCCCCCTGGAGAAGGACTTAAGGGTATTAGCAAAAGAAAAATTGTACATGAGCTGGCAACATGTGCTTGCAGCCCAGAAAGCCAACCACACCCTGGGCTGCATGGGCAGCAGGTCAAGAGAGGTGGCTCTGTCCCTGTGCTTGGCTCTTGTGAGACCCCACCCGGAGTGCTGTGTTGATCTCTGGGGTCCCCAACACAGGAAGACATCAATCTATTGGAGCAGATCCAGGGGACCATGAAGATGATCCTCTGTAAAGAAAGGCTGAGAGAGCTGCAGTTGCCTGGAGAAGAGAACGCCTGGGGAGACCTTTTTGCAGTATACCATTATATAAAGAGGGGTTAAAGAATATAGGGACTTTTTACTGGGGCCTGTAGTGTCAGGACAAAGGGGCAAAGGTTTTAAACTGAAAGAGGGTAGGTTTAGAAAAACTGTGCCCAGAAAAACTGTGAACGTCCCATCACTGGAAGTGTTCCAGTCCAAGGAGAATGCGGCTTAGAGCAATCCAGTAAAAAATGTCTGTACCCATGGAAAGGGAGTGGACTAAATGATCTTTAAAGGTCATTTGCAACCCAAACTATTTTATGTTTCCATGATTTTATACTTTCCACTTGTGTTTGTACTTGTCACTAAGGAGTAGGTATCATTTTAGTATTAAGGTAGCTGAATGAAAAGCATTCTGGGACTGCTGTGCAGCAATAAAAATTATCTGAAAGACATAAACCCCTTGTATTTCCATGAATATTGAATGTTAACATAGGTTAAAGCAAACAACACAGCTAAAGACTTAACAGTTTAAAAGATATGTAAGGTAACCGTGCCATCATTATAAAGAAATTAATTATTATTGATATTAAAAAAGCATTGTTATGCTAAAAGAAGAAAATATTTTTTCAAAACTTGCAAAGTCTTTCTCAGCTATGCATTAGTCTGTAACTTCATGCCAACAACATGATTAAGATTTATTCTTCCAGATGTAATGAGGTGGAATAAGTTTCTTTTCCTGCATAGACAGACTCATATACATTTAATTTCAATGAACTTTGAATATTTCATGCTGTTGCATAAGAGCATGTCAATCTGTTACACCTATGCTTCATGTCTTGGTGCAGCTTACAAGAACCATACACGGCCCCTGTATTTTGATGATGACAGTTCAATCCTTGATCCTGAAAGTGCACCACATACCTCTTTGCACAGCACAGGGAGATTCTTAAGCACTTGTGCTATCAGTGCCTCTGGGATGTTCATAAAGAGTAAATCACTGAGAGAATGAATAATGGCATATGAGCAAAGGTTATCCTTGAACTGGAGTTCTAAAACGAATGTAGATTGTGTCTAAAAAATCCGTACACAAAAAATAATCACTTCAGCTCAATGCATCTTTACAACAGGTACTTCTTGTGTTTGAATCAAGTGTGCATGATTCTTTGAATCACAAAGATCTTTTCTGTCCTTGAACATACCTAGAAGAGTTTGATCTAAGGCAAGCAGAGAGTGTTGTGCTCATCTGCAATCTTTCTGTAAAATGGACAAAGACAAATTGCAAGCTGCTAATACTTCCTCTACCTGAGGAGACACAGACTTACTGGAAAATGTGCTTCATTTGGGAGAAAGCATAAAAATGTAAGCATGGAATAAATGTACAGGTTATTAATGTTTGAGTTCTTTGTAGAGCTCTGTTAACAACTTTTGATAGTAGCCACCCTGCTTATGTTAAGCCTTTTCTGTTTGTCCTTGATGAACTTTGCACATCTTCCTTTTAAGCAAAACATGAAGCAGAGAGACGCTCTATGCTGCAGCACACTGCAGCTGCAGCCCACTTCTACTTCGGAGAAAAGCGTAAGAAAAAAAAGAAAAGTAGTGATCAGTTTTCTGCTGGCAGGTCTGTGTGAGAGTTTCGATGGGGAACAAGACTCTGGGCAACCACATTATTTTGGCCTAAATTTGTCCTTGTGGTTTCAGTCAGAATTGATATTGTATATTTTGAAATTGCTGTGTGCTGCTGTTGAAGTGCACAGCTGAGCAGCTGCTCCCTCTCAAGACAAAGGAGGCTGCACTTCAGGACATGTTCAAGTGATTTCAGTTTGTAAAGCTTTTTGGGGTTCTTCAGACTAAAAGGCATTTTTACCACTTCTGCTGCTACTGGTGTACAGGAACAGACAAAAAGTTCCCTTGAGCTGGTACAGATGAAACTTGAATTCAAATAGAACTTCAGTAGTTCTGGAGGTTTTTTATTCCTTTAATCTGTGTTTAATCTATAGGCTATAATGGCCAGGGTTTATGCATAATTCTCTTTAGGGCATGCTCCTAGTGTAATTAGTGACAAAACCTGACTTTAATTAATGAGTAGGATAAGGCTTTAAGGATGGTCATGCGGGAGAACTTCTCAGCCTAATGAATTGTTTTCCATTGAATTGGCTATAAATATAGTATCGTTAATAATGAATTGGTTGATTGTAAGAATACCAGAAGACACTAGAAATGAGCAGATGTTAATTTTTTTGCTTCAGAAGCAAGTTCAAAGGGTTGTTTTCCCAATATGTTCTCTAACAGTGTTGACAGAATTTGTAATGGGCAACGTAGCCCTGTCTTGGGCAGAGATAAGGAGGAAGTGGTTTATAGCTGCGATGTCTCCAGGTGCAGTTAAAGCAAAGGTCCTGAAAACTGATCACTCATGCCACAGAAGAAACAGCTGAAGGATCCTAAAATATTCTTACAGACACTATATCTTCCTGAAAATCATCCCTGCAAAGCTAAGGGGTAGGCAAGGGATGAAGACATCATCACAAGCAGCAGCATTAAAAATGTTTGGTGACTAAAAGTATTTATTTGATGAGGAGGCTGGAGCTGGCACCAAGAAGGTAATTTCAACACTCCCATTGCCGTGTAGACTCCACTGCTCTACACTGGGAAAGGGATTCCTAGAATGCCACACTGCCACCAGTGTGGCAGTTTCCTTTTGGGAACTGAAGATCCTTCATTCATTGTTCTTTAGAGGTCATGATTTTTCATTCCTTAGTTTTCTTGTTTTGTAGACTATGTTCTTTCTAATCACATTCAAAAATCTGTAGATGTCTTCATTTGTGTACAGATTTCTAAGTAGGAAAAGACCCCAAAACAATTGGATGGGAAAAAGTAAAAATTACTATTTTGATTCTCATACATATTCTGTGAGCAGCACCCAAACCTTATTCATCATGTATTCTCTTGCAAATGAGCTATGTTCAAAAAGATCAAGCCTCTGGAAGTTCAGAGAGCTGGAGCTTCCTATTCCTAACAGAGAGATGACAGAAACTTTGTTCCACGTTTGCACAGCTCAAGGAATGCTCCAGTTACAGATGGGGAAGGATTATTGCCAGCCGCTCTTGTGAATTTGTTTTCCAGATTAGCTGCAAGCCCAAGATACTTTAAATACATGCTGATGTGGAGGTGTTTGCATATAAGCTTATTTTACAGGAATCAGGAGCTGATGCTGTGCTGTCACAGTGTAACACACCCATTGCCACAGCAGTCCAGTAATGCTCTCTTGGCTTCCTCCTTCGTTACAAGTCTCAGATGCCTTTAGAATTGCATGTCCATATTCCTGATAACAAAATCCACATTTTCAAGCCTAAATACTGGTCTCTTATGTGGAGAGGAATAATTCTCTGAACAGCAGAAAAATACACCACCCCAGTGAGTTCCACTGGATACAGTAAGTGACTATCATTCATGAAAGCCAGAACCCCTCATTCAGATGTTTTAAAAATAACCTATCTAATATCTAAGTATGCTTGTTCAAAAATGCAGGTCATTAAAATGTGTCTCTTTGTAGGCATTTTAGAGAAAAAAATATGTGAGTTTGACTTTTCAAACATAGTTTCCAAGTGAACCTATCTAAGCTGAGTCTGCAGTTCTGTCCCAGAAAGAAAATGCACAAAGGTTTAGCAAAGGTGAACAAAATATACCTTTAAATGTGGAAGTCCAATTAAATTCCCTGGGCTCCAGTTGCTTTTAGCAACTAAGAAAAATAAGGAAGAACAATAGGTTGATTTTCATGTATTTATTTAGATTTAGGGAAGAAAAAAGAGGCATCCATCCAAGGCTCTACATTTCTGCTATCATTAACCACACAATAAACACATTCTCACCACATTAAATAATCACTTCAACAGGAACTAAGCTGTCCAGCCAGCTACCTACAGGGAGTCCTGGGGGACAGATGAAGGAAAAATAAATACCTGTGAATACTCTGGGAAAACAGTAAATCTCCACTTTTCAGTAGCACAGCATTCCTGCTTCTAGCCAACATGAAGGGCAAACCAGCCAGTCTTATAAACTCATTATGATACAAGATGGAATATTCCCTGCCCTGATTATTTTGCCAAGTGCTATTCTGTTATGATGTTAAGTGGACAGTGTTATTTTGGGTGGTGAAGAGAACTTTCTGCTTTGAAAGAAAAAAGAGAGCCTGGCTGATGGTGCTAACAGAATCTGATCAAAGGTGGGGGATGTGTGGACTCACTGAGCTGTGGAAAAAACCCCAGCATGCAGAACCAAGAATGTTTAGTAGACATCTGCTTCAGGACCCAAGAAGAGGATGTGCACAAGCAATGGCTTGCAATTTTTACTCACTTTTTGCATATGTGGGTATGTTTTCAGGCATTATATCATGTACTGAATGTATTCCTAATACATAGCAATGCAAATTAAATGTTCAGCTTACCAAAACATGCTAATGATCTAAGGGTACAATCTAATGTATCTGGCACTAATTAGTGCTGAACACTGCAGCAGGAAGGCACAAATGCCATGCACAGTTAAGTATTCAACTCTACACTGCGGGAGAAAACTCTGCCTCGTCGCAGAGCATGATCAATACGTGTCCAAGGCATCAAGACTGATAATGTTTTGTGCAGCTACAAAATACATCCTCACATTCTTCAGTTTTTTTGCTGCTGAGTTTGGCACACTAAGGTATGCAGTGTCAGGGAAACGCACCTTGGGTCTTCTGTGCAAAAAAGCCACAAATGCATGGATTTGTTTTTTCTTTCTGGTCATGGTATTTTGATGGTGAAGACATTTACAAATAAACCTCTTAGTTTAGAAAGGAAATAATTACATTTTTGTAACAATTCTGAGGCTTATGAAGGAATTCTTCAAAGGTTCTAAAGTAACAAAAGAAAAAAACCCAAATATTTTAATATATTTCTCTTTGCATTTGTAAGTTGTATGAGAAACTGATAGGGCTTCATTATGGGAAGCAATTTTTGGATGTTAATTCTCTGCTCATCTGTCTCCCCAAGCCCCTCAGACATTAATTAAACTTTTATAGCCATTCAAACTAACATCTAAACATTCCAACTCAGAGCTGCTTAAGTACAGCCTCAGGCTATATCTGGCCCAAATCCACCAGAATGGCTCTGTGCCCAATCCTCTGTTCCAGCTATTGACTGTTCTTGACCCCTTTTTCCTTTACTTTTATCATCTATTATATTAAGGGGGCTTATTCTCCACTAGTTCTATTTTGTCCAATGGCTTAACAAATTCTTTTTTTTCTGTACCCCTCCTACCTGTGGCCAGCAAGTATTCTCCCTGGTAACACTTTCAGAGACTTGAAATACCTTGACAGTTTGCCTTTATTGAAGTTATGCAACGGGTGATGGTGGTTATTTGAGCTTGTGCTTCCAGATGGCATGAGATCAATACATGGGATGTGACTCACAGCTAACTGGATATTTGGCCTTTGAAGCACGGTGTTGCAGCTCCTTAGTAAGTGTTCCAAGCCTTACAGTTTTGAAGGGAATTGCTTGCTGATATTTGGTGAGGGAGAGTTACAAACTGCCAAAGCTGAAGAGCATTTGGGCTGAGGTTTGCTGTTTGAGCCTTCAGCTCGTTCGTATCTTCCAGTGCGTTTTATACTTCCAGCATCTAGATGTGCCATCACTTGCACAGATGTCTCAGCTCCCATTAGCATCAGTGGAGTTTTAGAGAGTGAGTCAGTGAATTTTGGGTAAGACAAAGAGTTATCCAGTTTTTCAAACCACTGACCATGGGAACAACATCTCCATTGCCTTTATTTAGGCCTTAGACAAGCAACATCTACCTGGAGACACTTCTGTTGCAGACAGATAAAATTGTCAGGTCTTTTGCACACAGATATGCAAATCTGCCAACACATGACGGTTGAATGAAAAATATTCTTAATTGGAGAACTGAGAAAATATTTTCCAGTCCACAGAGTCCTTAACTATTTGGGTAATGTTTTCTACACATATGGTTAACCGTCATTTTTTTTTGCCAGTTGAGCATTACAGAGTCCTTCAGATTAAGTAACTCATTCACAAAAATGTATAGAAGCAAAATGAGATTATTCTCTGGGACAAAAACCAGTTTTATTAGTAAATAATTCCGGTTTGTGAAAGAAAGCATACCAGTTCATGTGAAAATCAGACACCGTCTGGCCATCAGTGGATTCCAACAGGAATAACAAGACAGTTATGATAGCCTTAGGAGTTATTTGTCCAGGAGTCCTTCTTATTTTAGCAAGTATTAATAAAAAGATTTACCCATTTACATTGCTTTATTTTTGACTAATTTTCTAAATCTTGTTTTCGGATGTGGCAGAAATGCTCCTTGTTTAGATCTTTCTCTTATTAAAAAGAACCCCCCTCTTTTCCTTACATATCAAAGTGGTTTTTAAACTGTAGAGCAATAGATGACTGTATCCATGATGGTAGATTTCTGAGGAGAACATCAGCTCTTAGCAGCATTTAGCAGTTAGTGTTGGCGGTGGGACTTCTGTCAGCTGTACTACAAGGTCTGGCAACCCCCAATAGCAGGATGAGGCTGGGCCAGTGAGCAGGAAGCCCAAGGAAGACCAAGGTCTTGTGCCTGAAGGTCCACCTCCTTTAACTCTGAGAGGGAGACAAGTAAAATGTCACTCAGCATTGTAACAACTATGTTTAGAGATATATTTATGAGTGCACTGTAAATATTCTTAGGTATTCAGCAGTTATGGAGAACTGGGTATCCTGGCTGAAAATCTGAAACATGAATTCTAATGGCTTAGTTTGTCTTGGCCCTTTTAAATAAGTTCAAGTGCCTGCCAGTAGTTAACAAATACCTGGTGGCTGGTACTACAGGAGTGAAACTTTGCTAAAGGTAAAAATGGTAATTTTGATTGCTCTTCCGGTGTGTAACTATGCAATCATTACACTTCATTAATCACATTCAATAGATGTGCAGTGCTACTTACTAGTACAGGCTGGGAAACCTTCACAGTTCCACTCTTCAGAGATTATTCCCATCCCCAAAAGCACTATTACCCTTTTTACTCTAGGCTCTTACCAAAGCAGGAAATCTCAAGTTTAATGTTTTGTATTTACATTACCAATTACTAGACGTGTCAAGCAAATGCTCCAGTATTTTTTAGTACCCAATATTGCAAACTGTTTATACACAAAGCTAATAGTTATGATTATGTTTATTGCTCATTCTGCATTCAGAAAAGCTTAAAGAAATGAGGGGAGAATGCCTTTGTGAGAAACCTGCTGTCCAAGGTCTGTGAAACCTACTGCCTATGGGCAGCTCTAGTTAAAAGGCTTGTTATCTAATCCTATTTTCTAATCAAGAACAGGATGTTAAATTTACACAGTAAATGTACTGGGGCATAAAGAATTGATTATTAAGATCAGTCTTCTGTTTAGAAGGGGAGGGAAGTCAAAAGGTCTATATCTACAAAATGCAATTTTTATGAGGGTTGAGAATTCTGGATCCTGACACTTTGCAGTTTTGATATATTAAAAAAGCTGTTAGATAAATCTGGCAGTTCTCAAAGGAAATTAATAAATAAAGAAAATTAGAATATTTTAGTTGTTTCTGGTAAAGATGCATGAAGTTATAAAGAGAATGCTGAAAGAATTTCCCCTCCTAATCCTTATTAATTTTTGTGAAGATTAATTATGAAAAACCTACCAGAGATTCATTAGGTGCCAAAAGAAATGGCATATATGTTAATATCCCTCTAGGACCCATGGCTATGACTCCAGGAAATTAATTTATAATTCATGCTAATATGGTTAAGATTCCTTAGTGTTTGTTCCTGGATGTTACAGGACAGGCTATAAATATAAGAACTTGCAAAAACTATGCAATAAATAAGATCAAGCTGTTCCTTGCACCAGAGAACTAGTATAGAAGCTGGGTTTTTTTCTCTGCTTTCTTCTGTCATCTTCATCTTGCTTAAAATACACAGTAAGAGCTCTGCCAATTGGGATGTAAAATGCCTTCTTGATTGTAGCATATAATTAAAACTTCCCTTTCAGCTTTTTCTCCACATAAGTTTATAAAGGATCTACTTGAATTTGAGGCAAAAAAAAGACATCTGGCTTCATGGTTTTGTGTGGGCTGAAGCTAGTTATATTCCTTTTTTAAATATATATATTTGTACTGAGTCAAGCCTAAAATAATGAACACTCCTTACCCACTGGAATATATTCCTGCATACTGAGAGGTGAAATAAATTCTACCATGATCACTGAAAATATGCCAGAACCATTATTGCACATTGAGCTACTTTGGCCCATTACCAAAAAGATTGAAGTCCTACACAAAAAACCCCCCCACAACCCAAATCCAAAACAAATATCAGATCTTCAACACAAAAAAAATTCAACCATTCCAAAACCTTCTCTTCGAGGTCCAGCTTGTGACTTAGTTAAAAAATTAAAACAGTTTAAGACTACTACTACAGCATGTTGTATGAGAGAGAGTTTGTAAAAGAACCCTGCCTATTTTTCTTGAGCATGCCAGAACTACAGGTTTCAAAGTGCTGAAAACATTTTTGCTGGGTCAACATCATCACAGCCATGCATTTACAGAGTGTCCTTGATAAGAGTCACTAGGCTGCTTTACATTGAAGCTCATTAAAAATGATCAATATTTAAAAATTTCTGAAAGAAGCAGCAAACATATTTTTTGATGTAGTTTTACATGCTAGAAGACACTGCAGTTTTAAAATAGTGGTGAAAAGCTTAAAACTCAAACGATATAATTAGAAAAATGCATGAGTTTTTAACGTCTAAGGAGGGCAAACAAAGCAGCTATCGGATTCTGGTGGGAAAAGAAATCAATAAAACACGGGTGGTAGAGCTGACAGGGTGAGCTGGAACGCAGCTGTCCTCACAGCACAGTGGGATGGAGGGGGCTCCCTCGCTGGCCATTGAGCTGCACCACTAACAGAGCAGCACTTGGAGTACTTGAGAGGGATTTGCCTTATTCTAAATCCATTTCCCAGAGTGAAATAAAAAGAAATGAGAAGGTATAACAGTGCATTTCAAAGATGGTTGTGCTTTAAGTCTGTCAAACCTTGGCAAGCATCAGTCTGGACTGTGTGAATTTTGTTGCTTGGCAAACCCTGGATGTTTTGCCAAGTGATGAATTGGATCTTTCAACAGCCTTTCTAAACTGTTGGGATTGGGATTGGGATTACAGTCTCTCCAAATATCAAGGCTGGCTCCTTTGCCTCAACTGTGCTTTATTCTCAATCTCTGCCACCTCTGGTGCAGCAGCAGTTTATCCTGTGGGGAATCTGATAGGATTGAGACACCTGAGAGATTCACTGTGAGTACCCTGTAGCTGTGAGTATAGGCTTTGGACTGCTTTTGAAAGAGATGAGGAAGAAAGGTCTGTTGGGCAGCGTCATGTATGGTTCTTGAAGATAGAGAAATATGTCAAATCTCAAACAAGCTCTGAAAACAGCCTTGTTGGGACCCGTTCACTCCAGCACATGGCAGCTGGCAGTGCCACTGAGGGAAGACACCTTGGAGGAAGCTCAGGAGGTCCCCTGACACCTCACTGGTGCTGCATCTTGTAGCAGGGGAGAGATTTAGGAATCGAATGTAGCAAACCTGTATACACTCCAGTAGATCCCTTTGCCCATGGGCAAATCACTATTTTTTAGAGAAAGGCTAAATTTTGTGCACCTTTACCAAATTTTTACCCTTATGTAGTTGTTGGTACCAGCAGTGCTGCTAGTTGCTGAACAGGCACATGTAAAACAGGCAGATTGATGGTCTCAAACTGGAGCACTTGCAACAGCTACCCGTGGTTGCCAGGCAGCTGCTGGGTGTGGGGCCATTCAGGGACAGCAGTCTCTGGTGAGCCAGTGGCTTCACTTCCATCTACCCTGTGCATTCTGGTCACTGGCAATGCCAAATGGCAACCCAGCTATATGGCCAGAGCCATATAGACCCCAGCTATTTGCCCCCTCGGTGACAGAGCTCTCCTAGCCTGGCAACACACAGAGCTCCAGCCACATCCACAGCCCCAGACTCATAGGAACAGGAATTCCATACTGTTTCTGAGTGATAATACAACTAAAAGGAAAACTACTGTTTGCCATGTGAGGAGAGGTGAGGAATAAAGGATGAAGAGAGGGAAAAAAATTTACTTTATTGCCATGCAGTAAGGTAAAATAAATGACAGCAGATGCATGTTCCTAGAGCAGTGCCACTCAGATGGGATTGCAGCTGGACCTCCCTGCTGTGGCTCTGCCATGCCATATCACTCTGTGCCGTGCTCTTCCTCCATTAGCCAAACAGTGAGCAGGCTGAAACACAAGCTTCTGGGCCATGGGGACAGATTTCCCTTGAACAGGGAGGGGACCAGCAGGTTGGGAACCTTCTAAGGTGTGGAGCCAGGAGATGTCCAGGTCATTTTGTAGGAAATTCTCCCTAACTGACATGTTGATAGCAAATTAACCCCAATGAATTGCATGCACACAGCTTAAAAATATCTGGGACTGAGGTGAAAACAAACACATCAGTTTTTATTTCAATCTCTGCAAGGAGGAGAGCAACATAAGGCATACTGAATGATTGTAAATTTAAGCACCTCCTGAATTTTTTAAAACTCCTCTGTCTCCTATCTTGAAGGACATGTTAAGTGGAAAGCATTTCTGATCTCTTTATAGATTGCCACACACAGTAAACCTTTAAATAACCAAGTGTCTTGAGCACATGGAATGACTATATTTTGCAGAGTCTTGGACCTTTACCAAATGTATTCCTCAATCAGGTTGGGGGGCAGTTTATAAAGGCTAGCACACTTTTAAGAAAGATTTGAAGTGACAGCTTTTTGTATGCCCATTATCTGAGAGCTCTGAGCCCTCTCTCCTGCAGTGAGACTGACAGACTGCGTGCAGCAGGGAGGAGAATGAGCAGGGAAAACCCACGAGAGCTGTATTGCCAGTTCCATTCTGTGTGTGCATACCTGGCTTTCCTCTGCAAAGAAGGGATGATTTCCTTTTAATCTATCACCAGATTTTCAAAGGGTTTCTTTTCTGCTTGAAATGTGACTGTGAAAAAATGTCAAGTTTTGCGGAACAAACTCACTCCCTGTGTGGATCCACTCACATCTGCTAATCACAGTGATGAAGCATTAGCTAGTTCTCAGCTGAAATGTTCTGGCCTTTGTCCAAAGTATTTTGGTTTTTAGCCTAAAAACAATAATGTTCAGTTCTAGTGTGTAGTTTTTAAATAAAAAGAGGACACGTCCCCCGTTTCTTTTTATTTTGGTAATGAAAGCAAATGCTTTTGGCCCTCAGTTTCTGTTCAGTGACAAATACTGATGTTTTTGTCAGAAGGTGGTTTCTGTAGAAAATTTTACCAAGCTTATCACGTATCAACTCCACCCACAGCCAGCGAAGCAATGCAAGCTATTAAAGCTATTAAAAGGAATTTTTTTGGCTGTTGTGAGTTTTGGCATTAGTTACTAGTAAGTAATCCTTAGCTGAGTAGCATGGGGGATGGGAAGAAGAGCCAGAAGCTGAGAGGTAGAGTTGGCCAATGTCACAAGGATGAGCTCTAACAGGGGATTGCCACTTTGGACACCAGGATGATCTTGTGAGGAGGCAGCATTTGTATTGCAGATGGTGTTGCATGGCTCACTACTCATCCAGAAGAAATTAAAGCCTACAAGGCATGGGCAAAGTGAAGTCCAACAGCTAGCTCTTGTTTATTGTCTACCTGTCTGGCTGTCTTTTAGGGTGTTACTGCCACTAATCAGTTGTCTCTGCACATTCATCCTGTCTCAGGTAGCAAGGTTTTCCTGTAGGAATGATAAGGAGCCTTGAATGTTTTCCATAGAGATCACAGTTTTCCCCTTGGCATTTCAGTATGACTAAGAAGACTATTGTCATCAGCTCTTGATGAGCATAAGTTTTAGTGTAAGCATTTCCCATGGACCCATCTCCACTTAATCACCACACTAGACAAGCGTGAAGGAAGCAGAAGAGTTCCTCACACAACAATAGATCTTGGCACTTATGCTTAGAGGAAGATTTGTATCTCCTCACAGGACCTCTTAACAACCTGCAGATTTGAAGAAGAGGAACAGAGGAGATGATAGTATCTTTCGTAAAGAAAGAAATATCCCTCTCTGTGGAAGAATGATCTCATGAAAAACAGCCAACATAGCATGTTCTGCTTCCATCCCATATCTTATCAGCTCAGCAGATTGCAGATTGCCTGCAGACATCCTGTCTGCACACCCTAGGGAACATGGTAATTGTCTTATTGCATTCAAGCATGCAGCATCCTGAAGTATGTGCCTCTGACCATGCTGGAGGTCAGGCTTAGAGGCTTGCTAGCTGAACAGCTCTACAGCTGCTGGATACACGCAGTATGGATGCACCTGTCTTTGCACATTAGGAGATCCTGCGTTCTCGCACAGAATCTTGGGAGGGCTAACATGTATATCTTCTACTTATGGGAGGCAGAAAAGTAAAATTCAGATACAAAGACACTAAAATACATAGAGGGTACTGTGGTGGCCAGTGAGCCTAAGGTACAAGGGACAGAGAGTTCTCAGTAAGACAAGTCCCTGGTATAATGAAAATTCTTCCAAACAAGGACTGTTAGAACTGGGAGAAAAACTTCCCACAGGAGACAGGAGAACTCGGCTCCCATCTGCCTCTCTTCCCAACCCTTGAGATAAAAGGAAATTAACAGAAAAGGAAATAAAAGTGACCCATATTACCTCACTAGAGGATCAAATAAAGTCTCGAGGCTGGTCCACTGACTCAGACTCATCTCTTCTCCTGAGAAGGCTGTTGGTCTCCCCCGCTGAGACCCCTGATAAAACTCAGAGATTTCTTTGGGGCAATGCCTGCACTGAAATGCGACTTACGTCCAACTGTGAGGAGCTGTTGGAGACGCTTTTGGGGACGGTCCGAGGCCATCCACGTTCAGGGGCCATATATTACTGTCTCTGGCCAGCTCTGTGGCTCACGTGTGCATGCACAAACGCATGGCTAGCTTCTGTATAAAGTCGGTGACAAAGAGGCAGGAAGAGTCTTTGTGCGTATTCCAACAGCAGCACTTATTGCTTCTACCCTGTCGAAGGTTACAGGGGCAAATACAAACATAATCCCGAAACTCACAGTTTTATCTGGGGGCAGGAAAAGGCGGGACCAGGGAACGGGGACCAATGGGGAAGCTCTGGGGGAGTGACGAGGGGTAGAGGCTGACAGGCAACCGGGGAATCCAAACTGGGATAGATTAACAGAACAGAACAAGCATCCTGGGAGAAGCCTTTCTGGTCACCCTAACATAAAGAGGTTCTTGTGGTACCACGGACTTGTCTTACTGAGAGCTCTCTGTCCCTTGTACCTTAGGTTCACTGGCCACGACAGGGTACCATGAAAAGAAAATAAGTGTTAAGAAGAAATAAGGAATACAGAAGAACCGTGTGCTGCCTTACAGCAGAGTTGGAACTATGGTTAGGCAAAGAAGATAGGTAGATTGTGTATTAGTTAATTTAGAGGTGTCCTATATTGGAAACTACTTTCCTGACACAGCAGGTCTGCAACAAGTAGCAGATCAAGTAGGAGAGTCAAACACATTATTTTTCAGCTGGTGCCAGGATGAGTACTCACGGCATTAACACCCTGCCTCAGGGAGAAACCTGGATTGTGACAATGCAGGGCAGAGATACAGAGCTGGATTTGGGTGCACTTCATTTCTGAATCATCTCTGGAAAGCTAAGGAGAAGTAGGTTGCATTATCTGAAAAATGTTTCTAATACAGTTTAACAGTTTGAAGTTTTAAGATAATTGATGATGTGGACATAAAGTTTTTTAAGCCATTTTCTGTCAGTTTTTAAGCAATTCCATGTCATTAGAATAATACACTAGTAATTTATATAGTTTGGTCTAGCAAACAAGACTCAAGAAAAGATTCCACGGAATGAGCTGTAAAAGTGTGTCATTAGGAAGCTAGAGAGCATTTTTATTTTTCCATCCATTTCATGCCACAAAAGTAGCTCATGTTCCTCTGATGTGTTTTGCATACTAGAGACATCACATTTCATGTGGGTACTTTTTTAAAAATATGAATGTCGCTCTAACTTCTGAAGTGTTCTCAGCTCTGGGATTCCAGCTTCTGCCAAATTTCTAGCCATCTAATGGTTTTGGTTCATTGTCTTTACAATGAAACAAGACCACAGATTTGCCATTGGCATCAGTAAGAGCATGGTCAGTCAGAACTTGGATTATCATAGAATGGAATACTAATTTGTATCCTGAAGCTGACTGACTTTGATTTGACTTTGGATCAGACCTCTGTGGAAAAATATATATAGCTAGTGAAAGAAATTCAACATTAAAGTTATTTGTTTACCAGCTGTTAAAAATAAATAGCTATACAAATGATGTGCCATAAAATAAGACTATTGTTATGCATAAGAATGCGTCTCTTCCTTTGATGATGGTTCTTTGTTTTGTGATAAGGTGGTGAATATCCATGTCCTCAGCAAAACTTTGGTGGCGTTCATTAATTGTGCTTTTATGCAATATGACTGCCATCAAAAATGCTTTCAGGTCTTCAGTAAAGAGTGACTGCCATTCTTCTTCCTGTTATACTTCTTGCATCTAGGAGAAGCAGCATGTAGTTGCATGCAGCACTCCCATGACCTCCCAGGGAAACAAAGAAGTTTATCGCCAAGGCAGCATTCACACTCTATCCAAAGCACACAAAACCTAATGGAAAATGTGAAATAAGCTGAATGATATGTACATGAAAAGTTGAATTGTCTTGTTTTGATATGGAGAATTTAAAGCAGGATAAAAATAACGGTGCTATCACTTATTTGGTGTCTTTTGATGAACTTCCTTGAAAGAAATCTTTATATATTCTACCTCTGTGAGATATGGCAGATGACTACATGTTTCCATTTTGTGGAGAAACAAATTCAAATACACCAAATCTGGGAGTTAGTTACCCAGCTATGTATTGAAGCACTTGTGCAGATGTGCAACTGAAGAGCACGACTCTTTGCTTTGATTCAGTAAGCAGTATTCTCCTTCATCTTGTTTGGTTTCCAATACAAAATTGTTCAGTAAAGTGATTTTAATAAAGAGCCTTCTGTTTGAATTATTTGACAGTCATCTTTGATATTTAAGCTGTGACATGTAACTCTTCGTGATTTTTATTCGTATGCAAAATACAAAGTAGCACAGCTGAAAAGGAGAAATTTTAAAAATAAAAACATCCCACTTTGCAACATTCAAGTACATGCTGATTTTTCCTTATCTGACTGCAAAAACTTTTCTATATCAAGAGCTGAAGGAAGATAGAAGAGGAGGCATTCATCACTGAGCTTTATGTGCTTTATATACAGACCCAAACTTCCACTAGACCTCTGAAAAATGCAATTTGATTGCGGGTTTCTGCCTACCTTACTGTATGGGACAGATCCATACAAGAAGCTGTGTCATACTGAATAGAAATATTAAGTGGAGTCCCATAGATTGTTGGTCAGCCCTTGAACCTCTGAGGCATGTAATAGATGCGGGTGTTCCAAGGGCAAGTGTGAACTGTGAACTGGTTCATCCTGAGAACAACATAGAAATAAGAAAATAATGAGCTGCAGGTGAAATGTGAAGGGATTTCAATCAGATGGATAACTGGTTTGACACAAAGCTACTGTCATTTCACTCTGACATATTGGAAGCAAATAGTCTTACAGGGCAATCTGTAAGGAGTTTAAACAGAAGCAAAGTGTTGTGTGGAAAAACCTGACAACTGTACATAGCATTTCTGCTTGGGGAAAAACATACAGAAGCTCAGATTCCTTCTCTCTCCTCTTCAAAGCACTCGTTGTTTGTGAAGCTGGAACAGAGAATCTTGGCTTCACAGGCATTCGAGCAGATGCCAGGCTGTAATGATCTATGCTTGCTGTATGTACACACAGCGTTAAGAGAAGGCAATGTTATTCAAATGAGCCTGTGGTTTACTAGATGAATTTAATTATTTCTGGTTTGGTTTTGCCCCTAGGGGCTAGTTTTTTACGGAATAAATTCAATATTAGTACTTACATGACTTGCAGTATACAAGCAGCACTGTTGAGAGCATACCAAAAGCAGTGTTCAATTATAGCTCAGTGAAGTCAGTAAGGACAATGAGGTTACATCTGTTATTCACAACCTTCAGTGGAGAAAACTAGGTTGCACATAAACTGAATATATAGGGGGAAAAAAAGATGCTGAGATCAAGTATGGATACAATTTTGAGTGGAGACCTATATTCTCAGATTAGTTTCTCCCAAAATGATTAATAATATTTTCCCACAATAACAGAGAAAGTTTGCATACTCGGCAAAGCCTGTAATTCCAAACTTCTCACGTCTAAGGTGCTCACAGCCAGCTGTTTTTGTGAGAATGATTTTTGGATGGAACCACTGCAGAAATTTTGTAAAGGAGACTTCTTTCCTGCATGCTACCTTAAAGCGCTTCAAAATGCTAACTGATTTTGAAAAGTCATCTCTATCAGCAGAAAACAGAGGGACATTGGGTTTTGACAGAGCGATAGGCAGTGATTCAGGTAAGTCCTTGTAAAGTCGTGAATCTCCATTTAAAAAGAACTAAAACATTGTCATGCTTGGGGGAAGGTAAAACCAATATTTATATAGAGGAGGTCTGCAAGTGAGCTACTTAGGCTGAAGAGCATTGAGGTCAGTGTTCACGTAGGTTTACAGTCATATATCTCTAATAGCACATGCACTTGCTAGTAATTAGAAAAGATTATGTTTCAGCTGCTGCTTTGCCTGAATAGCTTCCCAGGCAAGTGCAGGAATGAGTGGGAGAAGGAGTTGTGCAGCAGTGGGCTTTTCATGCTGGTGGGAGATGGCAAAGCTACTGTGTGCACACTTGTGTGGTTCCCAAAAATAGTAGACAACCCAACTGAGCTAATATGAAAATGCTCTACTAAAGGGTTAGAGCATTAGGGAGGACAAATGTGCCAAGAAAGATCCCCTTCTTCCTCCACAGAAGGTGCTGCCACATACAAATGCATGACAGAAAATGCTGACACTGTCTCTTCGTTGCTGTGGGATGTGAAAGAGATGAAGGAGATAAAGTGAGAAATACATTTCTTATCCTCCACCATGTTTTGTTACCATGAAGCATCCTCACATTTGTGTGGACTGAGGCACTGACCAAAAAGCCATGTGGAAGAAGAAGTACTGACCAGTTAAAACCAGCCAGTGTGTGTCCTCTCCACCACCAGCAGTGCCTTGCTGAAGAAGAGCTTGTTGCTCTCTCAGTCACCTTGTAGATGGCTCTGGGAATGGTCAGGGAGCCCATCACTCCTACTTAGACCACCTCCCTCATGAAAATTGGGTGGCATATTCCAACACTGCCTTTACACTAAAAAAATCATAAGATGTAAAAGTGACATTAAAATTAAGGACTTGAGAAATTAGCTACTCCATTAAAAGGAATATAGAGAGAAGTTAAATACTTGTCTAAGATATGTTTTGCTAATGATGATTTCAATCTGACTTTGAATTATATTCTGGTTTGTAGATTGACCTGTCAGACTGACTGCCAAAATATCCTACACAGCCCTCCAACACAGTAAACATCTCCATTAACAAATCTGTTACAGAAATTTGCCTTCGTTGGAGTGGAGACTGACTTGGAAGTGAGGTTTCTCTTTCCCTTACTCATTTTTTTTGTTGCAAGTGAATTGGCCCAAGGAACTTTTCAAAAAGCCCTTACAAGTAATTTAATTAATGCAATTGTTTTACTCATTACAGCCTTTCCTCTTTTCCATCTTTGTCAAATACGGTTTCCCTTTTGCTCCTTAATGATGCCTGTGGAATCTGCCATCCCGCTGGGAGGATACCATTTGTGTCTGGATAACTTAGTTGCTACAAACTTTATCTTATTTACAAAATAGAAATATGCCTTTTCCTGTCAGACAGGAGGATAGTGCTGTGTTACATCACTCTAAATATGCATGAGTTTTAAAAATAATTTTTAATGCTATATAACTTCCACAGGAGTCATTACACTGACATCTGAACAAGAATTCTGAATATGCCTCATCAGAAATCCTTGATAGAAATAAGGTACAATAATAAATAAGCATGGAGTATTGTTATGTCTGGATCTGGTGATCTTTAATTACGGCTTGTTGAAACTCCAAAGTATAATTTCTGTGTGTGCCACCTTAACCCGATTGCCGTTTGTATGAAGTGTTTATAGTTTGTCTGGGTTGTTCATTAGCCATTTTCAAAAGAGGAACGTTGCTTGTCACTGCTGATGTAACATGACCACGCTCGGGTTCCATGCACAGCAGTCAGCAAGGTGTGAGCCTGTGTGACGTGAATCTGGATACCTGTCTCACGTCCCCCAGCAGCTCAGTCACTGGAAACAGCCAGAAATCATGGAAAAAGACAGACTGTGACTGGTCCCAGCTTTATTTTGAAGAGACCTGACTTGTCAGTCATTGGAAAACCACCTGTGATCTGCTTAACCTTGATCATAATTTGTTCCTCCCAGTTTCTGAGAAAACTCTGTGCCAAAATATGTTAAGGTAGGTATAAATCTTTTGGTGGGACATGACTTCTTGGGTCACAGTTCCAGCTTGCTTACGGTAGGGTGTCAGCTTCTGTTTGCTCAAGGCAGTAAGGAATGTGTCTAAGTTAATTATTACCTAGGACTTCTCTAGATCTAAGTTTCTAAAACAGAAAAATATTGTTAAACACTTCTGGCATCACTGAGACTTCTTTCTTTTTCTCTTACATATCCTGGATTGATTCCACCATGCATATTCACAATGAGTTGTATCTAATTCTGCACATGGGATTATGTCATAGGATCTTATCTGGCAGGTGCAAGGTTGGAAAAATGCAATCTAAATTTTTCTCCTGATTTTACATTTCCCAGTAACTAAGGAACATGTACAGCAATAGCTCTTGTTGCAGCTCTGTAATGCACCTGAAAATCAGTTTGCTTGTTTACCAATCTGTTTACTGGTTTTAAGATGATAAATAATAGCATATGAAGAATTTTCCTAAGGATGTCAAATGCTTTATATAGCTTTGTTGATATAACATGAGTGCAAAAAAATTACTTGATTTAATGCAAACATCAATACATACAAGTCAAACATAAGCTGAATGTTAAACAAACACATTGTAAATCCAAACAAGCCATAGATACAAGATTAGCACCACCACTTCTCTCCTCCAGCTCTGCCCACTCTTTTCAATGAGCCTGGGACATGCTCAAAGCTCCAGCACTGTCAGTCTGCCCCCAGTGTCTCATCTCTGTTTTTTCCACTCCTCAGTTCCTTTCACGAATGGCCAGCACTGGAGATGAGCTTGGAAGGAGAGGAGGAGCCCACTTTGCAAGTGAGAAACACTGTATGAAAAGTTCTGACAGCGGGTGTAATTATGATAAACAATGGGAAGAAGACTCTTGCTGAATACATTCAACATCATGGTCTACCTGAATTATGCCCAAACTCAGTGTGTGGATCTTAATGTGTTGGGGTTTGGGAGGATGGGGTTGTGTTGGGCTTTTAAGAAAAGAGCCAGAACATTGCCAGAGCATGTTTTTCACACGATTGCTGGCAAGCCTATACTTTCTGATATGGAGAAGGTTTTCTTCAAAAATGTCTTCCCAAACCTCTGGAAGGCCTGATTCAGTCACACCAGCAAATGTAATTTTATGGAATACTGCATCAGGGGAGCAGGTTTGGATACTGGCAGCTTGGTAGACCAGTGTAACACCAAAGTCAAGTCTACATCTTGCTTTCATGCCCCCGTAATATAGAGCCTCAAGGGAGGCTCTGAGACACAGATCTTCACTTGAAGTCTTAAGTTCAGAGCTTCTCCTCTAGCTCCTATTCTTTGTTGTACATAAATTATTGCCAATCTGCAGTACCACACACCAAACAGCTCAGACAGACAGCAAATGGAAAGAAACAGACACTTCTAGGCATTATTCATCTTAACTGTAAAGCAGCGAGCTGAATTAGGTCAGATGAATCACATCCTAGAAGCCACTGTGGCAGCAAGCAGTGGGTGACCAGCAGAGACAGCCAACTGCACCATAGGCCTCTGGTGTCAGACGATGCGAGTCCTGTTTATGAGGATTGTTGCCAAGACCAAATGAAGCTAGAGCATGTCTAGGCTGGCTGTTGTGTAGAAAAAAATCACCTCTTTCTTGCCCTTAAGTAAGGTTCGTAAGATTTTTATTTTTTTCCAAACTGATTTTGCCTAACATGCTACTTAATAATTGCCCTATGGTATTGCCACCATACTTGACCTACTGATTACTTAGAGACTTCTCTGTGTTGAAATGTCATCAGACCTGAGGCACTGACTCGATATGCAAAGTTTTAATTTTTTAATAATTCCTATGAAGCACTAGTTAATCTTTTTTCTAGTGGCACAGTCAAATTGGCAACTTATCAGCACTGTTCTGTGTATTCATTTATTTAGCAAAGCCTGCCTTTGGCCTTACAAAATGGCATTGACACCTTATCCTTAGAAACCACATTGCAGCCAGTGGACTGAAACTGCTGTAGAGCAAAAATAAGGGCTGGCCCCATTGTAACCTAGAGCAGCCATAAAAATCAGGATGAGGCTTCGCCTTGCCTCAATTTAGTGGCTATCCCTTCTCTTATAATGGGATTCACTGGACTCTAGCATATCTCTATAAAGATGAGATGCATTATATTTACAGGTGCCCTATTCTTCATGATTTCAGAGTCCTGGGTGAGGGGATTAGAAGTCTGCACTTGGTAAGATAGGTCCCATTATACCAGTTTAAATGGAAAAATGTTGGACATAACAGTGAGGGAGAAATTAATTTTGTTGTGAGTTGTAGGAGCACTGTTATTGTGGGTTTAGTTGATTTTCGTCCCTTTTTTTTATATCATGGCATCTTTTCCAAGGTTATAATCATGTTCATCTTAACAAAGTCAATCGTATTAAAAACAAATCCTGTACCAGAATTACCAGTTACATAACTTATGAAACCTTTTATTAAGGACCAGTTGTCGTGACTTCTAGTGTATATATATTATCATTATCACTGGTTTCAATGTGTGTGCATCAAATCATGCCAGATGAACATCTGGCCCCAAATGTTCAGTATGTGCTTCTCAAGATGCTATTAAGAGTGTAGTGAGAGGAAAGGATCATGTAAAATGCTAGTTTATTTTGTCACTGGTTCATTAACAAGAGATGCTCTGAGAAAAGCAAATAAATAATGTTACTTTTTTCCCTCTCTAGTTCTGTCAGTGCCCCTCTTGCTGGAATTTCAGAACAGGGAAGTCCAGAAAGGGGAAACTGCTGGTGCTGAAGGTTGGCTTCTGGGACCTATCTCATTTTGTATCATGATATGACTAAAATGATCTCATTAATTTCTTCTGAGTAATGAGTTTGACCTCAGTGTCTAATGGTACAGGAATAACTACTGCCACGTCTCACATAGTGTGGGGACATAGCAAGATTGCTGTACAAAATATTGGAGAATATGAAAAATGAGTCATTAAAGATCCACATAAATCACATGCAACTGGGAGAAAACATAAGAGTGTAAGTAAGCGATCAGATTATCTACTCAAATGCACGTGAGGAAGTCATATGGGGTAAACTGCCTACATCATCCCTCAAACTATTCCACAAATATTGCCTGAATAATCTTTTAGATATGTAAGCCTTTACTCCTCTTCTGGAGATGTGGAAACTTAATGCAGTCTGAGTAGCTGTGAAGCTTGTTGATTAGGAGGATATCTCCAAAAACACTTGCTGAGCTTGAGATGAAAACTTGCTTTTTAAAAAGTGGTTTCTGATTAAAGAAGTCAAATTAGTGGTATCTTGTATGTAGACGAGTTAGAGAAATGATCATCTGTGGCTAACCCTGCAGGACGACACTCACTTTGAAAATACAGCCTCACATGTCTCAGGCTAAATACTGAATATCAGTAGCTCTGTTTGAACAAATGTCTCTACAAGTTGTCTGTTAACAATTTGCCCACTGCCAGAAATAAAATTAGTTTCAGAGCTAGGATCCGAATTCAGAAATTATGCCTAACCCCATATTTATACCATACTGCGCTTGGAGTTTTTCAGTACCCTGGAGTTTTTAAACTCTTAGATCATTTATTCAAACCACCCTTTACAAAACAACAATTACACTTGTTATAGGCCTGCTTAGCTGGAATCATAGCTTACCTTAGGAAAAAATCCTGTCTGCTCTTTGCACAAGTAGAGATGTTTACCTCATCATGTGATCCCAAAAGAAGGGCCCAACCACAAATTTGCTAATGGACTAATGTCCAGCTGTCACGTAATAGACCCTGCAGACACCAGCATTTCAACAAGGCTGGTGATGGAATGTGCTCAGCCTCTGTCCTGAAAATTAAGACTCCAGACTCTCCATTGGCACTTTTTTAATGGAAAGGTACATAATGGTCTCCATTTCTTTTCTCCACTGTGTGAAAATATGAGTGGCACAGTACAGTTAAAACGCAGGTTGTCATCTTTGCTTTTACAGTGAGGCTCTGGAGCCTTGGTGTGGATTTCTCTAGTGTGCTCTCCATCCACTGTGGCCACTGCACGGGAGTGATTCTGTCTTCTGTTTTCTTGCCCTTCTAGGGACCTGCAATGAAAGGTCCTTAGCCTTGGTCACTAGCCTTTAGCTGAAATGATCTTGGTTAAACTGTGATCCCTTCCAACCTTACAATGATTCTGTAACCATCACTGCAGCAATGCTAGCAGTGTCTGTGATCTAGCTGCCTGTGTTTCTGTTCTGGAGGAGCATTTCTTTGTGATTTGGTTGGCCAGGGTGAGAGCTGTGGGAGAGCAGTTGGGTCTAGCTTGTTGGAAATGGGATGCCATTTAACTAACTGCTTTCAGCGCATCCATTTCCATGGTGGCTGCCTTTTATGGTAAAGACTCATACATCTGCCATGCAGCTCAATGACCAGAGCCACCACTTTTCCCTCCTGTTTTGCTTCTCTTCATCTACTTGGACACAGCAGTTCCTGTCACCCACTGTAGTCTGGGGTTAAGGGCTGGTGCACGTTCCCACAGCTTCCCATGAGCCTGTCACCCCAGCCTCACTGTACCATCTGTCCTTTCTCCTTCCCTGAAAGAAGCTGTGCCCAGTGCTGGACTCCTGGAGTAAGAGCACGGGTTCTGAAAAGAGGAAAGAGTACTCCCTTGGAAGTGCTCAGTTGTCATCAGACTTTCTCAGCTGAAGGATTTCTTCATGCAGGATCACTGGGGAATAATTAAATAAAAGGAAATATTGTTTCTTTAGATGAAGAAATTGTGTTTCTCACAGGTGCTTGTAAGATGCCTAAGTTCTGGAGGTATAAGATCCTTTTAAAGACCTACTTTTCAAAAACAAGAGGCATCCTCCTTTGAAATCTGAGGTCTTCAGCTGGGCAGAGGAAAACTTAGACATATGCTCATTGGGTGTAGTGGGCTGGTTTGTACTGTTCATCCTGTGATATTTAATTGACAAGAGTCTTTCTCTTGCTGTCACTTCTTTTTTTCTTTTTTTTGCTTAAGGAGAAGAAAGCTTTGTTTCGTTACAACCCCAAAAGTTATATTCTATTCTAAGAACCCCAGCCAAGGCAAAGAAAACAAAGCACAACTATGCTTATCCCTCCTTACACCAGCAGACACTGACACATCATTAACACTAGGCTGGAATCACACATGATCCAGTCCGCATGAACATACTTTTCTATGTTTGTTAAGGTTAATCTCAAGGCTTGTTTCAAGGTGAAGCTACACAACCATTTAAAAATTTGTCATTAAATCACTACAGCCAGACCATGGGACTGCAATTTTCTCATTGATCCTCCCGTGTCAGCAGCATCAACATGGATTGGTGTGTGGGAGCGTCACTGCCGTAGAACCCCCCTGTGTCCCCCCATTGCCTCTGGTAGCTCTCAACCAGCAGCAACATTTGTGGCTCGATAGCCAATCTGACAGAGGCAGTGGAACTGGATGAGGCTGAGCAAGACACACAGAGAAGGGTTGTATTCGTGTTGTGGGTCTGTGTGCATGTGAAGGGTACAGCAGAAGAGGTACAGATTCACCAACCAAGACTGCTGAGTTCCAGGACTTTGCCACCTGCTTCCATCAACTTTAAATACAATGGACGTTTATGATAATCCGTTGGGAATCTTCACTGTGATTCAGTGAGTAAGCTAATACATCTGTACTTCCCATTTTAAGCTAATGGGAATATAAATATTTAAATATATGCATACTTTGCAAGGGCAATATGGTTTTGAATACTCACACCTCTGTGTCCTTAATGGTAAGACATGTTTTGAAATGACTTAGTTAAACACTGAAAATAGTTTGATCTTTGAATTAAACTAATCTAAGCAGCGTTTCAACAAGAAGTAGCACAGACATTCTAGATAATGTATTGAAAATGACCTAGAACTGCAGTGAACTTCAGAAATTGAAGAGAGGAATCAGGCATTTTCTTTCCGCAAAGAATGCTGACTCTCTCAGAAGTTTTAAGAATGTTTTAGTAAGCATGTATTTATGTCACAAATGGATTTGAAAGATCCTGAAAGTTATGAAGCAAATTCCCATTAAACTGCATAGTATGCTTGCATTTGAATAATGAACTCATACTGTAGATAAATTATTCAAGATTTCACTGTATTGTATGTATGTTGGGTCATAGCATAGGAAATGATGTTTGTTTAAAGTCTGCCTCTCTGCATTTATTTGCTAAATGAGGTTATCCAATACTTAGGAGGGCTGGGAGCTGATATGCCTGGATTCTGTTCCCAATTCCACCAAAGACAATTCTTCAGCCAAAGTCATGTTAGCTTGGGGGTTTTTGTTTGTTTGGTTTGGTTTTGGTTTTCTTATATTGTTGTTATTGTTTGTTTGTTTTCTCTTTTTGAATCTTTGGTGTTTTTTCATCTCTAAAATGGATGTAAAACTAGAACTTAATGAATAACAGTGCGTCAGGAGAATTAAATTTTGCGTAATCCAAATCTTCAAGAATTATAAAGCTTTGGACTCATCTGGTCCCTTTCTACTTGAATAGAATTGTCTCTTCCCATTGAACTGGACTGCAGCTGAAATAATTTTCTCTGGATCTTTCAGTAATGTATGTTTTTTGTGCATTATTTAACTTGTTTTGCCTCTATTTATTTTCCACAAATACGACAAAATAAAATAAGCCCAAAGACATCTGTAAATTTTCATTAACCATATGATTGTCAGATTTGTGTATCTATTCCTTCTGCATTGTTTCCTTTCATTACTCTTAAAAGTTTTAAATTGATGCTAAAAACTTTTTTGAATAGGGACCTTGTCTTTGCAGGTTGCCAATTAAAAAGCTAGTATATTCTGGAGTATATTAAAATAAATTCCAGAATTCTGAATAGTTTCTTTATCAACAAAAGTCTGTTCTTCCTCCTCCCCATGATCCCCAAGGCAGATGGGCCACTGCTGCGGGACCAGCTTCCTCCCTTGTTCTGCGTGCAGCAGCTGAATACAGGAACCGGGCAGACTGCAAAAAGAGAGAACAGAGACACAAAAAAGATAGCAAATACAGAACCACATTCATAAATAGTTTCCTTTCTCCACCTTCCCTCCTCCAAAGATGAGAAAACAAACACCAAGCCTGGAGCAGGCAATGCAAGTGGAATACAAACTGACACAGTCTCGGGAGCAGCAGAAGGTTTGGTGCTTCAGCTCCATGGATGTGGGACCTGCTTGGGGTAATGCTGTTGCTCTTGGTCTTCCAGAGCCTCTGGATACTTTGCCTTTGAGGACTGCTGGGCTGCTATGTAAAGCAAGGCAACCACTGCCAGTTTAATGGGGCATAGCAACTGAGACCCTGCAGGAAGATTTGCTGAATAAATTGGTGGAAAGATAGGTTCATCTTTCCATATGCTCCTTCAAATTTCAGGGGGGCTGAAGTGATTCTGTGATTCTGTCAAGTGTGTTTGCAAATTCAGACTTTTCAGTAAGGGTTAAGGGCACCCTAAGCCCAAAGACTGTACAATGGGTGCCGTTACTGAAGTTCATATGCACTGGAGTTATGCTCAGCAGGCTTAGAACTGATCTTTTTTTTTTCAAGTGGAATTCTTTGAACATATTACATCAGAACAAAAGATGCTTGGAATGAGTGGGCAGTGCTTATGCAGGCTCTATCATGGAGCTATGAGAAAGAGGCAGAACTCTCTGTTATGCACATTCCCCTTAAAACATTAAGAAAGCTGCCAAGTCCTGAACAAGCATAAGGAATTTGAAAGCTTAAAAAGAAAGGAAATATTCAGATACAGTCATTACAGTCTCAGTTCTTTGATTATCTGGATAAGGAATGCCAGGGATACAGAGTGAATTAAATAAGGTTCTTGTATAGCCATCAAGTGCCTGTATTATCTGCTGCAGAACCAGAATTCAGTCTTACATACATAGGTTTTTTTTTTCCAGAGAGCTGAGCTATCCCCCAAAGTCAGTAATACAGCTCCCTAACTGCTTGTGGTGTACCCACAAAGCTTGATTAGGCATATGCTCCTTGATATAAATGGCTGAGTCTTCATCTCTGTGAAAGCCATTTATCTCTATAAACAACTCTGCTTCATTGTGTTCAGAATGGAGATATGCAAGAAAAACCAAAACACACCAAACCAAAAAAACCCGAAAGAAAGCAATATATCTCATCATCTTACCCACAAGAGTTGAGAAGTGAGGGTTATGCCTGTATGTTGGGGTGTTCTTCTGATTCTGACACACTCTTCTTTGAATGCCCATCAAGCTCACTATGAAGTGAACTTGCAGGAGTTTAACCAGAGGAATCAGCTTACTGGAACACAGTGTTTGTGGTTTCTGTGATTTGGCAGCAATAAACATCTCCCGTGTGCAGCTGCACAGTGCTGTCCCCAGAGCACCACTCCTGACACATGAAGTTTATAAGACCAGGTGTCCCACCATGGACATGCCTGGAAGATGAAAATGTCCAGCAGTGATGGCCTGAGACAAATAGACTTTAGGAGCCAATTCTCAAAAGCTTGGCAGAAAAGGCTCATAATGTAAAGGACTCCAAAACAGTGATTTGTACTGCTCATTGTTAAACTTTCAAATTACAAAAAAGGCAGGTATTCCTAATTTGTGTCTCTTTGTCCTTTTAACATTAAAGTGCTACCTTTTCCAATAAAGAGGGAAAAATAATTTACTAGCTCTCATAGTGGTTCACCAAACTAAACAGTTTTGTGTTTAACCGTGTACAGACAATGTGAGCAGCTGGTGATGCGTTTATTAATTCAACAGTAAGAATCTCTTCCTACACAAAGTATTTCCCTGGACCAAGACCCCTCCTAAGAGATCCCAAGATGTGTTTGCATTAGTAGTTTAGTTCAGATCAGGAATGTACTCAGGTAGCAAATATTCTGTTCTGTTTACTGTACTTGTATTGTCAGTGTGAAGTGGTCTTGGAGCACACAAACTGGATGTCCCTCTGCTGAACCAAGTAGATGGGGTCCAGCAAGGCACCTGCTACACACCAACCACTCAGCATCCTGTGTAGGGCCCAAATGAGAGATACTCCAAAGTAATACCGCTAAAATGTGTACAGGTTGGCCCTCAGCTGCCCTGTACCCACAATTTCACTCTACAGATCCACTCCAATTATGCTGTGCTACTTGTTAATGGAGAGATGCCCTAGACTTCTAAAGGGGACAGTCAAAATCAGACTGGCACTGAGCCAGATCTGCTATTAGCTTGCCGGCCTTTGCAGCAGTTAGCATTGAGATTATGGAGAGGTGCCGAGCAGGAAATCTATGACTGCAGTGTGGGTGGTGTTTAAAGCAGATTTTAGCTTTAGGTTAGATGAGGGTTTCTGAAAGAGTGGTCTTAGTGACTTTTTTTGCTTCTAGATATGATGTTTTGTTCTCTCTGGTTTGTTTTTTTTCACGCTATGCTCATCACCATTATGTGGAAGGTTGTATTAGGATAGAGCAAGTTCTAGCCAATGCCAACAAAAAACAGCAGTAAAACCCATTGTCGCAAGCCTCCACTTTGAAACAAAGGCAAGGTAGAGCAAGTGTTACAAACACAATCAGAGAGATCATCTGGGTGATGTAACTGGATCTGTGACCTTCCTTAACTCACAGGGGATCTTTTCTGCTCAATAGGCCACTGAAATAGCTGACTTCTGGCTAGATTTAAATAAGCCACTTGTAAATAATTTTGTCATGTGTACTGGGAGGGAACAAATTTGGCTGCAATTGATTTTGTTCCTGTACTTTCACAGCATTTTGCCACAAGCCCTCAGTATTGAAAATCTTCCCAGACCTACAGTGAATTCACAGTGGCTGCCCTAAATATCTCATGCCTGCTATTTTCTCTTTTCCTACATGTTCATGTTGAATAAACATTGAAACCATTTCTGTCCTTGAAATATTTGCATACTGTGGTGAAGTCTCCAAAAAGGCAAACGGATAAAATTGTTCTGTGATCAAGTCTGTAAGTGATACTTTACTGAGAAGGTACAGATGGGAAGAGCAACCATCTCACTGTTAATCTGAGTTGTGCTATGTTTGCATCTACTGTAAAGCTTACATTCATTTTAAAGGGTGGGATATTATGGAACACTTTGCTTCAGTCAGCTGTTCCAGTTTAGCTAAGAGTAGTGAAAGTGATTACAGCTATCATCTCACACTAGACCATTGTCCTGTTTTTGTGGAAGGATGGGTGCCCTCAGACATGGGGCACTGAACTCTTGTTGGACAGGAAAACAGTGATGGTCTTTGACATGGTGACCCACAGCAGAAAAGTAAATCATTATGACAAATGCTACTCTCTTGACAAAGGCCAGGGACTGACAATCTTGGCAGAAGGTCACCTGGCAATGTGCTCAGTGTTGGCTCTGCTTTAAGCAGAAGGCTGGAAGAGAGACTTCCAGAAGTCCCTTCCACTCTGAATGACTCTGTGATGATGTTAACAGACAGTGGGGAGGAAAGATGCTAGAAGTAGCTTATGAAAAATGTTAATGTGCCTCTCAGAAGTCCTAGACCTTAAACGTAAGCAAAATACTGATGTTGATGAAATCAAGAGAGCTGCAGGCAATTACAGTACAAGCGTGAAAGATTGTATTAGGGAATCAGATACATGGTTAAATTGGCAATAACACATTTGTCTCCCTCCTCTTTGATGTCCTTCTTTCCACCTTAATACCCAAACTTGCCAGTGGCACAGTTTGTAGTGCCAACTTCAGTTTTGACAAAGTTGATAAACTGAAAAGGCATTTTTTGTTCTGTACTGAGATTGGCCAGCTATTTTTTGGTCTTTTAAATTGGAACACCCAACTGAAACATAGCTTTCAGTGGTCCTGATGGTTTAAATACGCTTAGCTGGTGCAGCTGCAGACAAACATCCCCAAATTGTTCAGTCTCGGTTTGCAATAAAATCTCAGTATCAAGATAGCTCAGGCTTGCAAGGGTCTGTATGTGGCAGAGCAGAGCTTAGTGTGGGCTGAGACATCCTGGTCTTCAGCATGACAAACTAGAGCTCCCTCAGAGCTTGGGGTAACTCTCCTCTGCAATCCACCATGAAAAAAGCTGTTCTTGTGCACCTCGATTCAATAACGGGTAGAAATTTCTTTTTAAAATAGTTGTCTGACACCTGCCTGCATCATGAATCACTTTTGATAATTTGCCTCTTTGAGCCCTGTTTTCAGAGCTATTCATTGCTCATGCTTCCACTTACAGCATGTCTGGAACAGAGGGCCCTTATCTGCAGCTCTGCTAATCAAGCATCTGATGTTTCTAGTGTTTGACAGCAGAATCGGTGGTCATTTCAGAGAGTTCTTAAGTATATTTCTATGATTTCATGGTGAGTTTTACTGTAGAGCTGCTGAGAAAGAAAAATACTCATTTGCATGCTACAAAGCATAGGCAAGGAGCCAGATCTATGCTATTACAATATCTGATCTCTGTAAGGCAAACATCCTTTTGAAAGGAGCTAATGTTTCTGTCTATTCAATTCTGATTCACAGTTCAGCACTTTCCTCATTCAAACACCCTGGGGAAGAGTTAACTGTATTTTTCTCTTCCCCTTTTATCTTTATTCCTGGATTAAGTGAAGAAATTATTGGTTCATGTTACAGCCCTTTTATCCCCTTGCAGTAAATCATATGCAGTATTTTTTGCTGTTGGTATGCTGCATGTCACGTATACCCTGTTCATGTCACACTGAAATAGTTAATTGTTTGCATGACAAACATTCAGGTTGTATCCTATGAGTTGCCCCATGGGGGTACATGTTGTTAGCTAATGCATACAGTGCACATATCTTCGAATGAGCTTTTCATCAAAACCAAAAAATTGCTATAAAACACTTAATAACAAATGTTATTGATTATTTTCCCCTTCTGTTTATGAAGAAAAATCATAATATTTTATATAGTCATTAGTAGAATCTCAGCAGTAGTTTCTTATCTGCTGTTCACTTGCTGCCTATGCTTCACAAACACTTCCCAAAACTCAAATGACAAGAATCATGAGCTGTAGTATCTTCTTTCTGAGGGGACATGACTGACTATTAAAGAACCTTTAATTCTGTGAATACCAACTTTAAAATTATTTTTCTATTAATACCATGCAAAATTCAATTCATATTTATCACTTGTATTCCTGCCAGGAAATATAATTGCTGTTCACAGAGAGCAAGTATGGAGAAAAAATTTCATTTAAATATTTAAACATTTAAACATTTAAACATTTCCTATATATGCTTTATCTGTGAAAAAAAAAATCCAAACAAAACAATCCTAGACCAAATCCACAAAACTCTTATGATAAATGCACTTTGCATTTATCAACACAAAAGCTAGTCATGTCTTTCTCATCAGTCAGTCTGCTTATGCTTTCTCTGAGCAGCAGTTGCCCTCTACCTACACCTGCAGTGTCCGTATGGACCCCTTGCCTTTCCAGATGAACAGGCACAGGAGCTAATTATTCTTGAGATGATCCTCCACATAAAGTCTGGGGAGCATTTCAGAAGCACAGCACAAGCCTCTCCCTGCTGAACCAACATTCCCAGCATGCTGAAATGCCGAATAGATAACTTCCCTCCAAAATCAATGCATGGTATATACTGCTCCTTCATTTAAATAACATCTTTTTTATCTCACGGCTTCGGGGTTAGAGTTGTGTAATGTGAAGACAAGTTATCCCTGAATGGTTTCAGGCTTCAATTGCAACCCAGTCTATTCAGGAATCTTTTTCTTCCAAATATTTCTGCTTGGTGCCACTGTGGCTTTACTGACAAATTCTCTGCTCTGTGAGTGACAGCCCAGAGCAGCATCAGGTATGAACTTAAGGCCTTTCCAGCCAGTCCTTCCTTCCAAGGGCAGGCCAAAGGCCCTGCTGGTGCCCCAGAGCCTTCCTGCTGCAAGCCCCTCGTGGGGCAGTACCCGCTGAAGGGGCAGCACCCGCTGAAGGGGCAGCACCTGCTGAAGTGGCAGTACCCGCTGAAGGGGCAGTACCCGCTGAAGGGGCAGCACCTGCTGAAGTGGCAGCACGCTCAGCCCGGGGAGGACGAGGTTAAGGAGGCTCTGAGCTCCTGGTCTGTGGCTGACCGAGCAAAGGCATCCCAGCCTGTGTGGGTTTGTCTGTTCTTAACCCCACTCTCAGTCTTGCTGGAGGGGATTGTACAACAGCTGTGCCTCACAAACTCAGCTTCCCAGGGTAGGAGCTTCCAGATTAAAAGCTTCAACAGTTCTTTTGCAGAGGTACAGCAAGAGCCTTTTGTAGGAGGTACTGCTGCTTCTAAATACCTGTGGTTCCACGGATACATGTTAGCAAAGACGTCAGAGTTTCGCAGCTTGCCTGGGGTTTTTCTAAGATCCTGCCATCAGTCCCTGGGATCTGAAGTGGGGGCAACGGGCTGCATTTCATTACATGCTTGTATTTCAAATGAGACTTTGTTTTCTTTTACCTCAACAGAACAGCATTAATGTTTTGTTAAAGCTGATATATTGAAGCTGGAACAGCACAACTCAATGGATGCTAATGAACTTTAAACAAATGGAAAAGACATATGAGTCCTTGCCTAGTTCCAGCCTTGGCCAGCTGCAGCAGGTAGCAGGGGAGGTTGCTTGTGGGATACAAATAAGTAGCATCAGTCCTCTCCAGAGAAATTGCTCAACAGTCCTGCATATACTGACACAGGAAAATATCTCTCCAGCTGTCAATCCTTCAGCCTCCTACAAGAGGAAAAAATTGCTGTGGTTTGTTGTGACTACATATCAGTTTAACTGGTTTTTATAATCAAATATTTTACCCACATAGAAAATAAATTTCAACAGTCAAGTATAACAACAAATTGAAAAAATACGTGTGGGACTAGGAAAATGGTATCCTTTTCTGTAAAATCATAAGCAAAAGCACGGAGAAAAATCTCATGCTTTTAAAATTTTTTCTATTTATTTTAAGTAGTTAAGGTTGCTTTGAAAGGATACCTTCAAACATAAGGAAGGAATGCATTTTTTTCAGGATTTGCAATTTTATTCCTTGCTAAAGGTTATAATTTCTTTTTCTGTGCAACAAATTGACCTAGTCAGGAAGAGAATTGAAAAAAATTAAGCAGTGTTGAGCAGTCAGTGTATTTCTGAGCATCTCTATGGGAGGAAACATTTCTTATAAATTAGTATTCCTCAACTCTAAGAAGCTTTCTCTCAGATTCATATGGGTCAAAAGAGTTCCTCTCATGAAAACAATTTAGAAATTCAAAGGTAATCCAGTTCTAGGCTCTCTGCCATCCAGGTGCTTGTACCCAGCAGGAAAAAAAAAAACATCTCCTTAATCCTTTTTAGTTTTTATAATTAATTGTTTTTCCTCTTCCCAGCAGTTCTTCTGTAGAGCACAAAAGTTACCACATCCAATTATACCTTTTTGTCCTTGCTTATAAAATCTTCATGTCTCCTCAGTTATATATTAACGCAAGATTAATCACTTGATTAATCTCGGGTTTTTTTCCTCATCTGGCACAGTGACAGCCACCAGCCATTTGGTGGCATGTTCTTAGGGTTTTTGTGCAGCCAATATATGTGTGTGACTGCTTGGGGAAAAAAGAGGGTGAGCTAGAGAGAAAGAAAGAACAAGAACACTAGTATCACATTTAGCATGGTAAATGCCATGGCATTTTGGAGACACCAGCTTCCACATGTGATCATCTAATAGCTTCTGGTCCACATTGTTGTGTATTTCATTGTTTATGTAAGAGAGGCTGACAGGAAGGGCACTCTTGGCAGTTAATGATCACTGTCATTGACCAAGCCAATCAGTCAGTAACTGGAAATATCTGACCTTTATGGCTTCCTTCATTTGATGAGTCTCTTTAATCATATATTTTTTTAACCTTTCCTCTTGGATCTGAAACTGTGTGCTTTGATATTAATGCAACATGCCATAATAGAATGAAGAAATTTTTCTTTCTCAGACAGTTCCTTACAGTTATTGTAACCAAAGGGAAAGCAAGATTTGGTTCTGAAAGCTCCAGCATGTTTACACTGTCTTCTAAAGTTTTCCTTCACTTCCCTTACCTTTGCTGGAACTGCTATCACTTTGTCCTGTCCACTGCATTTTATCTTCAGAGTTCATTTCAGAAAAAGCCCTGAATTTGTCAATGATTGTTTGCTTGAGGTCTGCTACAATATGAGTATTTTAACCTAGGGGATTTAAAGGTTTCCAAAATTGACTTTCTCTGAGAAAAATGAACTGTTTGATGAAGACTGCAGCCTTTCTTTGGGAAAAGGTTATTGACAAAATTTTAGTTTTCAGATTACTTGGGGTTTATTTGTGAATTCAAATGTTGGCATGAACAGAAATCAATTTACTAGAATGTCTCGTATTCACAAAGTTCTTAAAAAAACTTTGCTTTCAAAGCCATCTTGTGCATAAGTTGCATTTACTACAGTAAATACTTGTATACTTCTGGCCAGGGAGAAACATTTTGAACACAAGCCCTATGAGGAATGACTGAGGGAGCTGGGGTTGTTAAGCCTGGAAAAAAGAAGACTCAGAGGTAACCTTATCACTCTCTACAACTTCCTGAAAGGTGGTTGTAGTCAGGTGGGGGTCGGTCTCTTTTTCCGGGCAACAACTGACAGAACACAGTCTCAAGCTGCACCAAGGGAAATTTAGGTTGGATTTTAGGAAGAGGTTTTATACTGAAAGAGTGATAAAGTTTTGGAATCGTCTGCCTGGGAAGGTGGTGGAGTCACCATCCCTGGATATGCTTAAAAAAAGATTGGATGTGGCACTCGGTGCCATGGTTTAGTTGAGGTGGTGTTAGGGCATGGGTTGGACTCAGTGATCTTGAAGGTCTCTTCTGACCTGGTGATTCTGTGATTCTGTGATTTATTTAGGCATATATGAATACAAAGCAGAACCTCAGATATACAAAGTGTGTTATCATCTAATAATTTTATTTAAAATCATGGCTAGTCAGTAGAGTGCTGAAGGCCGTGTTTGACTTGGTGGCCCTCAGTGAGCAGAGAGCTCGAACCAGGCGTGGGTGCTGCTGCTCTGCCCTGCTGGAGCCTTGGAGCGATGGCTTTGCTCCCCATGAATGAGGCTTGGAAACACATTGGCTGTGCAGCCAGGTACAGCAGACAAGGGCAAGTTCAACTCAGTGGCCAAATTTATTTCCATGGTCATATTTTGTTTTGTCCTCTGGTTAAGCCTATTTCATGTGTAGCATAACAGACACTGTAATACACAAGAAAAAGGGACCACTCCAACAGCATTGAACCAGACACTTTGCAAAGGGAAAGTAGCACAACTCCAGTGATTTCAATGGGCATTCCCATTAACATAGTGCCTCTAGCTGGAAAAATGAAGGAAGGTTAATGTTTCCTAATGTATTCTGGTCTTCTTTTGCTGAAGCTCAGAGACACTCTGTCGGGCCCAGTGTGAAATCTCTGTATTTGACTCAAGTGTCACAGAAAAGGTTAGAGTTAATTACGAACTGTACCTTTAAGCAATAGATTTTCTGTATTACAGCATTCAGGTAAGTTTGGACAATATTTCTAAAATGATATGAAAATTACTTCTTGATGTTTTTTGAATTATTGTTTGTGAAGTGTTTGTTGAAATTACTATGCTTCAGTGAATTGGTGAAAAATTACCTATCCCTAAACACCTGAGATACTACAGTAATTTTCTATACCTAGAACAATATTGGTATAGCACTCTGTGAGCATTGTGTCCACAACAGTGGGCTCTCATTTCTGGCACCAAGAAGCCAATGAGCAAAATGAACTGATGTTCAAAATTCCAGGCCTCACCCCTAGAAATTCACAAAACCAAGACCTGTATCTTGTTACCACACAGATCCCTGCCTTGTTTTCTTGGTAACCCTACACATCCCCTAACTTCAGCGGTGACAATTATGATGACATTGTGCCCCGAGACCAGCTGCTACAAAATGCCATCCCTGAGATGCTGCTAAAAAACCCCACCAAACCCAGCCTCCCCCTTGTGAGGGAGAGCAATTCGTGCTGTGCCTGGTAACGGGACACTGGGGAGTGAGCTCCGGTTTGCAACTCAGCTAATGAAACATTAATGAAGTCCTTTCAAAAGAGGGAGCTTTGCTTCACACTTCTGAACGCCTAAACCCAATCTGTAAATGTTTGTTTTCCCCATTTTAGCTTTTTAATTTATTCCTCAATTTTCTAACCTCTGAAATGATAATAAAATGTACTAGATTTGAAATAGAAGTCTCCAAACAGTATTTTAGCAATCTGTTAGGAGCTGGAATACATATGGATTACCCTGTAAATCTAAATTATTGGCACTCAGGAGAGATTATTTCCATTTATTTTGTTTTATTGTGTAATATTTTGCAGCTATGGCTGCAGTGCTGTTATTAACTTGTGATAGTTCTAAACCCTGGTAGGTGATTAGATCATTTACTATGTAAAATTCAGGCCTCCAAAGTAAGATGGTGCTAATCAGTCGAGCCATAGGAGTCCCAGAGGCTCACCCTCACCAAAGATTTGACCCCTAATGTATTGGATAAGTCTCAACAGAATTTTAGTTTGTAATTAGAAACAGTTGCTAGAATATATTTTTAATTGACTTGCTATAATAGAGATAAGATACAGAAAGCATTGTCACAGCACAGCATGATTTCAATTTATACAAAGAAGTTCATGACAGGAAAACAGTCTTTCCAGAGACAAAGATAGTTTTGCATATTGCAAACATGCTATCAACCATTTGGAAAGAAGTATTTCTCTCTGTTGAAGTTAATTCCTTCTCATATTAGCATGAATTACTTATGTATCTTTAAAAATAAGATAGCTCTCTATGTTAAATGACAACTGGCCTTGGTGAAAGATAATTTTGCAACTTGGGCATTCAGGAGATAGGGAATTGCCACAAAGTCACTGTTGATCTTCAGGCAAGTGATTCTATTGGATTTCTTGCCTGTAAAGTGAGGTAAGTCATCCCTCATAGCTAAGGTAGGATTTTCCTTCCTTTTTTTCTCTCTCTCCACATCCTTGCACTTTAGATGCATTTGAATTTATTCACTTAGGAAAAAAAGTAAATGCTTGCTCAAGAAGCAAACAAACAGACTTAATCGAAAAATCTTGAGTATTTCAAAGTCTATCACCAGTTTCCACAGGGACGAGGACAGAGAGGGTCACTCACAGACAGTCACTCAGTGAAAGCTGTGAAGATTTTCTTCCGGCTACATGGAACCAGCCTGAGAGATGTCTTTCACCAAAGCCTTTCTGAGCCCAGCTGCAGCCAACGTTGATGCAGGCAGTACTTACTGTTTGCACAGCTTCCCCAGCTGATAGGGGCTGCTAGTAGCTTGAATTATGAAGGGTTATGTCTTTTCAGGGTTTTATAAATGTAAATTGCCACTGTAACCACATACACAACAAACACGGGGTTTCTTAGGTAAGTCAGTGACCAAGATGGAAGAAGACTTGCCAGTTCCAAGTCCTGCATTTAACATACAATAAAACCTCTTCCCCCAGACACTCACAATATTTGATTTGAAAGTATAAAAATGTATTACTCTTGCTCTGTTATGTCTATTGGGGGCTCATTTCATGCACTTTTACTGTCCTAGCCCAATTGATTCAGACATAACTGAAATAAAAATGTTATTTAGAGAAGCAGGTGAATGTTATGTAAAACCAGAAAACTGCCATTCAGAACTTCAGTTCCTACTAACCTGCATGAAAATGCTGGAGGGAGTGTTCATCTTATTTTCTCAAACTATCATTTATGGCTTAGGTTTCAGACCATAAGTCAATGACAGCAGTTAATTCCAATAACAGTTAGAACACCCATTTAGAGGTGAAGTGATTTTAAGTTATCACCATTAATACAGCCTATGCTAGAAGAACATGCACTGGAGGAACTTCTCTCTTCAAACAGTAAGCATTTGTATTTGTTTGATATGTTTACAGATTGATGTAAATAGTTTTCTTTATAGAAAAAAAATACGTATATATAACATGAATTGCAACTGAAGAGCAACTGGCTTTAGAAAAAATACAGAAAGACAGCACAGGGACACTTTCACATACTTAAAGCAACAAAGAATGACTTTTCCAAGCATTCTGTCAGCTCTTCAAAATGAAATTCATATGATCAGACATCCATGCATACAATCAGACATCCATGCACTCTGCGGTATGTGTTCTTTGCACATTTTTGTCAGTCTCATCTGCTGAGCAGCTTGCTCAATAACGACAAAAAAAAAAAAAAAAATCCAAACCATAAATTTTCCTTATGCTTTTGATAAAGGTGTTACATTATCTACATTATCAACATTTGCAGCAACATTGCACCAGTCTGAGATCTCATCAGAGCTCACAAAAGTAGCTGAGCCAGGTCTTATTGGCAGAGAGATGGCAAACTTCCAGCAGCTCCCAGGTGCTGCAGAGTTCAGCAGCAATTAAAGATGTGCCACTCTTTGCCTCTGAGCCAAGACCAGGATAGCTTGTAAAGAGCCAGGACAAAGCTAGGAATATCCTGTCAGCTTTTGGACACAATGTAAAACTGAAGTTCTGGCTACATGTGGTCATTAAAAATCCCTTCAAGCATTTGGAAAATATAGTGCAATACTCCTTTATCCTGGACAGCTGCCACTCAGGTTTACTCCCTCATCTCGCAGCTGATGTTCCCCCTATGGCCTTCTGTGAGTGTGGTGGTTTGGCTTTATCAACAGGGCTGGTGGATGGGAGTTTGCTTCATGCATGGCTTTCATTCTCTGCATGCCTGCTGTGATAGTGTTCTCTTCAGCTTTCAGCTTGCCTGAGAATTCCATCAATGAGAGCATGTGCTTAAAGTTAACGTGAGGAAAATGGGTAACCTCATTACTCGAGAAGCATTGTCACACAGGAGTTTTGGGGAATATTCTAAACATTTACATGTAAAACCTGTTTACCATTCCACTCAACCACTTCCGGACTGACTACCTCTTACAGTTAATATCCTTAGTTTGTTCAAGAGATCTTTTAGAATACTTGAAGTTAACCATGCTTTGAGCATGCTCAAGTTCCTGCCCCCTGCAGACTGTACTGAAAGTGAAACAGAATCACAGAAATATCCAAGTTGGAAAAGACCTATACAATCATCGAGTCTAATCCCGAACCCAGCACTGTTATGTCCACCATTAAATCATGTCCCTAAGTGCCACATCTACACATCTTTTAAATACCTCCAGGGGTGGTGATTGGACCACGTCCCTGGGCAGCCTATTCCAATGCCTGACTACCATTTCTGTGAAGAAAATTTTCCTAATACCCAGCCTGAACGTCCCCTACTGCAACTTGAGGCCATTTCCTCTCATCCTGTCACCTGTAATCTGGGAGAAGAGACAGACCCCTGCCTTGCTACAACCTCCTTTCAGGTAGTTGTGGAGAGTGATGAGGTCCCCCCTGAGGCTCGTTTTCTCCAGGCTAAGCTTCCTCAGCCATTCCTTACAGGACTTGCTCTCCAGACCTGTCACCAGCTCCGTTGCCCTACTCTGGGCACGTTCCAGCACATCAGCATCTCTCTTGTAGTGAGAGGCCCAAAATTGAATGCTGGCTCCAAGGTGTTGCTTCACCAGTGCTGAGCACAGGGTGATCACTGTCCTAGTCCTGCTGGCCACACTATTCCTGACACAAGCCACGATGGCAGAGCAGCGTACACAACTTGCATTGACGTAAATAACTACTCAGCATCCACAGTCATCAAAATGAAGGGCTTTTTATCTCCTGACTGCCAAACTAAATAACTGAACAGTGTAGCTCTGTAGCTACAGCATGAAAAGTGAAAGGTGTGATGGTAAATGCCCTGAGGTCTCTATGTTACCTAAAGCATTCTTTCAGTAACTGCAAGTTGATTACAGTCTCACCAACTGACACTGTAGATCCAGTTGCAAAACTGGGGTTTGGCATTTCCCAGTACAATACAGCCCCAATTTTGTGCTCCTCCTGGATTTTGCATAATACAATAAAGCTGACACTGGTTTCCAAATATATATATGCATACATACATGTATATGTATATATAGTGCCCATTCAGAACTCAAGGTCAGTATATGTTGGAGAGAAAAGAGGAGACCTTTATGGACTGGCTGCATTTTTGGGGAAAAATATTTAAAAGAGCAGCTCTTCAAAGCAATAGAACTATTTTAGGCACATGGTGTGATTCTTGGAGTTGTCCTCTGCATGGTCAGGAGCTAGACTTCAATGATCCTTGTGGGTCATTTCCAACACATGGTATTCTAAGATTCTATTATTTTAGAAGCTACAAAAAATATGACTGAGGTCAAGTAGTCAGCAAAGCAGTTCTGAAATTGTCAAGGGTATAAAAAAATAAAATCTATCACCATGATCTATTTGCACTTCATCATCTGGATATCACCACCAAATTCACAGATTCAGACAGGTAAAAGTCCAGGAACAATGTGATAAACTAAAAAAGGGAACAAAGGTTTGGACTGGAATACAAATTATTTTTTTATATTATTTTGAAACTGATGTGGAACAAATTGCTACCTGCATTCTTTTCAGTCATACCAATAACAAACCCATAAATAACTATAAAACTTAAGTGAAGTAGAGCACTGCTTTCCACAGCTCCTGCCCTTGATCCCTGCAAATACCAGGAATCAGTCTACTTGTCTTCCACATGGTCTGATTAAAAGTTTTTTTAAATTCTATTTCACAGCTTTAGTGTTTTGAAAATGTTGTTATCCTCAGTTCTTTTCAATAGACAGAAACAGAGGTCTCCAGAGAGCCATTCATCTCATCCTAAGATAGGCATCTAAGGTCAGCAAATGGTCTTCTGAAGATGATTCTATTAACTATAAAGGAAGAGTAGGCTCAGTTATGCAACTTTCAGAAGTCTGTAATTAGACAAGATGATTTTCACTCACCAAGCTACTTTTAGACAACTTTTTTTCCTCTTAAGATATAAAATCTCAACTTTTTAAACTAGAAAAATACACTACACCCTTGCTAATTTTAAAATCATCCATATAGTAAGATGGATTTTATTCTTCTGCACCCTAGACAAACTTTCAAGCCTTTCCTTTACCCCCCACTTGAAATGCCAGCATACTAGAGGGACACTGCTTTCTCTGTATTTCTAAGTGTAACTCAAATCAAAAGTGTTTGAAAACTCATGAAAAACATTGTACTTGTCACGTTTGCAACTCAGGTTCAGGGATTTCCAGTTCATGTATGATTCAAAGGATCATCTAAATATTAGGATGCCTGTCCAAACTAAAATGAAATTCCAGATGCTTGAGATTCACCTGTCATTGAAGATAATGTTGCCATGAAGAAAACCCCAATTATCCCTCTAGCGATGAAATACTGAGAATAACAGTAGTGAAAATGGCACTCACTGAATTTACAGTGATGCAAAGGTATGAGCTGCCAGGAAGGAATGTGGGAGACATTTTGCATTATTCATACCAGGAGCTATACTCTGCTCCTTGCTGAGAACATACCTCTCCTATACAGTTTGCACAGAATCGGATACTGTCCACCCAACAATTGCATGTGTCAGTTCAAATTGCTCATTGAACAGTGACACCTCACTCATTTCATGCTCCTCACCCTTTTCTCTGTATCATTCCTTTCTTGTGACCCTTTCTGTCAGAGATGTTAGTTTTAAAGGCAGCATGAGATTAACTGCATAATGCTTGTCTTTCAAGGCTGCCTTTGCTTTATCTCCATCCAGCGAGCTGGACACCAGGATGCACCAACCCCGCCCCCCCCGGAATGGCCGCAGCTCCCTGTAGCCTGTTTGCATAACAGTTCACTCCTCTTTCTAACATGACCACAATAAGAAGAGGGGCCACATTGTTTCCAGAAATAAAACAGATTACTTTAATCCTAAACCTACTGCAGAGCCAGGATAATAATTCTTTTTTTTTTAGCCATGTGTTTAACCATTTCTGAGGAGGCTAAAATAGCTAGACATTTGTGTGTATGTTATTCTTGTATAAGGAATAATCCTCAGCTGGTTTTATTAGGGGGTTGGGTTTTCTCCCTCCTGTTTAAAAAAATACATTCAGAAAAAAAAAATCAAAATCAGAAGACTGCACAACCATTTGTTAGTCCCTGTAAAACAAACGTATTTAAAGTTTTCTCTTAGTCTGTCCACTTTTTCTCCAGCCGACCATTACTCAAAGATACGTTCACCTTCTTTCAAGGAGCAGTTATTACTACATTTTTCCATGAAAGCCTGTATCTGCTGTCTTTTCTGATTAACCAGCTAATTGACCCCTTCTATGGGGAGACTTTTTTTTCCATGGTTTTCCCCTGCATGTTTATTCTCAGCACAAGGCATTGATTTTCTTGTGTTTCCACTATCCCAGACAGTTCTGACTTCTTCCCTTCACACTACACTGTAATAAAATAGGACAACTGCTGCAGTATTCTTTCCTTAGAAATGAGTAAGATGTTAACATGGATGGTATTTACCAATAAAATTCATCTCTCTCAACTTTATGCCCTATAAAGTAAGGTTCTAGTAATTTAAGCCTTTGCAAACTGACCATTTACATTGTCTGCAGTCAACATGGATAGAAACTTCCAGAGGGTAATTTATTCCCTGCAAAGATGGGTGCTCAAGGCAGGCACCTGCATAAGATACTGGTTCCTATCTCATTCATTGAATAAACACAGAACCTTGATGATCTGGCAAAAACAAGACACGTATGGTTTGTCAGGGTCAAGGTGCAGGAGATGAGATTTGCCCAGTGTGTCTGAATACCTTTAGGAACTTCTAGTCTTAAAAAACCCCAAACCAGCTGTTCTCATCTAATATGAAATAACCTTCAAGTGAAATGAGTGGTGCTGGATCATTTATCACAGTTTAACATGAAAATTAAAGCAATCACGGAGGAATGAGTTTCGAGTGATTACAGATTTCCCCCCTCCCCCCACCATGTGTGTCCTTTTGGAAAAATTCTCAGAACAATGAATAGCTTTGGTTGTGCATCATCCAATGATACTCTGCCTATATACTGAAGAAAGATATATTTATTATGGTGATATGATGTTGCTAAGTACTGCTCAAGATCCATGTCTTGCTGTGGAGGGAGAAAAGAAGAAGTTATTTTCTCTCACTCTTAAATCTACTTCAATATACAAATTTTATCCTTTCTTGAATAAATTTTAAAATGTCAACTTTCCCAAAGTTTGAAACTGCAAGCATTCTAAAGCAATGATATACGTAGAGATATCAAACTAGTGATAAATACCAGCTCACCTACAAATAGCTTCCTGCTAGAGCTATATAGCTATGTTGAACAAGAAAGCATCAGTAGATTTGGGAATTAAAGTTCCTAATGAATCTGGTAAACTTATTCTAAACATAAGTTTATTTCTACTTTTGCAGAATAATATAAACTTGTGCAGATGAGAAGTACGTGAGGTAGGTTGAGTGATTTTTATTTGCCATATGCATTTACTGCATTGGGTTTTCTTGATGGCATCTTTCTTCTGCCCCTCACTAAAGCAGGTGTTGCAAACCTAAAGGCATCCCAAACCAGCAGGATCCCACTTATCCCATGCCTGCCTATGCTGTTGTCAAAGCATTTCCTGATCTCCATCCCTGTTGCCTTTTGACAGGTGTATGCAAGATGAGAACTAAGGCAAGGAAAATATCTTCCACGTAATATTAGTGGGTGGAACTTTTGCACCGTTTGACTAAAGGGAACTCTTTACTTTTAGGCCAGCAAGCAAGAAATATAATAGTTTTAGGATGTAGAGTTTTCAAAAGTTTAACTTGCTTTGACAATTGAATTGTTGTACCACAGTATGGAAATACTGAGGGAACTCTTGGTCTTTTATTGGAATAAGATGTGGTTCATGACAGTGATCTGTATATAGATTATGGCATGAGAAAAAACTATTTGGAATTAATCTGATACTATGAGGGGAATCAGATGGGACTCAACAGGGTGAGAGATGCCTCCAGTTGCCTCTCCAAAATGGCTTCTGCATTTTTAACTTGTGGTGAGCTGTTTTTTAAGTTAGTACTTTATCCCCAGGAAAACCAAATTGCTAGGAAACCTGAATTTATGATGAGCCAATCTAAAGATCATGTAGTCTCAGCCCACTGGAACCATGTTTATTATCCCTAAGTAGCTATTCAGGCTTTCTGCTATTCAGAAATAAATGAGCATTTCTATCTGTTTGTGTGCAGAATTTATGAAGCATAGAGGAAAAGTCCCAGGTCACAACATTATTTACTTAGTGCTGAAAGGGGAGTTACCTGGCAGCAAAGAAGAGCTGTGATATGACATGTTCTTAATATTCCTCTCTTCCCATCCTTGTTACATCCCCTGCAGTACCATGGGAGAAGCTCTCATACCCATTCTGGGAAAAAAGCTCATCTGGGTGCCTCCCTAGAGTGCCTGTACATTAATGCCCACATCATGGGGAACAAACAGGAGGAATTAGGGCTATGATCTCACTGGAATTACAAAAATGTGATGGGATTGTACATACAACTGAAGAATTATGATGGATGGAGACAGACTTTTTGGAAAGGGTGGCAAGAAGGGTGAATTTTGCTGTATGTGAGGGAGCAGCAGTGATGGATGGAGCTCTGCTGTGGGATAGGTGATGAAAGGGCTGAGAGCCTGTGGGTCTGGACAAACCAACACAGGCAGTGATGTGGGTGTCTGTTACAAACTGCCTGGTCAGAAAGAAGTGCATGAGATCTTCTTCAGACAACTGCAAAAAGCCTCATGTTCACTGGTCCATGGGGAATTAGAATCATGGTGATATCTTCTGGTGTGCGTTGACTGAGCAGATGATGATGGGAGCTGCTTTGCTCATGTCACACTTACAAACAAGGAAGGGCCATTTGGGGATCTGAGGCTGGGAGCAACCTTGGTTGCAGTGATTATGATGACTAGAGTTCAAAAGCTGGAGAGGAGGGAACAAGGCAAAAATAGGATTATAAACCTGGACTACAGCAGAGCAGGCTTTGGCCTTTTTCAGAGATCTGCTTGGAAGAATGCCATGCAATATATCCCTGGAGAAAAGAGGGGTCAGAGAGAGCTGGTTCATTGCCAGGGATCACTTTCTCCGTCCTCAAGGGTGGTCCATACTAATGAGCAGGAAATCAAGCAGAAGCAGTAGGAGGCCTGCATGGATAAACAAGGAGCTCCTGACTCAACTCAGACATTAAAAGGAAACATGCAGGAGGGGGAAGAAGAGATTTCAATGACATTTATGAGAAAAATCATCAAACACCAACAGTCTCAGTTTCCTAAAGAAAACCTGGTAGGGGACAGGACAAGGAATTTTAGTTAAAGAGAGCAGAAAAAACAATGCAGTCTATGCATTTCATATGGCATTACCTACAGATCTGAGCAGGTTTAATTCTAACTCGGGACCTATCTGACAGAGGGCAACTTTTACAGAATAAGAGACTTATCATCCATTGGGACAAAAAATGATCTGCGTTGTTGGTATTTTAGATATGTCTCATAATTTTTCCCAGTGCATTTATATGGATATTGAAAGGAAGGAGTGATTGATGTAGAACTGGAGGGTCTTCATATCTTTGGCAAGTAAGACAAAGCAGGCCATCAGTCCTCTGATTGCATTTTGTACAGTGGATATTTTCCAGCTCAGTGCTTAACCATTAACTTCTCAAGGTAAAATGACTGCTCAGTGCATTGAATATATTGAACATTGTAGAAAGACATAGGAACCTTTAAATGGGCAAGAGTGGGTCATCCATCACTCCAGCCAATGGTGTGTCTATTCCAAATTCTGGCTGCCTGAAATTCAACTGGAAGGAGTTCATCAGCCCGGTGGTAAATAAGTTGGCTGTGCACAAACACAAATCAAAAGTGCTGTGAGGGCAGAGGTGATGGAATAATGGTAAATAGCATCTAAAAATGTTCTAAAAATTTGCATTACTAAGTCTGTATTCTCAAAGTGCTCTTTTTTCCCCCACTTTTTAAAATATAGAACATAATGTCTACTACTTCACTGATGCCTGGGGCCAGAAACCTTTGGAGAGAATCTCATACTCAAAATATAAAAACATATCTTCATTTTGCAAAGTTTCTGACCAGACACAGAGAAAAATAGCAAATATATTCAATAAAAAATACATATACTTTAGCACTTCCCTGATCTGCAAGGAAAATTTACGGACTTCAGTTTAAAAGATGGCGTAGAAGACTTTCTTGAACTATAAAACTTTATAAAGAGGATTTTTATATGTTGGTGAAGAGATAATCACTTTTGTTTCATATAAATATATATGCCTATATATACACACACACAATGATGTATGAAGGTGATATAGTTAGGTAGTATTACAGTAAGGAGAAGTGATCAATGCACCACAAAAACATAAAGTTGTGTGCTAATGGGTTTTTGATGTTGCTGGAAAAAACCCAGGAGTGGTAATATTAGCCAGATGATTCAAAACATGTAGTAAAAATAACACTAATAAAAGGTCAAAACTTTGCAAAAGGAGCATTGAAAAGCTCTTGGAAAGAGTTCTGGGACTCTCAAGGCATCAGCTGACTCTTGGGGATTATCAAGATGGATCAGTCTTACCCATTCTTGAGTACGTGAAATGAGTAAGGTATCTTTGCTGTCCACATTCACTGTGTATTTTTTAAGGTCAAATATAAACAGAAAATGTTAGGGGACCACAGAAACTTATCCTCCAAAACAGATTTCAGAGCTTCCCGACTTCAAAATTGTTATTAGCAGCAACATTTACCATGCTGCAAATCACTGTTCCATCCACTGTATTCCTTACTTTCAGACTTACTGTGTCCAGAGCTGGTAGAGAAATTCCTCTCATAGCCATAGATATTTAGACTTCCCAAAATTAATAATTTGAGGTCTGCAGTATACCTCTAATGTGCTCAATGTTTTTATGATTTTTTTTCAGCAGCTAATTCACATAAAGCCTCACACCTTTCAACCACTCTGATTTATCAGACACTGCCATTAAATTTTTAAATCTATAGAGGTTAACATGTGATACGGACTAATGCCAGAATCTACCAAACTATAAAACAATGAACGAACTAATTGGAATTGCTGGAGTAGATGCTATGCTGTCTTTACAATAAAAATAATCCAAACCCTAGCTCAAGAGCACAATCTTAGAATAATATAAAGCTATTGTGTAGTGAGTATACTTTTATCCCTGTTACAGTGTTTTATTACAGTCCTCCTTTAGGTGGCATTTGTTTGAATTATTTGACAGTAAATATGAAGAGAGATAAGGGGCTGAAAGTATTCCTAAAGTATTTTCTTGCAAAAATACTTTACTCAAAATATTACTCTCCTCTGGTGTCTGTCTTTATCTGGTGAATTTAAAATTTCACATTTTATATTATTTTAATTAATTTATAGAAAGCTTTTTGATACACTAAAATATAATGAAAATTCTCACAATGTTACAATACTAAACCTAATTTTAAAGGGTATTATATTTTTAGTGTTTTTAAATCACATTGGTCTAAAACAAATATGCAATGAGACATCTGTCTAATCATGTTCTTATAGTTACAGACAAAAAAAGAGAAAATAATCCTCATGACTCCAACTGCTTTTCTTACAAAATATCCTCTAGTTTGAAGAGAAATAATGAAACTATACATAAAGCTAGTTTTAATGGGATTTTGAAAATTTTTGTATTCTTACTGAGGCAATTGACTATCAAAGCCAAATCCTGAAAATGTGCATTGTTCAGTAAATGTGTATTTTATTCACAGTAGGATGGTGTGAAAAATATCAGCCATGGAAAATAACAGTCAGAGTCAGCAGAGATCTTATTACAATGTCAAAACAAAACATCTTTCATGTAAATTATGCTAGCAACAAAATATAAATTATGACCACAGAAGTGAATGAAGAAACTCTTAATCAATTAATATTGAATATAGATTTCTTTGTTTCTGTTCTAGCAGCATACAAGTTTAATAAAGGCTATTACTAGCCTTAAATTGGCATGCGGTTACCAGTCCACTGGTTCTGGAATAAATAAGCTCCAGAAGATTACCCCTGATGTTTGAAATTCAGTTTGGGTATTTCAGGAAGGGAACTGACTTGGATCCTTCACCTCAAAAGTCTTATATTTATTCTTGCAAGTTGCAGAACAATTTGAAGTAATCAGTGTGATAAAAGCAGTGAAATCTCATTTTCCTGAAAGCTTTTACTGTTCTTATTGCAGTATGTTAGTCAGGTGTTCTTAGTCCAGTGTGTTTTGAAGTTAAATTGTAAATTGGAAGGTTTTCAGGTAGAGTCTAAGAATGTCTGCACAGGGCCATAGTAGGATATGCTCTTTTTGATGACCCTTGGAAATACCAGACATGCAATTAATGCATAGAAACTCATAAAAGCTGCAGATTCAATTAGTGAAGTCCCAAAATCAATTATAGAATAATATTTTTTTTTCCTTTTTAAAAAACTTATGGCCTACTTTCACCCTTTCCATTGCTTTCAGGTAAGTCTTATGCCAACAACCTTAGCACCTCAAAGCTATCATAATTAATAAAACAAATTTGAAAAATCTGTTTCATATTGCTTCCTCAAACTGCTAAGTTTCTGTCCCCCTCAGTGACCTGAAATTTCTGACTGATAGATTCCAAACCCTGCATAGTGATTACTTATGATTTCATATGAATAACGTAGAACTAGAAAGAGATATTGTACCTCAAACAGGGTGTAAAATCGTGTTAAATGTTTGTGTCTAGTTCTGGCAAATTTATAAGATACAAGGCTATATGCCTGTATAGCTCTGATGGAGAAACAAAATATTTTTCATATTTTGGAGGGCTTTAAACTTGTATGAATATTATTTTCCCTGTCATTCCAAGGACTCTGCTTTGTAACTAGGCAACCATGCTATAGAGAGCAGCATTACAGTATAATTTTTTTAATTCTCTAAAAGTGATATAGTTATTTGTCCACATTGCTCTCTAAATTTTTCTATAATAGTGCAAAAACAGACAAACCATGGGTTTGTGCCTTTGTACTATATTGCTTTTATTGATTATATTTACCTATATTGTGGGTGATCCTCAGAGTTTATTTCTGCCTTCATTCCTCGTTAGCAATTACCACTCTTTCTTTTTTCCACTTTGTGGGAGTGGATCCAAACCAAAAATATGATCAATTGTTCCTCTGTCCCAATGATTCTTTTGTGCAGGACACTGTGGAGCTCAGTTTAGTCATTACTCCTTTTCATCTATGAGGTCATGACTGTTTTAAGCTGTCTTGGCACCAGTGGCACCGCAACTCTTAACTTGGTGATTTCTCATCTAAACAGTACTAAGGCCTTTGATTTTTCCCACTGTGTGGGACAAAACTGAGATTTAAGTGAGAATTTCTGTGCCATATTTATTGCAAAAGGTAAAGATACTGTCAGGCTTCTAATCATAGAATTTGTATCTGTTCCTCTACCTTACGAATTTCATTATCAAGCGGTCAACCAAAAATTGAAGAGGATTAATCAGAAGCAGAGGACAGCAGGGTTTTGCAGATAATGTCCCTAGTGGGAAGGGCAGAGTGGGATGAACCTGGATGTATGGAATTTTGGAATGGTATGAATGTAATATTAAAGATACTTCTGGCACTGCTGTCTCTTCCTTGCCTTGGACCAATATAGATCCCCCAAAGCTAATACCAAGAAGCCTCCACTGAGAAGTATGGCTGCCCACTTATTTTGGTAGATGGGCTCGGGATGAGTATGATTTAACTTTGCACTGTGCACCCTTATGAAAAAGCCTATCCCGAGATTAAATCCAAAGTGTTATTTTTGACATTAAAAATGTGACGTGACTGGTGACATGAATCTTAATTACAAGAGAATCAAATGATACTGAATTACACTGAAATGCAATACACAAATTGTGATGGATATTTAGCCTTGTGCTTCAGGGTTTATACACACCTTTGTTCAGACACAGGGAGGGGATTGCATTTGGGTTTTTGTGTGTGTGTGCAGAATATCCCCCCTTTGCTATCCTGGGGCTCCTCTGAAATGTGGCATTGGAACTGATAGAGACAGGGTACTGGATCTGGAGTCTAATCCAGCACACCAGTTGCTGATTTCCCACTCCCCCAACTCTGCTTTATAAAGAAGAGGTATCAGTAGTGCTGTTCTGTAAGTCTTCACATGCACACACACCGCCCTCCCCTCCCCCCGCCCCACCCTGCTCCAATAAAATCAATGTAATGTGGCAATGAGATTTATAGCAGCTGCTTGAGATTAGTCCCTGATAAGCTTATCCCACTGTTTCTATGGAGGAACCTTCTAATTTTTAGCACCAGCAAAATATTAGTTTGCATGAAAGTATTGAATAAACAGTGCTTTAACCACCATACAGTAATAACACTATGAAACAATGAAAGGACAGCTATCCAAGGAGCCAATTTATTGTACTAAGGAGACATAGGTAAGTGCACAGAAATTTGTACTAGATGCATGAGGTGGATTTAGTTGAGTTCATAATGGAAATTTAGGTAATATGTTATGTACTTCTTTTCAATTTGCAGGCATGCATTCAGAAAACTGATTGGTAGATACCAGAAAACTAATCCTACTGTTTCCTTAAGTACAGCAAGGGAATAAGAGCAAGTATTCTTTACCCTGAAGGCTTTCTGAGAATCATCCTATATTTGTAAAATTGGTTAAAGTACACATTTTTACATATTACTGTATCCAAGGTTGCCAACTCACCTGCTTAGTTTTAATCTTACGATATTTTATGATTTTTTTTTCCTTGTAACCATTATTTCTCAATAAATGAGATTGCCTAAAAGCTCTGATATCACTAAATGTAACTTTCCAGCCCTCAGGCTTGGAGATGAAACCTTGAAAGCATTAACTGAGAGTTCTTTAAAAGTTTAGAGAGCAGCAAGGAAACAAATTATAATGTACAACTTTTTAAAATCTTGTTTTAAAGTCAGTCTCATGATGTGTTGGACTCTGATCCATCATTTCTGAATTTTTGAGCTGATGAGAGCTGCATGCTGCAGAGTATAGACACAAAGAATCTGAGTTAATGGCTTGTGTCTAGGTTTTCTTTACTGTAAGTCTTCATTCACACACAATTTTTTTTGGATTTTGGTAGAAAATTTGTATGTATCAGACCATGGGATCTTAAATTCTTCCAGTCAGATATTTTAGCAATCTCTGTGGTCTTTTGACCACATACAGTTTCACTGGTCCAAAAGTCATTTTTATAATGTAAGTAATAGCCTTAGTAAACTTCACAGAGCTTCCTAGGGGCTCTTTCATCTTTCCATGTAAAACTGTATCTTCATTTAAATAAAGCAAGACACTTTGATTTGAATTCAGTGACAAATCATTCCAGTTTGCCCAGATATGTCTAGACTTGAAATGTCTGCAGTCTTATTACTACTGTACATTTTATCTCCTTTGCAAGCAAGGTTGCAAGTATGTTCAAATGAAAGAACAAAAAGGTGAAGAAAAATTTATCAGTCCATAGAGGACTTAACCCAATGCTTACAAAGGAGTAACAGCAAGCTGGGAGTGAGATAACAGTGCAAGCCTGAGCAACTGACAAGAGATTGGGAATCTCTTTTGGCAGAATAAGCTGCCTCAAATCACGGTGAGGAATGAGGATAAAATTGCATATGATGGTGTGCACCAAAGGCAGAGTGAGGATTCAACAGTTCAGGGATAAAACCATCATGAACAACTGGCTCATGGGTCAGACACAAAGGGTTACAGTAAATGGGGTGACACCAGACTGGTGACCTGTCACTAGATGGGTTCCACAGGGATCCATCCTTGGCTCTGTGCTCTTCAACATCTTCATAAACAACGTGGATGCAGGACTTGGAGAGACGCTAAGCAAGTTTGCAAATGATACAAAACTGGGAGGAGCTGTTGACTCTTTTAAAGGCAGAGAAGCCCTGCAGAGAAACCTCAACAAATAAGAGGGCTGGGCAATCCCCAGCTGTTTGAAGTTTAACAAATAAATATAAGTGCTGGATTCTGCACATGGGATGGGGAAACCCTGGATATACAGACGGAATGGGGAATAAGATGCTGGAAAGCAGTGCCATGGAAAGGGGCCCGGGGTTCCTGCTTGATGGCAAGTTGAACATGAGTCAGCAGTGCCCCGGCAGCCAGAAGGGCCAACCTTGTCCTGGGGGGGGTATCAGGAACAGCATCAGCAGCTGGGCAAGGGAGGGGATTGTCCGCTCTGCTCAGCACTGGGGTGGCCTCACCTTCAGTGCTGGGGGCAGTTTTTGGACTCTGCAATATAAGAAAGATATGAAGCTGTTAGAGAGTGCCCAAAGGAGGGCAACAAAGATGGTGAAGGGCCTTGAGGGGAAGCGCCATTGCAGTTACAACTTCCGTGTGAGCGGAAGAGGAGGGGCAGACACTGATGTCTTCTCTGTGGTGACAGTGACAGGACCTGAGGGAATGGCCTGAAGTTGTATCAGGGCAGGTTTGGGTTGGATGTTATTACCCAGAGGGGGTGAAAAGGTTCTTCACCCAGAGGGGTGTTGGGCACTGGGACAGGCTCCCCAGGGAAGTGGTCGCAGCACCAAGCCTGACAGGGTTCAAGGAGCATTTGGAAAATACTGTTGGACACATGGTATGACTCTTAAAGATGGTCCTGCACAGGGTCAGGAGTTGGACTTAATGATCCTTGTGGGTCCCTTCCAACCCAGCATATTTTGTGATTTGGTATAACTACTTCTTTTAACACAGCTGACAAGACCACAGATCCCTGTTCCTTTCTGTTTACTCTGGTGAATGGTGCAAGCTTACCTTAACACAGACACTACCTGAGATATCTAATTCAGGAGCACAAGCAGTGGTGCAGAGATGAAGACCCACCCTTATATTCTCCCACTCCTCCCCCCAAAAAACCAAAACACAATCCAAACAACCAGTCAGACCTTAGATGGACAGAATTGCCCTTGGAAAATGCTTCCAGTCAGTTTCCACTGACTTCATAGGGACCCGAGAGAACTGTAGTTGTAAGGTGACTTTCAGGTAAGCAGAGTTTGTTCCTCTCAAATGCAAACGTCTTAAGCAGGAAGTTGATGGGTGTAGTCGTGATCCCTACAGTGTGATTCTAATTCATCTTTCTACTTCAATGGCTTTTTGACAATTTGGCCATTCATCTGGCGGAGACATTAGAGAAGTGGGCCCTGGAGGACAGCCAGCATTATGGAGTTGGCCTGATGGATAACCAGAATAATTATTCAAGTGGATGGTCTGATACAACTAAATATGTATTTTTAATTTTATATGTTTCAAAACCTCCAATCTTCTGACATGTTTTCAAACTGTGCTAAGCCAAACGAGTCTTGAGGAATTGTTAAACCAGATGTCATGCATCTCTCTCTCTCTCAGATGCATTTCCTGAGGCAGTCTGAGAACACTGGGTTCTCAATGACTGGGGCAGACTTGGCTTGGAATTTCATGGGCATCTGATTTATTTCCCCTGAGTGTATGTTGTGCTCTTTTTAAGAGGGACCTCTTGGAGGAAGGGGATGTTGTTCCGTCCCTTAGGGGCACTGAGTGTCCTCAAAAAGAGAAGGCTCAGGAGACTGTAGGATGGACTGAGAAGGTAAGTTATAGAAGGGGGTCTGGACATCATGCATGGTTTGGTTTAGAAGATGACAACAAAGATGATAGAACAGGCCAGCAGGCTTTGGACGAATTTCTAGAGGACTAAAGCAGACAAAGCAGAATTTGCAGCCGATCAGAAATCTGTAAAGTTATCTGCAATCATGGACTTCAAAATACACTGGACTTGTAAGAACTCTGTAGAAAATTCTATTTCTCTTTATGTCTTCTTTTGTCTCCGCTTTAAAAAGCTAAGATTTTAGGTTTTAGCTTTCATTCAGACAAAACTTTTATTTCTGAGCATAATGCAGACATGCAATAACCTAACTTTGAAAGAATCATTCAGGGGAAAAAAGTGCTTTGGCATATTGTAAACAAATAGTTGTACTAATCTCAACAGAGAAATACAAGAAGCCTTTAATAGGACATTTATATCATCTTAAAACCACTCATAAGGTACTCACTGGACTGATTTAAATCCATAGTCACAAAAGTATTTCATGGAACATAAAGTGAGCAGCCCCTTTCCTCACCCCTTCCTTACTACTCCGCTGCAAATAAAAGGAAAAATCTCATTTAGCTCTGTGTTCCTTGCTGCATGAAGCCAGCAAGTGTCTTGACAGTTTCACTGATATTATTCTGGCTGCTAAGCTCCAACATAGTTCTAAACCTCAGCCATTTTATGAGGCCAGCACTGATTTGAAAATACCAGTGCCTGACGTTTACATGGAACAAGTCCTGATTTCTTGAATTTGACTAAAATTCCATTCACCTGCAGCTACAGAAACTAAAGCGATAGGTTGGGCAGTGGGAATTTATGTGTTGATGAATGACAATTTTTCCACTGGCTTTGTGGAAATCGTGCTGTGTTTCTTTTTTGCAAGAGCTAGGAATATCTGCTAAGTATGTTACTGCTTTTTCATGAAACAGAATCACGTTTAATTCCTTTATTATTGCATTTGGATGTAAAACGTTTTTCTGTAGAAGATCTGGGTGCACATTACAAAATTTAGATCAGAATTAGGCAACCATTTCTGTGACAACCCCCACATAGCACCAAAATAGCTACTCTGAAAAGGAGTGATATGAGGCACATGATTAAATGTCAGTGAATTCTAAAGACTGTTTCTACTAGGAAGCACAAAGAAAGTGATCTTGCATTGTGCTCTAAAATGTCTCTACCCTGTAAGCTGATCTGCAGAGACTGATGGTTCTTATGCTGTGCATTGGCTCTTTGACTCTCTTTTGACTCCAGAAGGTGTGCATGTCCATTTGTGTGATCAAGGTGCATGATCTAGGCTGAAACAGCCTGTCCTGGGGGATGCTCTGCAGCCCATCTCCTTGCTTTCAACTTCAGGGTGTAGCATGCTGCTAAGGGGGAAGGGTGCAACAGGTCTGAGATAATGAGCATGGAGACAAAACAGTTATAAATTTCACCCAGACTAGAACTGGTAGCCAAAGAAGCGAGTACAGGTGTGAAACTCTCTTGTCAGTGTTTCTTAATGATCTGGGCAAACAGAGTTCTGTTAGCAGAAAACATGGCATGAGTGCCTTTGCATGCAGATTACCCAGGCATGTGACAGGCCACTTGCTGATGGATATTGAAAGGCCAGTTTTCTATTTCCTCCTAACTGAAAGCATTAGGCTTGTACATTGTAGTAAGTAAATAGTTTTCTAAATGTTCTGTATTTACAGAATACCTTTCATCAACTGCAGTACATTTCTAAAAATTGCACACACTTTCCTAAGAAAATTCAGTGAACTTTATGGCATGTTATCATCCCTTCCAGCTTTGCAGTCCCCAATGGTCTTTCCATACATCATATTCCCAAGACAGTTATTCTCCAGTATTTGTTAAGACACAGTAGGGACTCATTTTCTGCCCAAGAAGCTCTACAGAGCCTGAACAAAAATCAAAATCCTTAGTGACACTCACCAGTGGTCACTTGAATAAACGGAAGTTCTTGAGCATGCAAGACTCCTTATCATGTTACTCAGTATGCTGAGCAAGATCTTTCTGTACTTTAGACTATAGACAGATTTGCAGTCTTCTGCCTGGAGAAAACAGCATTCTTAATGCAAGCCACATGAAATAGTTGCCTGTACACACCTTGCAAACACAGATTTACTCTGAGAACAACCCCTGATGCACAGAGTGGCTGTTCTGTTGGTGCTGCAGTCAGGAACAGCAGCTGCAGTGTGCTGTAATTTACCTTAGCTAAGAGTAATTCCTCGTTGCCTGAGACCACACATATAATTCACAGGCCTACATGTATTAAACCTTCAGTTAAGATCAAAAGAACACATTGTAGTGGATAAAATATGGGGTGTGATCTTTCAAAGTACAGTCTGGAAATTTTAAGACTAAAAGTGCTGAAGTTTGTTTCTTCAGATACTCAGGCAACTTTGTATAAGCTGCTTGGTTTTTAGAAGTAACTAGCAATATCTTTCTCATTTCTGAATGTTTAGTATTACTGACAAGTAGGCCACCTATGTGCAAGTGCCTAAATATGGACTGAGAAAACTAGGTTTTAGCACCCAGATACAAATGCTGCGTCTGTGACGTTTCTGTTCATTGTGAAAATCTGCTTTTTTTTCTTTTTTTTCTCTCTCTGCTCTGACTGTAAGCTATTTTGCACTTGTGAAATTGCTTTTTCCCCTCTTTGCTCTGATGGTTTTATATACTTCCCAGGAAAATCCACAAAAGTTTAGGGTATTGAGTTTGGACCATGATGTCCCATTCCAACAGGGAAAACAAAACAAATATTTTGTGTTCATAGACAGACAAGCTGGCAAATTTTTAATCCATAACTAATATATGAATCTGCTACTGGGTAGTAATAATAATAATAATAATAATAATAAACTTTAAACGTCAGACCACAAAAGAAACCCAAAGGCTTCCTCCCCCAATATGATTCTACTATAACAATCTTCCCCTTGGTTTTGATGATGTCTTAATAAAAATGTGAATATGCCTCTAATTTTTAAAATTCAATACATGTTTGATCATAGTAGTCATAGATAGTACTAGAAAGACTTCAGTGGTAGTACTGTTTTTTAAAATTTTATTAATTTAAAAATGCATACTTTGATCACTTTCTCTGAAGTTGCCACAAAATTTTCATTCTGCAGTTGGTTTTGGTTAAAGTATGAAAAAAAAGCCCTGGTGGCAGGATTCAGATTTGCCTTTGAGAAAGAAGGTGGATGCAGTTTTCCTCAGTTTTCCTTTTATTGTAAATAAATTTTAAGCACATTTAATTGCACATTAGCATTTCAAATTTCTTTTTCTCTGATTCATCTTTATATATTTTATGATTTGTGAAGTCATATTTATTCAAACAACACTTAAACACATGCTTAACTTTGTGATTGTTTCAAGTTATATTTTAGACTAAGTGATGCCATGAATAAGCCTCATTATATGCATGTCTAAGATTTTCTTGAATTGGGTCCATTTGTCAGTAAAAGATCAACTGTAGATAATAGTTCTTTTCATATTCTGATTTGAATATTTCATACATATCCATTCCAGAAAAGTGAATCCTTTCTTATAAAGATAATTTTATTTTAAAGTAACTAATGCATTAGTATTGAATAATTTGTATTATTCATTGAAGTAGAAAATGTTACTATCTTTGTGTTATCTAAGGTCCTTTTCCTTACCTCGATCTCATCTGTGTATTGCAACATAGGCAAATACTCTATTTAATGGTGTTTTTTTAAAGCTACAGGTTCAATATACTGCAAAACTTTTCAGTTCATAATAGCAACCAGTAGTTTTTGTTAACTGTCTTTATAACAGATCTGCTCATATAGGTTTGACTACAAATGTCTGGCTTCAGCAGAATTGTTGCATCAGTTGAAATATTCTTGCTTATATTGATCTATGCAATTCAGTATCCTTTAGGCTTCTAGATTTGTTTCCTAGCTGACAAGAAAGAAAATCTTATCTGCTATTTAGATTTTCAACCATCTATGATCTTATTTTGCACTTGTATGTGACATAGCATGTCCACCACACTAAATTATTCAGCAAAATTGAAAACATGAAGGGCTCAGCAGTCTGTATGGGTCAATGAAAAAATAGGCCTGAAAAAAACTCTGTTTGACACAGGTGGCAAAAATGACATGTAGAAGCTGGTGCATAGATTCATGGTAAGCAGAGGGACTTCTTGATAATGCTGTAAATGTAGACATGGAGAAAGTCTGTAGCGATTAAAGTGTTCTTATATAGAATTGTATAGTGTTGGTAAGCACCAGGATATAGAAATGGATTCTAAAAAATGCATGTTTCAAAGGCTCAAGGCTGAAAAAAAGAATGTAACAGTCTAGAATACAAGTACCCAGAGTACTACAGGACTTACTACATGAGAATCATAACCAATTATCTTTAGAAATAACATTCAGTAAGTAGCAGATCACAATGGCAAAATATCTTCCTTTGAAACTTTGCATCACCAGCTATGTATTAACACGTCCTTACTCAATGGATTTTATTATCACATTTCTCTACACACACATTGTTGCCATTTGGATATGAGTAATACCAAGCACTGCAGAAAAATCATAGAAACTTCAGCTCTTATCTAAAAAAACCATTCCAACTTGATGAATTTTAAACCATTTTGAAGATGAGACACAGCACTTTAAAGTATCTTTTAAAAGATTCGAAATCATTAAAAACCCTACTTGACTAGTCTTAAAAAAACTATAGTGATGAGTTTTTAATTCACTGAGAGAAAAACTTGTGAGACCTACAGAAGTATTAAAATATTATGTCTTTGTTTTAGGATTCTACCTGTCTTTATTTAAATTATCCAGGATCAAATTTGATTCATCTTGTAAATGACAAGAGATACTACTGGTCCAGCTGCAGGGCTAAAATTTTGTGCTGTGTGGTATCCAGGAAAGCGCAACGCATCTTCCTCTGGGGATTATTTAGTGCTTCCGAAGGAAAAATTAAAAACCTTAAAAACTCAGGAACAAAAAAAAGTGTTTCTTTATGTCAGTTGTAAAGATATATACAATGCATCTTCATAGCATATTCTCTAGGACCAAAACCAACAGGGTCTTAAAAAAATTAAGTCTTTACAGTAATTGGTTTTACAGATTACTTGGTTTTAAAGTTTAGATAGTATAACATTCCTGTCTGTATACGTACATATGTCTGCCATTTCCTTCAGAACACGGAGGATTATAAAATGATACAGACTTTCTTCTCTAAAAATGCCTATGAAACTGCCATACTATATGAAGTTACGGCTTTTACTGGCCCACAGTCTACACAAGGATATCTTGAATTACACAAAGCATTAGTATTAAGTATCCTAATTTGATTACTTTGGCCAGGAATAATAAAAAGGTAATAGTACATAGTAACAAAGCATACCCAAAAAGCTGTATTTACGATGCTATTCTGAAAAAAAAGGTGTAAAAAGCCAGGTACGAATTCAGCCAGGAACTGATGTCAGATTCGTACTTTAAGATTAGGAATGTTCATGTTCAATCATTATTTGTTACTGAGATACTGAGTACATGTTGGTTTGCTGTCTCTGGCTGTCTGTTCCCATTCAGCGTTTACACGTACCTTTGTCACATTCAAATGGGTTTTACTTCACCTGACTTCCCACTGCAGTAACTGAAAGGTATAAATGTATGTCCAAGAGCTCAGTCATGACACAGTCTAGCTGATGTTCCTGCAAATGAAGATAAAACACCAAAATATTATTTCAATGCACAGTTGATGGCTTCAAAGCCAGTCCAAACTACATATATCAACTCTCACTCTTGAAACAGAACAACGCCCACCACTTCACTTCTTTGGGTAGGCAAATTTTAATCTTTTACTATGAGACTGACAGTTTTGTATCCAGTTGCTATGACAGCAGAAGCCAAAGAACCACGAACCAAAGTTCACTCTCATACCCCAGTCTCCTTCCCTGTGTGTGATTCTCACGTTGCACAGCTCCAAAAGGTTACCAGTATTTAGCACAGTAGGAAGGACACTTGTCCAGGTTCTCTTTTCATGTCTCACATCTGGGAGTAAGACTCCTGTGATATTGCTATTAATGGACCTCCAGGGTGTTGGCTAGTCCAAGAGTATCTCCACAGGCATTCTAGAAAATTTGCAGTGTTGCAATTGCTTCTGCCTAGGAAAACAAAAATATAAAAGTAACTATAAACACAGCAATACTACATGTATCTATTTGGAAAGCCAAAGAAAGAGGAGATAATTTCAGCTTCATTTCAAATGTTAATGACTTTCGTAAAGGCCTATCATTTTGGGTACACACCCTGTGTTTACTATACTGATGTTTATGTACAATCTTTTTTACCTCTTAGTCTTTGTTTTGCTAGGCAAAACTCTTTCCTTTCATAAGATTGACTCTTTTCTACCTTTAACACTCCTGAACCTGCTCTTGTTTTTCTTAAATGCACTTTTTCAATAAGCTGAGTAAGGCATTTCTGATCAGATGTTATGCTTTCTGCTTTTCTTCATATCTCCACTGGAAATAACTCAGCCAGTATATCCTAGAACCACATTTGTCTTTCCACTGAAAGACTCTGAAACCACAGAAATTCCAGTGACCCCTTAGAATTCCTTCATTTCTCTGGCACTCACCACTATGCTTTAAGGCACCTTTATGTGAGAAGCCTTGGAGCATGAAGTGCTCAAGACAGGAACCCTGTTTGATACAGAGCATATGTGCTTAATTTTATATATGGTGTATCATTTCATCAGATTCAGTTAGCTTTGTACGATCTTGGCCTATCTCCTTAGTCTATAAATAAATAATGACAGATTTATAAATAAGTCAGTTTCTAACCAGCTGAAACTGTGTTATCTTTGTAGCTTTTACCAATGAATAGAGCAGCATGAATGACAGGCACAGGTTCTGCAGTTTTAAAAAAGTCTGGTATCACAATAAATAAATAAATATAGTGCATGTAAGTACCACATAAATATTTTGATGCACTAGCACAAAATATTTCATACGGTGTTTCAGAGTATGCCCAAGCCATTTACATCTGTGCTAGGCCAGCAAGTGCATTTTAGCTGGTAGTTCAATGTTCTCCCAATATAAATAGATGATCAATCATTCTTTGTTGCTATTGTTTTAAAGAATAGTTTGAAACCCAATTCACAGTGAGCGTTAGTACGGCCTGTTCTTTTTGTTCTCCTATCAATACAAGTTTTAACATTAAAAAAGTGCATTGTTTTCATCTGGCTGCAGGAGTACATGTGTTGGGCTCTACTGTAATTTTCTAAGTTCTTGGTTGGTGGGACAGTGCAGGTGCAAGCCTGCAGAAGAGACTGAAAATCTGGAAAGGCATGAAGTAAAGCACATATCAATCTATTCAGAGAACAAACATACAAATTAAAACACTGAAGTGGAGAAAATCCATTCCCATACTGAGAATTATTGTATTACAGTGTAGAGTTTGTGTGGAGATGAATTTGAATTTCACCTGCCTTCCTGTTGTGCTCAGAGAAAACTTTTGGAGACCTAAACTCCAGTGCCTTATTTAAAGCCTGATGCAGGACACAAGTGTAAGGCAATGCATCTGGACTGTTCTTGTGTCAGGACCCCTGGATTTATAATTTCTCCACAAGATGTGTATGAAGAGTGCTTGCACTTTAATTATGTTGCCACGAACCGGCCTTGTCATGTTCCTGTCACAACGAGGACTCCGTTCGTTCAGGTCTCTTTCCTGGCATGGGTAGAGAGGTCACAGGATGGTGCCAAAAGACAGGCGGTGGATTTCAGCCCGATGCCTGTCCTCGGTCCACCGCTGATGAACACTCAGTGCGAGGGCTGAAAGCCAAAAGGCCCTTCCCCACCCTTGGGGCTGCATGGAACAGTGTGATCGTCGAAGGAAAGAGGGCTCTCTTCTTTCCCAAGTTTTTGCTTGCAAGGCCCAGGGTGCTGGTCCCGGACTGGGGAGGAGTTGCCTCCTACTCACCAGGGCTCCCCTTCCCCTCTCGCTCAGCGTGCCGGCCTCTGCCCCGAGGAACCGCAGCCGTGCCCCTCACACCCCGACCCATTGCCGTCCTTCCCCGGCACCGCGGCTCGGGAGGCCCCGCGGGGAGCCCTGGGCTCGGCCCGGCGGCCGCAGCGCCGCCTCGGGCTGGAGCCGGCGATCGGCGCTCGCCCGGGCCACCGCCCGCGCCCTCCGCTCGCCCACCGGAGCGGACACACCACCGGCGAGAGGAGAAACTCCCCCCGGTACACCCTGCGTTCTCCTGAGCACCCCGCCGCCTCCCTCCTCTGGAGCACTGCAGGGGGGCGGCGGACAGCAGCCGCCTCCCCTCCGGCTCCCGGGGCGCGGGCTGCGGGCAGAGCTCCTGCCGGGCAGCCCCGGCGCCGCTCCGCTCCCGGACCTACCCCGGGAGAGCGCACGGCAGGCGGGGAGCGGGGCGGGGGGGAGCGGGGGGGAGGGCTGCGCGCAGATGAGCGCTGGTCCTGCGAGATGCTGCACGCCCAGCTCCCCGCCGGAGGGGGGTAGCAGCCGCTGTCTCCGCCGGCTCCTGCTTTTTTGCAAGGGCTGTTGCTGCCGCTGGACGCAACCTTCTCCCGACATGGAGCTGCTGCCGCCGCCGCTGCTGCTGCTGGAGTGAGTGAGTGTGACGGGCAGAGCTAGCCGGCCGCATGGATGGATGTGTTTAGCTTTGTGAAGATTGGGAAGCTCTCCGGGTAGGTGTTTGCCGCCGGCGCCGCTGCTGCTCCGAGAACCGCGGGCGTCCCGCGGCTGCGGACGCTGCCCGTGTCCTGCGGGGGCAGGGAGGGCCGGGGGCAGGGAGGGACGGGGGCTGCCCGGCGTGGGGAGCGCCCGCGCCGCTCCCAACTTCTCTGGCAGCGGGGCGAGGGTCTCGGGGTCGGGGTGGGGCGCTGGGCGCTCGCTGCCCCTAGCACCTGCCCGGGCCGCGCCGATGTCCCTGCGCGGGATGGGTCGTCGCCTTCTCCCTTGCGAAGGGACAATGAACTGCGGCCGCAGTTGGGCGAGAGCCTTGCCCTCCTTGAGACGCTGGCCAGAACGGGCGGCCAGAGTGCTTCTGAAAACGCCAAAAGCGGCGACAGGAGCCGGAACCGGGGCGCGGTGGCGGTGTTTGAGGGGTGTGTTGGTGTTCGGGGGGTGGTGGCCGCGGTGCGGGTATCGGTCATCTGCCGGAGCGGGGGGCGAAGTTCCGAGGAGCCAGCAGCGCCTGGCCGGGCGGCGCCGCCGGGGAGGGTCTCGCCCTGCCCCTGGGCGCCGCTCCCGCGGTACGCGCCGCCTCGGGCACGCCGGCTCCCCCAGCAGCCGTATTTTTGGAGAAGTGGTGAAATCGTCGCCGCCTCGCATCGTTTGTGAGCGCTGCCCCTCCGTCGTTTCACACGGCGATGGGTGCAGGGGCGGCAGTGGATTTGGCGTCTCTTATCCCTTGCTTGTCAGGCTCGCAGTTGTCGTTGTTTAAATGAGTGGTTGATTTGTATTATTTTTCTCTATTTCTTTTTTTTTTCCGAATAAACCTTCTCTTGAATGGCCTCAGAGTTGTGGTCTCAGCCTGTGGACTGTTGCGTTCGCAGCTGGTTGCCAGGCCTGGAACTGCATAGATAGATCAAGAGGCACAACAGCCCCTGTTACAATGTTCCCACCGTAGTTACGCGTAACTGGAGGTAGCCCTTCGCAGGTACACAGGGGATTGTGCTTTATCTCAGAGATGCAGTATGAAAGTGCTCGAGCCACATTTTTTTTTTTTTTTTTCAGGGTTCTGGTGTGAATAATCTTCCTAAAGGATTTAGCTTTGATCACTGTAACTAGGAGTGTTTCTAATTCTTATGATTCACTGGTTCCTACACCATAGTTACCATACCCTTTTCTGTTTATGAGGCAGAAATTGGATGTTGTACAAAAGGGAGAAAGGCCTTGTTAAGGAAATACAGAAGGTGGCCTGCTCCAGTGACGGTCAGGTAGGGAGCTTGTCAAAATGACAGATGGTCTGTAAAGAACAAATATTGCATGCCTGGAAGTTACTGAGTGCCACAGGTGCTGGCATTGCCTTTATCCCCCAGAATTCCCACCATTGCACCTGGCTGTGCTTACAGCTCTGCTTGTGGCATGCCAACACAGAACAGCTGCTGTCATTCAAGCACATCATTGTCTCATCCTGCTCACAGCAATTTTACACCATGTGACAGTGACAACACAAGCAGCCCCCTCGGCTTGCCTTGGGTGGTGTTACTGGCTGGTACCACTAGAGCTGCAGTAGCAGGAACTACAGCAGAAACTTTGAGGCGAGGGAAAATATGCTCACACAGATAAGGAATAGGTCATGTAGTATGATATTTATTTCCAGGTAACTGAATTGCATGACCTTCTCCATTTTTTTGGAAACGGTGCTTTAGAAAAGCTCCCAGGTCTTCATGTCACACTTGATCTAGAATCAAAGGCACAGAAAGGGATGTGCCATTCGAAAATGCTGTTATGTCAGGTGCATGGCAGGTTTTAGATATATATTTTGTAAGCTTGGATCTTGGTGTGTACAAAATCTGTAGCTTTCTGCATACTTGAAGACATAGTTAAGATTTGTATTTAAGTAAAGACAGATCATAGAAATTCTCCAGAAGAACCTGAAAGTTCCTCCTGAAATGAAATTGCAAGTTTCAAAGCTTGTATCTGCCTCTGCTTCATTTAAGGATGTGAAATACTTATGGACTGTGTTTATCTTACAGATTGCAGTAAATTATTTGTGTCCTGAACTACACTTTTTATTTCTAATTTTCTGGTTGTTAAAAGACATAATAGTTTACACAGGACTTGACTTTACTTGCTGTTTCCTAGGTTACAGCCAGGTATCTGTTTCAATTTTATGAGACCTTCGTGAAGAAGACAGGTTCCAGTGTAAACCCCATTTTTAGTCCCTTTGTGCATTTGTGTTGGAAAACTAGTTTGCCCAAAAATACCAGTTGTTTTTTGTTAGAAGGAAGGCATTTCTGAAGCAAATATTTAACTGAGAATGTGATTTACAGGCAGATTACGTACAGAAAGTTGTTTTGAACATGGCTGGTGCTGAACTTTTTTTAAATTGTATTTTGTTGGACATTCAGGTGTCCTCATCTTGATTTGCAAGTCTTTTATTACAGTTTTAGTCTGCAGCCTTGATTTTGCAGGCAGTGGCACAGCTAAGCTCTGTTTTGCATGACTGCTGGAAGGGATGCTTCCTAAAGTCATTATATGATTTTAATGAGTCTGGTAAGAATTTAAATTTTGTCTCGATCAATTAACATATAACATTTTTTATCTGGAATAAGCTTAAGATGAGGTTTGAAGTCCTAGAAGGTGGCTACTGGATATAAAATTTTACATAGCATATATAATTTTTTATGTTTTAATTATTTATGTGGGTTTTTTTGTGTGATACCTTTGTGCATAGGGTCTTTTAGAGACTCTGCTTCTACAACTGCTTCAACAGTTGTCTATACTTGCTGGGTAAGTGGAAAATATGGGCATAATCTGGAAAAGATTATGTGCAAAAAGGGGAGAGAATGCCAAATTGGTTTTATGACAAATGTGATCTCTGGTAATCTTGTCCTTTCCTTGCCTTTGTAGGTCTGTCAAATTGTGTACTATGCATAAAAATACAGATGCTTTATGATTTTGAAAGACTGGAGATACCCATCAGACATTGAAAACAAAAATACTGTGTATAAATAGTGATCACACTTTCCCAGACATAGCCTCTCCCCTCTCCCGTTTTGGAAATTCACCAATCTAGTAGTGGTCTGGAATAAATGTTTTGGTAGCAATCTTATGGTGTCATTCTCTGGAGGAAAAAAACCCAAACAAACAACCACCTTTTACTGTAGTGAATTTCCAAGTGTAGAGAATGATTGATAAGCCTTGTTTAATGGATCAGTGCTCTAATGTGAAGCTGTACAAGGCAAGTGAATATTTCTGTAGTGTGGGCTGCGTAAGCATGTATGGTGTGGTAGCATCTGTAGTTTGGGAGGGAGGATTAGTGCCATAGGTAAGGTGCATAGCTGAGAGTTGAGGTTGGATCAGAAGTCTGTCTTGCCTGGTATTCTCTCTCAGTTGCTTTTAGCAGCTGCTTGGGGAAAGAGTAGAACGAGGACATGTAAAGAGTGGTGATACTTGGGCATAGGTATAAACAGTGGAGGAAGGATGGTGCTGCTGTGCTGAACATGAAACTGTTTTCAGATCAAGGTAAATCTGAGTAAAGGGCATAGTGTCATATTTCTAGTCAGTACTGGACAGATGAACTATGAAACAATAGGTCAGAATAGTGAATGGAAGTTACCAAGAATTTAAGACTGTATTCATAGAATATATTTTTGGTTGGACTTTTTTTTTTTTAATGGGGAATGACTGTTTTTGTGATGTCTGCTGAGGTCAGCTCTATTACAGAGCTTTCACAGCAGGAAGTAAAACTTTGATATGAAAAGATGCTTGTCTGGATATCACCTGAGCGTGACTGAGTGGGGTTGTGACTCTCCAGTGTTGGGATACAAAGTGCCTGTGCCCCTGTTTGTAGCTTTGCAGGATAGCACTAGGGAGAAAATGACATGACTGCCTCCATGAGCGGCTGTCAAGTTCTAAGCTGTGCCAGTACTGCTGAGGTTAGGGTGGACATCTCTGTCCCAAAGTTACACTTGCGGGAGAAGTTCTGAGCTCATGGAGTAATTTGTCACCAGAAAGGAAGTCTCCGGGACATAGGTCTGCAGTATGGGGTAAGAAAGTAGACAGACACCTGTAGACCTTGTTGTAGCTGTTACAAGTATAATTAATGGAGAGTTAACCCCATGTAACAAACAGGAGGATACTGGGAAGATTTGGACCTGCCCTTAACAGCGATGCTGATTTCTCTTACGGGGTAGGTAAATTTGTTTTACCTGGATCTTCACTTTGCTGCTCAAGTTTAGCATTGCTATCCATCATCCTTGAATTTAAATGGGATGTGAATAGCCATATCATTGCTACCCAGGCCCTTGGAATTGACTTAAAAACAATGACAACAAAACAATCCCATAACTCTGAAAGCTCTTCTTTTCAGAGAACAGTCAAATATGGCTTTTCCCTGTGATTATGATAAAACTGAGGCTGGGTTTCTAACTGAGAAGGAACTTCCTACCAAGTCCTTTTTCATTGAGGTGGATAAACCTCACATTCTTATCTTTAGCATTTATCTTTCCATAGCTGGCCATCTCTAGTCAGGTAGACTGACTTGGTACCTGCACAGATGTTTGGACTTTTGGGTTCTTGCTGCTTATAAAAGTGAAAGAAGCCTAAACAGATGTGGAACCTTGCATTTGTTCTCTCCCTTTCCAGCCTTTGTAGCCCTGTGCTCAGTTTTGTTCTCTCCAGATACTGTCTTTAGATGTCCTGCCAGACTGCTGTGAGAGGTTCTCTCCTAGATCTGTGCTAAAATGTAGCAGACTAGAAGCTGTGCCTGTATATTCTGAGTACTAAGATCTGTTGTGGTTTTTTTCTTTGTTTGTTTGGGATTTTTTTTTTTGTTTGGTGTTTTTTTTGGGAATAGGGTTGCTTGACTTCATGGTTAAGTTATTTTTATGTGGCCAAGCACATATGTGTTTTTAGATTTAAAGTTCTAAAATTAACCAGTCTATTGTTTGGCATTTTGAGTTTTTCATTTGTTTGTTTGTTTTTAATTTTTAATTAATTGAAGAATGTTTTGGGATGCTTCTCTGTCTTTATCAGAATAGCACCTTGCTTTATCTGTGATTTTCCTTGCCAAATTTTTATTTTGCTGTAAAACTAAAAAAAATCTTATCTTAATGGAGAGACAATTGAAACGGTGATTAACTTACTGATGCTGTTTTGCATATGATTTTTGGAACAATTTTTATGAGTACTCTTTGAAATGACAATATTGTAACTTGTAAGTTATTTTCAGTATTTACAAAAGACTCAGTAAGAAAGCCTATGATTATCCTTTTTATGTTCAAAAGAGGTAATTTAATTCCAAAAAGCATTTTATTATGCTGGATGATAATTCAAATAACCAGTAATTCATTTCAGCCTTTTTTCTTGAGGACTGCATTACATTTAGTGGCACATTTGCCTGGTCACATTAATATAGGAGTTTTACCTTATATTTCATTATTTGTCTGTTTTGTTTTGTTAGCTGACACACATAATAAAGACATATGCTTTAATGTTTGTGATGTTGGTAATGTTGTATGTCACAGTGACTTCAGCAGTTTAGAAATTTATTAAAACCACTCCTTACATTATGAACTCCTGTCAACTTGTCAAGTGGCCAGTGAATGATGATGCAACTCTGCTAAATATATATGTTCTCTATACTGTTTGCCTCGCAATACAGTGCTGAAAAGATGTAACCAGGAACAACATTGTCTCCAGAAATTTTTGAGAAAGCAAAAAAAAAAAGAGAATAAACTCACAGTAATGCTTTCTTTCTCCATCTTCTACTAATTACTGAAGAAGATGGAAAGAAAACTTTGAGAATTGATGCTTTGATTTAAGAAAAATCAAAATGTGCAGGTTCAATATAATGCTTTCATTTCTAGGAGGATGTGTTTTCCGTTTGCTTTTGCTTTATTTTGGAAAACTTCAATCTGTAATGTAAAATCATTGGTGATATGGCTGAATCAAGAATCTTGGGATAGTTTCTCTTATAACTGTAGCCTGCACCAGTGTTCCTGTGTGTGCATGTTTAAGTCATTCTGTTAAAATTTTCATATGGTTTGAGAAGACATAAAAGGTTTTTTCATGGATTTTTGCCTCTGTATTCACTGGTACCAGGATGAGCCTGAGGTTTTTTATAGTTTTTCTTTAGTCTTTTGAGGGGGGAGAAGGTTTGCTTGTTCATGGTCTGATTTGGTTGGTTTGTTTGTTTTTGAGAAGCCTGCTTTTCAGCCTGACAGATTCATGTGGGAAATTTCAGTTAAATTGAAAAAAATTTCTCTCCATATCAGTAATAAAAAATGAGAATATTTTTCCATATTTTGCAGCATTCTAGGTCATTATGGAAGTGTATCAAGCTGTTCATAGGGAATACAAATCATGACCTGAAATAATGAGAGGATAATACATGGTCTCAGCTCCGCTTGTAATGTGGCGCAGAAGGGGTATTTTACTGCTCTTGACAGCATTTCCAAGCAGTTATGTCAGATCTATCACAACTTAGTATGTGACTGATGAGACAAAGAATAGACTAAAGTCATGTAGGAGCCACCATCTCTTATAAAATCAACCATCATCTGGGAAGGATCTCTAACTGCTATAGACAAATAATGCAAAAAATCACATGTGAGGAAAGGAAAGGTAATTTTGGATTCCAGTCCAACTGTGTCATGCACAAATAGCTCTATTAAATCAGGGAAGACCATCCAGGTATATGAATTACTCATTTTCATGGATGTTTGCACATAACCTATTTGGATCCACGTTATGGAAACTTTTGGTACTGATAAAGTATCAGTGTTTAAATACTGTAGGGACATGCTAGAATAGGAATTGACTTCTGATAACCAAACTGTATTTAAAGCTGCTTTCTATAACCATGAATAAAGGTATTAGTTTTGTGACGTACCTTGAAGAAATTGTGAAGTGAAAAGGCTGCATATTTTTTGAAGGTATGTTTAAAGACTTTAAAATAATCAGAGAGACTCTGTTTCCAGTAATTATTCAATTGACTGGAAATGAAGCAAATAACAGTGCCAGTAGTATAAATTTCAGTGAGCAATTGCATTTCAAATCCTGGTGAAATCCACACTGCTTAAAATCTAAACCTGTTAAAGTACATTGGAGCTAGAGATGTAAAGTACTCCAGGACTCAGAAGTCTCTCTGACCTAATTTAGGACCTGATGTTGTAGAAGTTTCTACCAGTATTCCTTTAGTTCAGAGTGTATACTCCCTTTAATAGGTTAATTATTGGCTACAAACTGAGAAATTAATTTTCATTAGTTTTAATAACCTACATTTTTAATTATAATAAAGTCAGTGAGTGGACTTGTCAGGTATCAGTTTTAGCTATGGGAGTGTGGGGAGATAAGGTTCTGCAGAATAGATGGATATCTTCCACGATTTTGAGAACTGCTGGTAGAAAAATAGATTTATACAGAGAATAGCAAGAAGGGGGTGAAGAATAAGAAGGAATATTTGTATGCTAGAGTCAAATGATGAGAATGAATTTTCTTATGATCTGGCCCTTGATAGAGTTTATTTTTGGATTTTGCTTGAAATTTTTGAAACTTTAAGGGAAAGAGACTTGGTATATTGCAAGGTATTATGACTTTTTTGTATCGACAGATAATCAAAACAAAAAGGCAGGTATGTGTGGATTGATGAAAACTACTTAGTGTTTACATGAACAGTCAAAAGACCAAAAGAGTCTCCCTTTTGTTCTTCAGAATTCATTTCTGCGTATGTCCTTTTTGTTTGTTTTTTGGTGAGTGGAAGAGAGAAGACATAATTGTTGAAACCAATATCGTGTAAGAAGAAAATCTAAAATCAGTTTTTGTAAAACTTTGCTGTACTGATTGTACCCTATTTAGAGTGAAGGTTTTCATTAAGGTTTGTGCATGATTGAGTTTTAATTGTTCAGATGAACAATGAGCCCTTCTCATGTAAGTGCTAACATATTTGTTTAAAATACTGCTCCAGCATTATGCAGCCTGTAAGGTTTTGCTTATGTTGCTTATATATTTTGTAGTTTCACTGTTTGTTTTTAATCCTGAATTTGTGATTATATTCCTCTGGATTTGGCACTACTCATGTGTTTGGAAAGCAAAATGGCAGTAAATGCTACCAGGAGTACTAGCAGTTGCACCAGCAATGTAAAACAAGCCAGGCATGTGTTACAAGTCCGAGCTGCCTTATTTCACCTGTGCTCTGTGTTTGACTGAAATAGAGCAGTAGAGGACTGGGGAAGAAATCTGGAAATAGTCCATATCTAAGCAGATTTGTAGAGGCAGGATACTTCATTACCTGGATGCCTGGATGATGGCACTGACTTTGACTTGCTCTAAATGAGGCTGTGACAGCCCTTGAGGCACCTATGACAGGAGCCTTGAGAGAGTGGAGATTGCAATTGCACAGACGAGCCTGCCCCAGTGGAGATAAAGTTCAAACTTTGGGGTTGGAACTAGATGATCTTTAAGGTCCCTTATAACCCAAACCATTCTATGATCCTATGATTTTTTTTTTTAGCTTGTGATGTTAGACCTTTATCCCGCAAAAAATAATTTGAAGATTACTATGGCAATACCTTCAAAGCCTTACCCACTCTAGAAAGGTGTGGGCTGTCTGTTCAACTCTGCAATATGTAACAGGTTGCACACCTTTATCACAGGAAAGATAAGCTTTGTTCTGACTGTACAATGTGACTGATAAATCAAAATGTAGTACATGTGTTCAGGTAGAAGTTATCAAATTTCATGGGTTTTTTACTGGCATTAGGTTTTGGATCATATGAAAGTTGCTATATAAAGGCATCTACTTTTCTTGGTTTTTATTTTTGACTTGTTGCAAATTTCAAATGATGTTCACTGAATTTTTAATTTTCATCTTTGAAGAATTTTTTTTTCCCAGTGAAAGAGGCAGATAGTTTTTTATGAAGTTGGCTATCTGCCTAGGTCTTTGCTTTGCATAATGTATTGTACGTTACCTGTCATGTTTACAAGGAGTGCCTTCTCCTCTGTCAGGGCCCACAGTGAAGGGGGACAGAGAAAAACTGCACGTGGGGAATGATCTGTACTTGACTATTCTGCTTTGAAGGCAGGCTGAGTATGGGCTACAGCATGTAATAGTGGAGGAATGGCAAAGGCAGGAAGAGAGAAATTGGAGAAAGGAATTTAATGAGTGTTGGACGGGGGCTAATTTGCCATGAGTGAATTGAACTAACTGGTCAAGAATAGCTGATCTTTATGTGAACTTGCATTGTTGCCTGGGTAGGAGTTTATTTGCTTCATAAGGCTGGTTGAATTAATTGGTGAGATGTGCTGTAATCTGTGTGACTGCTGTTTTAAAAATGGAAAAATTCACTCCAGCATTGGAACAGAAACAATTTTTTTATTTTCTAAGGTCTTGAATTTTTTTTTTGAAAGTCTTTCTTTCTCTAGGGGGTTTCTGATGGCTAAGCTTGAACTAACTCAACACATGAAATAAGATGGCGGTCCTTGACTCCCTATGTATTTTCTGTCTGAAAGACCCTGTAATAAGGATGGTGCTTTTTCTCAGGGTGATGCTTATCCCCTGCATTGGTTCACTGGTCAGCCCTGTAGCTTTTCCTCCCTGCTTTGAATGCAGATAACTTGACTGCAAAATCTGTAGTCTTTGGGGAATGCATTTATATTTCATTTTGACTTTAAAAAAGTCCAAAAAACCAGAAAGCATTTGGCTTTTTTTTTTTTTTTTTTTTTTAAATTGGTATGGGGAAGAATGAGGAGTAAGCCCTCGTACTCTGAGGCGCTTTGAGAGGGCACTTCCATAATATGATCAGCCTCATGTAACATCTGATGGTAGAAGACCTAATGAGGCTGTGGTGTCTGATTTACACTTTCTTTTGCTTTTTAGTTTCCTCATTTTGTCCCCTGCAGCCCTTTATGTCTCACACCATGGTGAGCTACTTCAGGGACTAAAACCACTAGAAAACTGGTTTTAGTTTGTTTCATTTCTGCTGATGTAGATATCTAAACTGGCTTGGCAGAGGTGATTGGAGCATGTTGTCTTGGGCAGCAAGATGGAAGGGGAGAAGGGGAAGTGGAGCTTCTGGTGTATACTGAGCTCTGTTACATTGCACCCCATTTGGTAGTGGGTGCTGCTGTGGGAGAACATGGAGGTGAGACCTTTCTTCAGGTACCTCTGGCAGCTGAGAAGTGGGGAGGCTATGTGAGAACCCCACAGCTGAGCAAATCCGGGAAGAGGGGAGTTCCTGCAAAAGATGGCTTGGAGTGAGGAGAAGCTGCTTCAGCCCTTCTGAAATTCCTTAGGTCTTTCCTGGTTTCTCATGCTTCCCTATCTTTTCCTGCCTTTGAAGCCTGTTCTGCTGCCTTCAATTGACTTGGCTTTCCTTGGGTGCTTGGGAAATCAAGTGCAGGTTCTGCGTGCTAAATGCAGCTTTTGTGTGTCCTGCACATCCTGATGTCTCAAGGTATTGCACCCTTGCTCCCATGCCATGCAGTTTAAAGAAACTGGCTTCCTGTTCTGTTTAAAAGCAGATTTCTAATAATATTTTTACCTTATTAGGCAGGAGAGGAGTGTGGTTGTCCAAGGGATTAATTTTTCTAGATTGCTTGTAGAAGAGGAACTGTCCAGGATAAATGAGAGGTTGTTTAAATTTTTTTTGTTATCTTTTAAATAATGAACATGCGTTCATTCCTAGCAGCAAGTTTGCAGTTATATCCTTTCCATGGATGTGTTTTCCAGGTTCTGGAAGCTGTCTGAAGAGATAAAAGGTTTCTTTCAAATGCTCTATTTCTGAACTTGGAAAGAACATCATACAGAAGCAAAGTATAGTGTGTCTGTGCTACTTCTGAGACCACAAAAAATAACTGGGGAGTATTAATGGCTTGCTTTTCAAATGCTCTTCATCTTTAAACTGGAAATGGGAGTTTTATAGGTGCATAATTAGCCTGAATTTTTAATTATGCTTTGAACCATGCGGCTTTCTCTTTTTTAACACCAGCAGTAGTAAACTTCGAGGAGTTTCCATAGAGCAATTTTTCACTTCCTTCTGTATCAATTTTGTCATTTGTTATACATATATGGCACTTCATCAGCCCCCTTCCTTGTTGATCACTTTCATACTTTGCAATGTTTATCCATCAACTCTATCACATCGTTGAAAATGTTGTCTAAAAAAGGTGGTGGTTACAGGGATCTTGAAGGCTACATCTAAAGAAGAACTCTAAAAAGCCTCACAACAAATTATTCTATAGAAAAATTTTGATTTAAAACAACTAAATCTCTTTTGGCTTGGGTGTTTTATGTAAAAAAAATTATGTGTATAGTATATCAAAGGAAGTACTGTCAGGATGCACAATTAAAACTACTGTAGCTTTTACACATTTTTTTCTAGATGGCTAACATCATGCATCTGCATGGCTTATAGTTAGCATGTCTTACAGAAGACCACTTTATAAGTAATATCCTTGGAATATGAACAGTGGAATGCAAGTCTGTTTTGCTTTAGTTGATATGTTTGGATAAAAAAACTTCCAATATCTTTATTTTTTGATGCTGAATATATTGCACATTTGTTTACTGATACAAAGGTGTGTTCTTTCAAAGCAAAACATTGATTATTATTCTTCTCTTTTGATGGCTTTAATAGGCATTAAGGTCCTGTATAGGTCTTGTTGAGAAAGGGGTGTTCTGTGATGGCAGTGTGGAAAGCTGGCAGATTCTTTGCCCCCGCCACTTGTTTCCATAGTTGCCCTGTTGGATTCAAGTTGTCCATGGTATCTGGGTGTGCTGCTTGGTGCAGTGACTGTTTAATAGATTTTAATAGTAGCCTGCTGTGTAAAGGGTAAAGGATGAATTTCACTCTTCCAGATGTCAGTGTAAACTTCATCTCAGCAAAAGTACTTTGTTGTTCTTTATTGGCAGAATGTTGATGTGCTTCTTGTTGTGTTTCCTAAAGCTTATCCAGACCTCATAGTGTTCTTAAGCCTTGTAATGACCAGACAAATGTATGTTTTTGGAAATGTTTCCCTTTCATTAGTTTTCGTTAGCCGTTAATGTCAGAGTTCATCCCATTTTCTCATGTTACGTGCTGGTTCTGAAAAAGAGAAATTCTGTTTTCATGTTAAATGTTTAAAATGTTTCTTTCATAGGAGAAGGTAAAGCAGCATTAATTTCAAATTTTTTTTTTCCCTGAACAGTTCATAGTTCAGTGCTGCAATGAGCAGCTTTCCAATTAGAGGACACAATACCTGTTCTACTGGGTGTTCTTTCAAAATGGCTGGAATTTATTTTAGTTACATAAAATGTTACTAGTAGTATTTGTATATATTTGTTTACCAGGCTGTAATCATAACAACTGACATTTAATCTGCTCATTCAACATATTCATTTTTTTTCTTCTATAAATATGATGGTACGCAGAAAACAGTTTGTCTCTCAATTTCTGTGGTATGGTTTGCTGTTTTATTTCTGTTCCCCCGTCTCCCTCCCATCAGTTTCCAACTCAAGCAGCTTTCTTCTGCTAGTTCCCCTCTTTCACAGTGAGTACTTAATGCTGACTCACCAGTTACTGTGATTGGACTGCTTGGCAGTATTGGCAGGGGCACAGTGTGTGTGGCACTCTGACCGCAATAAAGACACCCTTCTAATCCAGATCTCTTTTTTATTAATTAGTTCAGTATTCTGGCTTTTAAAGGTGTTGGGGAAATAGGTGGTTTAGGCTTTCATTTATACTTATGTTCAGGGGAGAAGAGTTTTGAGCATTAGACAGCAAATTCATGGTGATTCTGCCTTTAGTGAACAGTGGCACGGAGGTGTAAAGTGTGTAGTGTTATGTGAAACCATAAGGAAACTTTGCTCATGTTTTTGTGTGGTCTTTGCTAAAGTTGGGTTTGTAAGAATGGCATGGCTACTTTGTTTTCAGATACATAACAATTGTTTCATTCTCTCTTTATGTCGTCATTTTTTTCTTTCTGAACCGAGAGGCACAGCCCCTATAACTAAAATGCGGTGGATTTTTCTCCTTCCAGCCAGTGTGCACACTGCATAGGCCAAATAACTCTGTGTACAGTGTCTCTTTACTCAGTAAATAACAGTGTAACTTGAATTGCAGCCAAAACTTTCTTTGCAGGCTTAACTGTTGCTCTAATTTCATCCTGTAGGACCTGCCTGTCCCAGGTGCCATTTGCCTGTGCCTGACCAGCCACAACTGGCCCCAAATACCCGAGCAAAGTTAATGAAGTGGCCTCAGCACAGAGCTGCGGTACCCACTGCTGTCAGGTTGGGTGAGGGAAGAAAACCTCCTCTACATATTTTGGGTCTGCTTCCCTGTGCTGATGGAGCGCTTCAGAATGTGATGGTTCCCAGGCTTGGCAGACCCTTCAGCAGGGATGTATAATTGATGTTATGTTGAAAGATGACACCACCTATTCTTCAACCTGGCAAACTTCGTTCCGCAACCAGTTTGAATAATTTGCTGAAAGCCTGGCGTTAATAATGACAAAGCAGCTGAATGTTTGGTGATTTAGGGGTTTGTAAATGCACCATTGTGTACACATGCCCACTCAGCTTACCGTACAGCTCCTATAAAATATGTATTGAGAGTCTTTGCTATACAAATGGAACAGTCATTTTGAATGCAAAGACCATGGCTTTCCATTCTCAAGATAGACTTCCATAACTTATGTCTGTTGTATTGAAAGTTATGGTTGTTTCACAGTAGAAGAAAAAAATACTATTTCACCTCTGAGAAAGGTATTTCTGCAGTTTAGTGCCTGGTGACTTGTTTAGTATTTTTTGACATTTATCAATACATACAAATACTTAGTGATAAGGATGGTGGGCAACTGAAAGGAAAACTTACCTGTGTAGTGATCAGGCACTGGGCTTAATGTAAAGATCAGCTCACAGATTTAATCTGTCACCTGGTAAAACATGGGAGAGAATTTTGTTCTGGAAAAAGCCACTAGTTCTAATTATCTGGTTTGTTGTGTATTTCTTTTGATTTCATGATAGTGGGATGGACAAAACCCCAACAATTAAAGACAATTTTTTACTATTTATTTTTTCCTCTTAGGAAGAGCTGGGTGTTTGGTAACTGGTTGTCTATAAGCTGATGAATACTGAATTTACACATGAGGATATATAAATTTCAAGCTGGTTTTTAAAATTTAAGGCTGCCTTTGGCATTTCATTCTACCAGGTAGATATTGGGCATTAATTATGAATTTTCTAAAGGACATGCTATTTCCATGTGGAATTGTCTAGAAACATGCTTTTCTAGTGCATAATTAAAAATACCCATGCTCAATTTAAAAATGCACTTTTTACATTTCGGTTTTAAAACTGTCTGCTTTCCTCTGCCCCATGTCCCTATAGTGATTCTGATTGATTGCAGTGGCACTTAGTGGTGACAGAAGAGTGCATCACCTGCAGTCAAGCTCACTTTCTTCTGGATTTAGTCAGGAGTCTGCTCCCTTGGATGGGAACTCCGAAAGCATTACTGGTAGACTTTTTTTCTCCCCTGCTCTTTTTTTTTCCCCCCCTCTGATTTTTACTTCCACAGTTCAGAAAATCAGGAGAAATGCTTTTGCTGAGAATGTTTAGTGTGACATGTCTGTCAGTAGCTTGGAAGGAGCTTTTCATTCATGTTACTGGGTAACTTCTTAATGCAAAATAAACCCTTATCTTTTCCTGAGTTACTTGTAGAAAACCCATCAGCATCCAACGGCAGGATTTAAATGGAGAGTGTTCTGTTCATCCGCTGGGTAAGGAGTGGACTTGGCAGTGTTTTTTAAAGCATTGTTTAGCTTCCACTGTAATGGGGAATAGATTCACAGATCTGGTGAGACAATCCATGCTCACCTGGAACACTGCATAGTTTCAGATACAGTTTTAAAAAAAGTGCTGGAGGACAGGAAGAACTTCCACATGCTGGTAAGTATTTGGGAACTGATGAAAAAAGGACTTTCTTAGAGGTATACAAAACTAAACTTTTAGGTGAGGTAAAGCATGGGTTTGATATTCACCCTTATTTCATCAAGAACTTTGGACTTCCAGAGTAATTAAAAAGAGAAAAAGGAAGAAAAGGCAGAACAGACTTAAGAGGGAGAAGTTTCATGAAACAATGTGTGCATCCAGAACGAACGCCTGTTCAGTAGCTGTGCTCTTTGCAAGCCGTAAATACCATCAAGAGTTGGATTTTTCTGGAACGTTATAGTCTGATTTAGCATAAAATGTGTTAGAATCCGTGTTTCCGTGGCATGTAATTTGACTTCTAGCTGATGAAATTAGGCAGAAAGGTTCAAAGGTCAGTTTGCTTCAGATTTCAGCTGCATTTGGCCTTAGTATGGATAAGGCATCATGAGGAATAGCATTTTGGAAAACGTTCTATTCTATTTGTTGGCACAACATATTGCTACCACAAAGAAAACATGAGCTTTAAGCTTTCATATGCTTCATTGGGAAAAATGTCTTCTCATCCATCTTCAATGGGCTGCACAGCATAGCACTTAGCTCTTAATATGAACTGTAATTTAAAAAGATATTCAAAATGTAGCAGTCTGTATATGTTGGTAAAAACAAAATTGAATTCTATCACCATTTTTCCACTTGGAGAGGATAAATAGTAAATAAAGTGATGAGAATCTGGAAGACATGCTGTTGGTCAGCTGATGAGCATTTGTTGGTAAATTAAATTATGATGACTTATGTTTAGATTTCTCCAGAGGTTTTTTTTTTGGTAGTTTAAATGTTCACTTGTCTACAGGAACTGTAGAATAAATAAAAAAATATGGAGGGCAAGAGATAATCTACCTACTCTTGAGTGTCCCTACATTTTCTATTTGGTATGCAAAAGTGAACTGCTGTTAGCTAGTTTCATGTACATTAACTTCTGTGTGAGTTTATAAGCACCGTTTCTGGAGCTGTCTACAGATCATGCAGAATCATTGAACAAATCATTCCAGAAACTAAAAAAGCTGTATGCCAAATGAGATTTGATAGCTGCTGAGGTAAGTGTGTAGGTGAACTATAAAGCCCATTTTCAATGATGTGATATATTCTAAAGTTTTGGTGACCTCCAAAAGCTACAGAAGAATCCAAGTAACTTTGTTAACAAAAAAACCACACATCCTTAGGTATGAAAATTTACACCACATCCCTGAGGCTATTGAGTGTTCCAGACCAGTTCATGTTGGCTAATACAGAATACCAGATGTCCCTGATGAGCAGATCTGGGAAACCATTTGGCAGTAGCTAGTAGAGAATATCATTAGGCACAATGGTGTTGCAGAATTTCTGCCCTTCTTTGGATTTTGTGCATTTCATATCCCCTCTGAAGGCTGGAGATCTGAGCCAACATCTGTCACTCCTGACTACCAGGCATTAGGATATTCCAGGAAGAAAGAATTCTGTTGCAAATACAAGAATGAAAATGGAGTAGTGAAGAATATAATGTCTGGCGCTTAAGTAGTTGTAATTAACTGCTTAGGAAAGGGACTCCTTTGATTCCAGACCCTTTTCCTGGGCTTATCCAGGGCTTTAATTCTCTCATTCTAACACAGGTAAGCAGGACAGAGATGAGGCTTAGGGCTCCCAAGAGCCAGCAGCTTCTGCAGCTGCCCTCCATTTCATTCCATTAACAATTCCCAAGTCATTCATATGTACAAAGGTGCCTAGACTATGTTCCTCCCTTCCTTACTCAACTTTGCCTCTGTTTAGTCCCACTTTGTAGCATATATCCCACATGCTTCTGAGAAAACCGTAGATTATTTTACTTGTTCTATTTTCACCCAGACTTAACATTTCTTCAAATACTTTTATTAGACGGTCGTCACAAATTTTCATTTTGTTGTAAAATAAAGCCAGATAAAGTAATCCAAATCCAGCAAGGCTCCAAAGAACATGTATTTTGACAGCTTCTACCAAAATGACTTAAGAGGGCTATGCTACTGGCAACTATAGTTTTCTCAAAATAGACCTCCACTGCAGTGCAACGTTACGCTGGAACAGTCAGCTATGGTGCAGTTGGCTTTTTTCCCCCCTTCCTTTTCCTGTACTTCATTGATGCCAAAGACAGTATAGCTAAATAACCTAATTTCTTACTTTTATTATGAAAATAAATATATAAAATGATTAAAATGCATTCTAAGCTTGAAAATGAAAGCCTCTTACACCAGACATATCCAAATATGAGCCTTTAATGTCACTGGATTTTTTTCCTTGAGGAAGGTGCTGGACTGTGTGTTCTGTTACACATGATGGTTTTCCAAAGCTAAAATTAACATTAGGATAGGCTTAAAAAATTAGCTGGAAGCTATTTTTGTGCCGTCCTTGGAAGCTGCATACTTGCTATTTTGTGTTGAGCAGTGAAATAAAATAAATCACTCTCATGAGTACTGATCTGGGTTATTTCGGTAGCATGCTCCACCACAGCAGGTGGTAAGTGTGCAGGTCATGAATGCTTTCTTTGTGGCTTTCAGTTGTTTTTTGTGGAGGAGGGACTGCAGATAGTGGTGGCTGTGTTGGGGTGGTCTCCATGTCACCCTACTGTGGCTGTGCCGTATTCTTGTAAAGCCAGAAGAGGGAGCACAAATTAAGACCTTGTTTCTAAGATGTGACTTAGCTCCATGAGGTGGATCCCAAGCCATGGAAATGCTGAGGTCACATGTGTAAAGTCAGGGTGCCTTGCTCTATTAGACTGCATGTGAATAAAGAATGAGAAATACGAGCCTGGTGTGGGCTCCAAAAGGGAGGAAGAGGGCTCAGTGGAGGAAGTGAAAAGACTAGGAAAAACTGTGCTTGGCATGAGGACTTTTAAAGCAAAAGCAAATTGTGGTTTGCTATTTAAAGTTAGCAAGTGTATTTGGTTTGTAAGATCAGGAGTGCTTTTCATGAATCAAGAAGAAATTTTTGTGTTGCTGTGCAGACCAGATATGTTGGATAGTTGATACTCATGCTTTCTACAGCTTTTTAAAATGTAGTTTATTAAATACAGCTGTTGTGTCTTATCATAGGTCCTGTAGCATGTTCCTAAGGTCTTTCTTGTTTTTTATAAGCACACTGATTTACAGGATTGCTAGTTTGCAAATATATAAAAATTTATATGTACTTTTACAAATTATGTATTTTTAATGGTAACTGCAAACATTGTGTGATGAGCAAAGGTAGTATTGAAACTAATCACTAATAGGAAGTATGTAAGGAGACTGAGGTGTTGATTAAATTTTACAAATTGGTCTCCTTGATGGCAATAGCTATTTTGGTTGCAAAGGCTTGTTGACAGATATGCAACTGCTTCCTACTCAAATTAGGAGACCTTTCAAGAGTATAGTCTTCTCCTGAGTGTTTTCTGAGACTTTGACTGCACTAGCTTGTTTGAGGAGTGTGATACAGGTGAATGATATCTTGAAAAGAATAATTTAAAAAGCAAAGCTGCAGTCTTATTAGCCTCTTGCATTCTTTTTTTTTTTCCGTGTATTTGGTTTGTTTTGTTTTTCAGTTTATTGTTGGGATAGAACGCCAAATTTCACGTCTGCATCTATTTGCTTTATTAGTTTAGATGTGCCATTTCCAGTGTTATGCTCGTAGACTTAACAAGCTAATCTGGGAGACTAAAGCAGAACTGTCATTTTGAAGCTACTCAGCTGAAGTATCTTTGAAATCAGTGTAGAAAGCTCCAAGACTATTTTTGTTCACTTTTTAATTTTTAGAGAAGATGTATTGATGTGTTATATTACGCTGCTAGTGGTCCCTAGAAGAGCTGTTACAGAAACATTGCCTCTTTAAAGCCCTCTGGAGGTTAGCCCCCAAATGGATATTATTTATATTTAGGGACTATACTGGTCTGAAGGCAGACTTGGGATGACTTCAGGCTGTCCCTTTTCTTGGGACAGTTGTTTATTAAACTGTATACTACTGAATTTGGTGGAAGTATTTTAGTGCTTAAGCGAGAAAAGATAGCCCATTAGAACTGTAGTCTGTGACAACATTGCATGATAAAACAAAAAGACAGCACTAAATTAGGAGTGCTAGCATAATTCCTCTCTCTTGATGCAGCTTGTTTACTGTCACTCACAGAACCTTCCAGGACTGTGGAGTATTTATCTGTGCTCTGCCCTATAAAAGCTGTGTTCCCACACTGTGGTCATCTCCTCTTCTTGTCTACTTGGGTTGCTCTGCCAGAGATCAAGGAGGAGGTGATTGAAGCCATTTCTTTTTGTTTGTTTTCTTTCCCCTTGAAGAAGACTGAGGCTATGAAAGGTCTGTGGTGAGGTGCCACTGCTCCCTCAGGATTCCTTTACGCAACGTCCTCATTGTATGAGCTCTTTGAAGTTCACATGTCAGGAAGCATTTGATCATCCCTATAGCAAGAAAGTGCTGAACTAATGACAGCAAACGCTGGTGAAACAGGTTAATTTCACATTCTTTAGCAAGCAAATTAAATGCATGATAAATCAGACTGTTGTCACACTGGCTGTGCTTGTGCTATACATAATTTTTTAGAGTAATGGAATTATCATAGAGTCATAGATTATGCTGAGTTAGAAGGGACCTATCAAGATCATCAAGTCCAGCTCCTGGCCCTGCACAGTCACACCACGTGCCTGAGAGCGTTGTTTGAATACTTCTTGAAATCTGTCAGGCTTTAAAAGCCCGTTCCAGTGCTCAACTGTCCTTCAGGTGAAAATCCTTTTCCTGACATCCAACCTAAACCTCCATCTCAGCTTTATGCCATCTCCTCAAAGCCTGACACTGGTCACAAGAGTGAAGAGATTGGTACCTGCCCCTCCACTTCCCCTTATGAGGATGTTGAAGATCACAAGGAGGTCTCCCCTCAGGCTCCTCTTCTCCAGGCTGAACAGACTTCAGCTTCTCCTCATACGGCTTCCTGTCAAGGCTCTTCACCATCCTCATTGGTCCTCCTTCGGACACCCTCTAATAGCTTAATGCATTTTTTTATATTGTGGTGCACAGAAGTGCCCCCAGCACTTGAGGTGAGGCTGCCCCAGTGCAGAGCATAGCGGGACAATCACCTCCCTTGCCTGGCTGGTGATGCTGTGCCTGATGCCCCCGGGACACAGCTGGCTCTCCTGGCTGACTCATGTTCAAATTGCCATTGACCACAACCCCCATGTCCCTTTCCACAGCACTGCTCTTAGCCTCTAATTTCCTAGTCTATACACACAACCAGGGTTTCCCCATCCCAGGTGTGGAATCCAGCACTTTCCCTTGTTAAACTTCATATGGTTGGTGATTGCCCATCATTGCCTTTCATATGGTTGGTAATGGCCAATTTGTTGATGTCTCTCTGCAGGGGCTCTCTGCCCTACTTTTGGTTGGAAGGGACTGTTAAAAGTCATCTAGGCCAACCCCCCTGAAATGAGCAGGAACATGTTTAACTAGAACAGGTTGGTCAGAGCTCTGTCCAACCTGACCATGAAAGTGTCCTTGGATTTTGTCTTAGAAGATCCAGAAGACAGCTTTCAAATTTGTGCAGCATGATGGTACCTTCAAAGTACTATCCTACAAGTAACTTCAGTTATGTAATAACATGTTTTGTTTATGAGAATTTATAGCTGTTGAGGTTCATTGGATTAGAAGGGATAATTGATGAGCTGCCAGCTTTAGAGTGAGCTTTGGCTCCCATCACATCACAATGCAGTTGCATCTCCAAATGCTTCTTGAGGGATCTTAAAGGAAAATCCTGGTGTTTCTCAAGCCAAAAGATAAGAATGATGCATTTTAGGGAGAACAGATTTTCTACATTCCTTCCCCCTTTTCTTTCCAGTGTTTTCTGAGAGAAGAGAGTTGCCCAGTCATCTTGGTCTTAAGGCATCCAAGTGAGGATTCTCTGAGGAGTAGTAGGTCATGTGAGTGATGCAACTGTTTGTTCAGCTCTGGGTATAGGAGCAAATCCTGTGAACATTTGTTGTCTCTGCTTGAATATATACTGCATTGAAAGTGTTCTGAAAGCTGACAAAACTGCTGACTGAACTATAAACTAGGAATGTACTGCCTGAACAGGGAAAAAAGGTGTGCAGTATTATATCTGGGCACTGTGTTCATGCTCTTTCCTGTCTTGATTTACTCTGTTTGTCCGCCAGCAACTTTGTACCTGCTTGTTTTGAGGGCCTCTGTTGATCACCTCATTTTTTTAAAAATGGCAGGTTCTTAGAATTTCTGAAGATCAGCATGTTCTAGTGTTGCAGCTTTTATGTTATGCTATATGTTGATAAAACAGTTCCTTCAGGGTGATGTGTTCTTGGAGCAAGTTAACGCAAAGTTTTTAAGTAGTTGCTGGATGTTGCCTTTCAGTTGCAGCTGAAGAAGGCACTGGTGCCTTTATGGCCCCAAATTACTCGAGGTAGTTGGGCTTTTATAATCAGTGCCAGAATTGGCTTTTGTGCCCTTTTTCTTTGGCCTCCACAGGTCAAAATGATTTGGTTATTTTATGCCATTTGAAAAATAATTATTTTCTTACTTAATTACTACAGTGAAACCAGCAGACTTGGAACGATTTTCTAGAGAATGAGGATGCAGAAAGATGTGGTAAGATTTTGTAAACCTCATGCAGATCTCCTTTGCAGAGACAGATCTGGTAGGGTCTTGCATGGAAGGAAGGAATTGTTGTTCTCCTCAGCTGGTACAGCTTGAAGCTGAAGAAGAGCTTTAATCTGTAGTCCTGCTTGCGGCATGTAAAGCAGCACTAGTATTTTATTTAAATTATTTGCCTGAGAATCTGCAGCATTGCTTTATTTTCATTCTCATCTTCACAGAAGAACAGCCAAGCTTATGTGCTCTAAATTTAAATTCTGTGTTTTCTCCAGCTCTGAGTTGAAAGTAGAATGTGTGCCTTAAGGATCCATTCTTTGCTTCTCAATCTTATTTTGTAGATTTAATAGCACTTAGTTAAAAATAATTCAGAACTTGCCTGGGAAAATAACTTGATGTTATGAAGAATCCAGGAGTCCACTGGAGATCTTGCTGAAAGAGCAACAAGGAAAGAGTACTAAGGGCAATAGGAAAGGCATTAATTAAGTGCATGCCGCAATCCTGTGGTTTATATGGATTAGTATTCAAAGCACAACTTGCAGTGCTTGGGTTTTTGTTGGTTTTATTTTCATCCTAAATAAATATAGCAACATCAGCTATAAGCAGGTAGAAATTGGACTTAAGGACTGAATTAGTAGGAGAGCTAAGGAGGAAATTGCAAAGCAAGTGGAAATGATGAGGAGAAAGAGGAAAATGGGCAGTGGGAAGAAAAATGAAATCACTTATCCTTAGAAAGAGTACACCTGTTCTTGTCCCACTTGTACTTAAACTGGTGGCAAGTTCTGAAACCAACTGCTATAAATCACCTGAACTGCGAAGGTTATGAAAAATTGTCCCAATTTTTACGAACCTTGCTTGTGAGATCTCGCTTTGGAAGCATTCCTAGGCAGAGTACTGGTGAGATGTACTTGTTTGTACACATTTTTACTAGCACTTTAAGAAGAAATGTTGGCAAGGCCTGAAAGAAGACTAATTACAGCTTTGCAGTGAGGGTCTTAATATGGTTGTGGATGACATTGCCTTTTGTTTTGGGAGCAAAAAATAGAAGTTAGTGTGAAGCAAGAAGCAAGGACTGCATTGTTAAAATGACTCTTAAATTATTACTTCAAGAATGTCACTTGCTGGTGATTCAGGATACAGTGATGACAGGGGAGGGTTATTCCAGATGGATGCAAAAGATTAAACAGTATGCAGAAGAAATGAGAGAAATAAATGTGTGTTTGGGAGAGAAATAGCAGGGACAGAATGAGTATTTAAAGAGAATGAGAGAAAAATCAACTGGTTCCTCAGTTTTGAGGCCAAGTTGGCACACCCTTGACTCATTAAATTGTTCTTTTGAATCTAGAAATTGGCTTTACGAATTGTCACCTCATCAAATAGCAGAGGGACCTTAAGAGATGGAGGTCAAGGCCAACAAATTATAAGCAGAAGCCCTAGCTGTTTTAGTTCTGCTCAGGCAGTGTAGCTTTAGTTGGAGACGTAGTTAATCATCCTTGTGTTTGCTGATGTTTGTGTATATGCTGTATTTCCATTCTTATTTGGCATCAAGGAGCAGGATGGTCATTTAATCTTAGTGTATACAGAATCACTGAGTGGTTGAGGCTGGAAGGTACCTCTAGAGGCCATCAGGTCCAACACCCTTCTCAGGGCATGTCTGGTTGGGTTTACAATGTCTCCAAGGGCAGAGACTACACAAACTCTGTAGGAAACCTGAGCCAGTGTTCAACTGCCCTCATGGTAAGAAATATTTTCTTTAGTCAAATGAAATGTCCTGCATTTAAATTTGTGCCCATTTCTCCTTGTCCCGTCAGTGGGCACCACTGAGGAAAGCCTGGCTCTGTCTTCTTTACTCTCCCTAGCAGGTATTTATACATGTTGATAAGCCTTCTCCTTTTCAGGCTGAGCAGTCCCGGCTATCTCAGCCTCTCTTTGTTTGTCGGATGCTCTTAATCATCTTTTGGACTTGTTCCAGCATGTCCATATCTCTATTGCACTGGGGAGCCAAGAGCTGGACCCAATACTCCCCAAGTACCTCCTCACTGGGGACATGATGCCCTCCCTCAACCTGCTGGTGTCACTCTTCCCAGTTTAGTTTGAATGTAGACAGTTCTGTAAACTGAAGTACTTTATGAGGCACTTGAGAGCTTTCAGCTCAGATTCATTGTGCCATCAGCCATGGATGCTGTGAGGGGGTGGTTTCCCTTGGGTTTGTCTCCCTGCTGCTCTCATGCTGTGTTGACTCGTCAGGTAGCTGAGAGAGGGCAGCAACTTGTAGTTGCAGCTTCTTGGTGTGCTCAGCTGCCTATGGGGAAATGGCAGGACTTGGATCTTTTCTTTGGAAAAGGGTTCTGGATGGTAGAGTGGAAGGAAGTCAGAGATCTGGGGGAGGTAAAGCACAGGTGACAGTACTGTGGAGGGAAGGACTTGCCTGACTTTGCCATTTTAAAATTCTAATGGCTTGTGAACTTATTTTGAGCAGTTTTGGCTGTTCTGTCTGTGAGCATATTTTTACTTGTTTCAGAGTACTTGGAAAAGGCTTGAATAATGCTTATTCATTTGTGATTTATGCAGTACTGAGGCTTGCATCCAAAGACACATCCTATGAGTGTCCCTCTGGGCCAGGCTGGTCCATTAACTTGTAGTATATTTGCTATAGGCTTCTACTTTCCTTTTTTTTCTTATTCATAGCTGGTATGCTTTCCCTCTTAACTCCCATTTTCATTGGGACTATATTTTAGTTATTATTTTGATTTTCATTTTTATCGTTCAGAGTTCTGTTCCTTTGCTTTAAATCCTTCCCAGGAAAAAAAAAAAAAGTACTCCCAGAATATAGTTGATAGATTTACAGAAGTTACCACTCAGGTTTACTTAGGATTTAAAGTTGGATAAGAAATTTGTCCAAAATATTTTTGTTTACATCCGGAAGAGAAAAATGCTTCTGCCCCTCCCCTCCTGGTTTACTGAAAGATCTGTGTATTTCATAGTTGGCAGATGCTTACATTGTGATACTGGCAATTTAAATCAGGGAAAGACATATGAGATTAATATTGGAAGCTAGATCTGGATTTTTAAAAAAAAAATCTGTATACATTCTATAGGAACTACTAAACTTGTAAAATATCAGCTAACTTCTGAATGACACCACTTTTCAAAGGATGATATTTAAGAAATCCAGTATATCTCACTGGAAATTTAAGAAAACAGTTTACTGAGATATGTACATTGGGATAAACATAGATTTTACTTTTCCTGTTGCAATCTGCCTTTGTGCTTTTCTTATAGTAATATTGGCAATTTAAAAGATAAATCGTAATTGCAGAAGAAAGCCTGTGATACTTCAGCTTCATCCTACAATACTTACAAGTACCTACAATACAAGTTTGTCAGTCTGAGTTAATCAGTTCTAAGATTTGTTCTCTGGCTCACAGTTGAAATGAGATAATAAAAGAGGAGTGTTTTGTTTTGCTGTAGTTGAGGTTCTTGTAAATTATATCAGAGTCTTAACTGTAAAAACAATCCTAATACTTCTAAATTAAGGTGTCACCTTAATGTAAAAAAATCTTGACCAAAAACTTGTGAAAGTGATGTGAGATCTGATAGCCTTGTTGAGGAACATACAGAAGAGTGTGGTTTTGGCTGCATTAACCATGCCATGGTAGAAATGAGCACAAATGCATTGGGAATGTGGTATAATAACCCATTTCTGCAGAAGATTTGTCTAATATACTAACAACATTTGTATCTCACACAAGGAACTCAGAGTGATTCAAAACAGAAGATCTCAGGCTGGTACATAATGAAGACTCTTCTTTTATCCAAAGACAGGAAACATTTGGCAAAGGTTTTAAAGGCCAGAGTATAAAATATCTAGCACTTCTTTTCATAAATTAATTTTATTATGTCATGTTCTTACATCTTCAATTTTAGACTCTGTCTAAATATTAATTTTTTAAAAACTTTAAGAATCTTTTTTTCCAGTAAGGAAAAAATAGATTTGGAAGGGAAACTTGGAAGTGCTGTATGATAAGGATGTCAATTTTTTTTCCTACTAAGACATTTTCTGCAGTGCTTAGTGAAAACTAGAATTAATCTGAATGAGGATTGAGCAATTTCTGCATATGTTATGTCAAAATTGGCAAATAGAAATGCAGGCCAAAATGCTGACAGAGCAACTTTGTCTTATTTGAATAGACTTTTTTTCTTTTTTTTTCTTCATGTCATGCCTATATTTCTGTGTGTGAGGTGGGATAGTGCTCTAACAAAGATCAGCTGCTTAATATTTCACTTTGCCCACGTCTCCTCTGTTTCAGAGTCCCTGTATTCTTATTCTGCAGTGTGCACAGAACTGCTTGTTTCCCAAAGCTGCTCTGTGGCTCACTTATCATTGTATCTGCATACTTAAAACTATCCTGAATTTATTTTGCACTGCTACTGTATGATTCAACAGGCTTTTATTATCTGTTTACAGAAGGGGGATTGAGATATGAAATAATTAACGCTAAATGAACTTCTAGGTTTTCATGTGTGATACCGGACACATAGATCTGATTTTTCATGGTGCTGTTCATTCATTTTTTGTAGTCCTCTCCAAATAATGAGAATAAACTTGTGGGGGGCAGGTTGGTTTGTGTGGTTTTTTTGTTGTTGGTTGGGCTTTTTTTGTTTTTAATTTTAATTTTTTCCTCAATTCTGCTCTGAAATTTATTTAAAAATATTTGTAAAAAATATTTTTGAAACTACTTGTTTTCCATTTTTGCAAATGTCAGAATCCTTCTTTCTGTCATAAATGGCTGTGTCAGTGTGGACATCTTTTCTGCTTAGCACTTGTGCAAGAAAAAGGCTCAATTCAGCAGCTGCAAAGGAGAAGCCCCATAGCTGTAGTTTGTAGACACTTTGGCTCAAGTGATTTGGAAGACCCTGCTTATTCTGTAGATCTAGATTTTTTTTTCTTTTTTAAACCTGTTCATCTGGGAAAAGCCAGCATTTTATACTCCTGTGTCTGTACAGTTATTGTGTATGTTTAGATATAGATACATATATATAAAAAAATATATATATATATAGTTTATATATATTTCTTTTATCTAGGTGGTTGGTTTGTTTATGTTGTTAAAGACATCATCCACTATCTGGAATAGCAGTAATCTTTTCATGTGTTATATGTTGTATCTTAATGTCCAGAATTTCAGCAGTTGGCTGGTACCTTCTGTGTGTATGATTGAGACAGAAAATGTAGGAGTCTGGTGGACTTTGCAGCTATTCACAGTTGCATCTTTTGACTCCAGGCTTGTCCCAGCTTTGTTTTATTTCCAGCCTCTATCACTGCTAGAATTCTTCTGTCCCCTCCTTGCCCATGAGCAGGTTTCTATTTCCCTGGCACTTCCACACTCCTTTTCCCTAGCCCCCACTTGTGCTGGCTGCCATCTCAGCCCATCTCTCTGCCAGCGAGCTGCTGTTGCAGCACTGCAGGCTCAGTTCTTGTGCCATTTGCTGTAACAGCTTCTGGTCAAGAGGATGAACAACCAGAAGTGAAATCTGCCTCAGCTGCTTCAACTTGCAGGTGGAGCACCCTCCATGGCCCTCTGGGACCAGTCCTGGCTTTCTTCGATGGATGGAAGCATGTAAAGAAGGGTATGAGAGCTCCCTTCATTTGCGGTCAGGAGAAAAGAGGGTGCTGCAGGCCTCCCCAAAAGGATGCCTGTCAGTAAGAATCTTCCCTGCCAAGTCTTTTTTTGTTTTAAAAGTGCTGCCTACTTGACTACATTTTTAGGAGAATAGCAGACACACTGGTTCAGACCAAGGAGAGTGGTTAGACAACTTAAAAAAAACTTTATTTAGCTTAGATAGGATTAAAAGTCTGTATACTAAGCTGTGTGCAGTGAAATGCTGTAGTACTTGCTGGGAAGGGAGAGGAGTATGGAAAAGCATGAAAATATTCCGAGCTTTCAAAAATCAGCTCTGGAAGCAGAGATATGGTAAGGATGGTGAGGAGCCTGTTGTGTTTTGATGTATGATGGAAATCTGCAGTTAAATACAGACTCTGTTAAACATGAACAAAAGCAGCATGGACCCTTCCTGCTTGTGGCCCTCTTCCCCCTTCCCCCTCTGCCCTTTTTTTCCCTCTCCTTTCTGAGAAGCAAATATTTGAATGTTGATGGGATATGGCAGTAACTGGCCAGACCATAGTGATATGACTGACAAAATATATAAGATGATTCTGTGGCACTTTCAGGCCATCTCTTGTTTTCTGTTTCCATGAATATCTCAGATTCTGGAAGAGTGGTAATGTAGAATTAGCATTTCCCAATCAATGAATAACTATAACAGAAATTCCCTGTTGATTTCGACAGCTGATTCCTTCTTTTTAAGGAATCTGCATTTGTAGCTTTAGAATATTGAGTTACTAAGGTTGGAAAAGGCCCCTAAGATCACTAAGTCCAACTTTTGACTGAATACCACCTTGTCAAATAGACCATATACTACTAAGTGCCACGTCCAGTTGTTTCTTGAACACTTCCAGGGATGCCCACATCTTTGGGCAGTCCATTTCAATGCTTTCTTCATTCTTTCAGCGAAGAAATCCTTCCTGAAAATTACTTCTAGTACCATATTGCTAGAAGCAGGACTATGGTGATTTACTATCTCTGATGTTTTTGCAGTATAAAGAAATACGATTTAAAAGCATGCTTCTGAATTACTTGGGAATATTCATTGAATACAACAGTTATCAGTAGTATCCTTTATAGAACAAAACTTAGTGAAGGCATTTGGCTTTGAGTTAGGTGGCCATGGTACTTAATTGTAGCCATCACTGTATTCCTCTCACTGGGTTAGGAAACTGTACCTGTTACTAGAAAAATATTGCAGCACATACAGCGATTGTTGTGTTTTCATACATGTTTGAAAGCAAATTGAAATTGAATACTGCAATCATTCAGTTTTATTCACAGAAGCGGGTTTTATCTTTTATTGCATAAGTATCCACAGATCAGAGTATGTGCTGTGACCTTTTGGGGTTATTTATCTTCTTTCTTGTGTGCACTAGATCTTGTGTGCTTTAATCTGTGTTTGCTGAGAAGCAGCCAAATTGCCCCTTCTGTAGCAATCTCTCTTTTGTGTGTGCATGTGTTTGTGTAATCCATGTTCTGATTGATGTATTAAAGGTTTTGTAGAAAAAAATATGAGTCATCTGTATAAGTATTTACTTATGAATCACATTTTATGGTATATTTATTAAATATTTTTTAAGACCTTGTGGACACTCAGATGCTATATATAAGAATGTTTACTTAATTGTTTAAATGTGCTTTAGCATGTTAGAGGTGGGTGAGATGTGGTGCCTTCTTCATGTATATGTTCCATCAGTCTGTTAATCTGAGGCTTTCAGATCCAACCATATAAAGCATTGACAAATTGATAGAGATTAAATAAATCTGATTTTTCTTGTGTGTGTAAGTAAGTCTGAAGGACTGAGGAATAAATAGCAAGTTGCTTGGGATAGATGAAAAGTCTTTTCAAACGCTGGAATAAATAACTGTTTCTGATATGAGATCTGATTATGGACCAGAGCATTGAATGACAAAAACCCCATTGACTTCAGCATCCCTAGGGCTTACATGAATGAAGTCAAGGCCAAGACCTGATGACAGAAAAAGTGGGTCCAAATTGTGCTTTCAGATCTTCAGTAGTGGTGCAAAATCTGAAGTTCACAATTAAAAAATTCCATGAGACAGACTTCTTTCCATGTTTACATTATTAGCTGTTTTAAAACTGTGTTGTGCTTAAGGTTGCACACTCTGCTGTCTCTCCCCATAACACTAGTGGCAAAAAAATGAACAATTTTATCCTGAGTTTGTGAAATATTTGCCTAGGCATTTTTGAAGCCTGTATTGCTGGTGTACAGCTGTCAGGAAGGAAAGATAGCAAGACAGACCAGTATATTAGTTTATGCCGAATTATTTCAAAGTGTAGTCCAGTTGTTAGTTAAGATTTTGTATGAAATTTTTCCAAGAGGCAGAATATTTTATTCTTTGTTAAAATATAATAAAAAAGTATAGTTTAAGAACTATTGAAATTAGCCAAATTCTTTACTGTATAGGTATGCATATGTATATGATTTTTCCTCCTTCCCCTTATTTATAGTGGATTTATAGAATTTTCCTCATTGGTATAGTTTGTTATGCTAGAAGCCTGAGGTAGAATCACAGCCCTTTTTCATCATGCTGCACAAATAAATTCATATTTATAATGAGGTCAAACAAAATTCAGTAGACTAAAATATTGATACAAGAACCTGAGTGTCGTTGGGAACAACAGTACTTTTTGCCTAGAATCTTTGCGTCTCTGATCCCTCATAGCATGTTCCTTTTTTTCCCCCATGGCTTTCTCAACCTCTGATCTTGTGCAGATTGTGTGAGGATGTACTTGAGCTAAGTGCAGACTGTGAAAACAGTGTAGAGTTTTGGGCTGATATATTGATGTGGGCAAGGCACTGGGATTTTAGAAAGATGTTAGTTTAAGGGAAGGAAAGTTTAAGGATAATAAGAAGTCTAAGAAAAGTGACCTTTTGAGAAGTATGAACAAATCACGCTTTATTTACTGATGGGAGAAACAAATTTTTGTAAATGTAAAAGACTGATGCTAGGTGAGAAGCAATAATATGCTTTCTGTTCATAAGGGATAGGACAAGAATTTTAATGTACTGCTAAAAAATGTGGGTTAGATACTGGAAAAAAAGAAAGACAAAGAGAAAACAGATAAAGAATACTTTTGAACGGCAGGAATCGTGAGCTCTGGAGTAGATTATGTGGAGATTCTGAGGAACAGATTGGAAAACTCTCTGTCTGGATTACGTTGGAATGGGGCTTGGGCTATCTGATCTCTTCAGGTCCTCCTTTGTGCCTTTTTTTCCCCATTGGTGGTTTTGTTGTTGTTGCATTTGTTGTTTTTAGGTAAGGACTTGCGTTCCGTAGGGATCCATACCCTATAATATGAATATACGATAGTCTGAAGTTCCCATTTTTATTTACAATAACATTTTGCAGGCCAGTAAGCCCTGCTGTCCAATGGATGTGTGTATTTTGGTATTTATGATCTCCAAATTAAGATAATCTTTGTTCAGTTCCTGTTTCTGTATGCTAGAGGAGTAGCTGTATGCCTAATGAAATAGTTTCCTACAAAGCAATCAAGAAACAATTTTGCTTCAGAGGCCAGTTCTGCTTCTTCACTTAATCTCTTTTCAGATGCACCCTTGGAGTACAGGTAGTGTTAAGGAGGAGATGAATATCTGGAAAATGGAAATGTAGGGGCATGAGATGCATTTACATTCAGTCTGGGAATATACTTGCCGTCTGTGAGTCAGCAGTGTCAAACAACGATGCGGCAGAAAAGAAAACGATAGAAAGGACAGAAGTGACAAAATGAGTGCAAATTATGTAATCAATGTTTCTCTTTTTATCAAAATAGTTATTTCAAACCTAAATGAGCTTTTCCAGCTAGTGGTAACGTTTTGAAGTATTACAGTAATAAGCATTCATTGGATTTTGTTAGTATTGATATAGTGTTAATTTTCAGTAATGCTGTGTTAGTATCTAGATGACATTTATCACAGCTACTAAGTAGTATAACTACTGAAAAAGGTTAATTTTTTTTTTTAAGATATGCATGAAAAGAAAAGCCTTTTTGTTATGAAATGAGATCGTATTGGGGAAATGTGTTATTGTTACCAGATGGAGATGCTGTGTTTCCATGTAGAAAGGTTGGGTGACTTACAACAAATGGGGAATCTCTTTCTAATGTTGCTGTGTGATCCTGTGTGGTTTATTATTACTAATTTACTTATCTTGGCACTGATTCATATGCCCTAGTAATTTTAAGGTCTTGCAGGACCACATCATATGGGTTAAACTCCGTAAAATACAGGCTTTTTCTGAATTTACACAGCTACTTTTCTATTAGGCTGGTACTTATAATGGAGTGCAGCTTCTGGAAGTGTTTGGTCTTCATTTACAGATGTGGAAGATGCATTGCACTTTAACTTCATCAGTAGTTAATGATCCTCATTGCTGAAAAATGTAATTAAGCTCTATTTCTAATATGAATTTGTCTGGCTTCAGTTTCCAGGCATTGCCTCTGGTTTCTTCTTCAAAGCTCCAATGCTTTATTCTCAGTGAGATGTTTATACTCTCTAATGAAGTCACCTTTCAATACTGTAGTTCTAAACTAATCAGACATCTCTTTAACTCTTGCTGTAAGGCATTTTCTCTACTCCTTTGTTGTTACTGTGTCGATATGAATTGTTTTGGTTGTATTTTTATTAAAAGGTTTAAAAGAGAACTGCGCATACACTGTTAACGTCTGCCTGGCCAGTGCAATACAACATACTAAAATCAATACTCTTTGTTGTTTTCCTGTTGATTTATCAAAAGATTGCTCTGTGCTTCTTCATTTCTATGTCATCATCCTAGGAGATCAGATTTACCTACTAGCTCACTAGGAATTTTTTGTAGATGTTACTCTTCAAAACATTAATAGAGTTCTGTGTAATAGGTTAGATTATTTTATGCCCAGCTGTAAACTTTAGATTATTTCCCTGGTCCCTCTGCCAGTGGTGACTTGTATTAACAGCAAGCCTTTGTTTTCTGGATCTTTAGTGAACTGTTAAATAGCAAAGGGCTAAGAACTGTTCTTGGTGGGTCCTAGTTAGTTACAATTTTATGTGAAATAATGTCTTTTTAAAATTTAGTTTTATTATGTTTTTAAATTACTTGATTTTTAAATCAAAATAATGAATGGTTAAAACATCTGTCCACTCCTTTCACATTTAGTATTACATTCACCATTTTTTAGCTGTTGACTTTTTTAGCTGTAGACTGTAGCAGAGCCACTAAGATGATCAGAGGGCTGGAGCACCTCTCATATGAAGACGAGAGATTTGGGGCTGTTCAGCCTGAAGAAGAGAAGGGTCCACTGAGACTTTACAGCACCTTCCAGTATCTAAAGGGGGCTGGAGAGGGATTTTTTTACGAGGGCCTGAAGTGACAGGACATGGGGGAATGGCCTTAAACTGAAGGAGGGCCGGTTTAGATTAGATATTAGGAAGAAGTTCTTTACTGTGAGGGTGGTAGAGTTGCTCAGAGAGATTGTGGACTCCTCAACCCTGTAAGTAAAGACCAGGCTGGATGGGGCTCTGAGTAACCTACTCTAATGAAAGGTGTCCCTGACCAAAGGTGATTTTTAAGGTCCCTCCTTCCAACCCAAATCATTCTACATTTCTGTGAGTTCCTGTGTACATATATTAATTTTAATGCTGGCAGACATATATTTGGATATATTAATATAAATATGTATGTAATGAATGTAGTAACTTTATATCTGAAACTGGTTTCTCAAAACTAAGTTTAATAAAGAAATCCTCCGTTTCAGTGATGCTCAGAGCAAAATTTCCTTTGACTTCTGTGAGGTCCATACTGTACATACCTGGGCTTATGTATGTGAAGCCTGTATATTTGGAGACTCTAAATAGCATATATATCCAGTTTTGTTTCAACTTAATAATTTAATTTATTGAACAGTTTATTCAAATACTAATCTAGAAAAATAATAGACCTCTGCCTGTCATGCTGGCCAACTAATTGTGTCTTAAGAAATATTTTGCCTTGTTCAGTGTTTGAATGTGATACCTGAAAGGGGAAGACTTTGGAAAAATGTTTGGCTTTCCTTTCTGTGCTGAAAGCTACCTTGTCAGTTCTCCTGTGGTTAGAGAACAAATGCATGTAGGTGTGGGCAAGAGCAAACTGGGTTGTGTTTGCAATGACCAATAGAAGGGCATTCTCGGTGGGGTCTGGAACTTACTGTCAGTGCCTACTTGGGTGCTACAGTCCCTAAAAAGTGGGACTTGGCAAGTTGATTCCAGTCAAAGTCATGCCTGTACTGCCATTGGGGTTCAGTTCTTGCAAAGGACAGCTTGGTGTTCCCAGTGGAGCAGCTGGGGAGATGGATGACACCAGGGATGCTGCCTGCCCTTCACAGGAGGCGAAGGAAGTGTGGCAGGAGTCACTGCTGTGCTTCTCTTTTTGGATTGATGCTGGCTACTGCTATGAGTTCCTTGTACAGAAGGTAGATATTTAAGTCATGCCACTCTCCCTTAAATGCCTTTGCCTGCAGAAAACAGGTAGAATAGGAAAAAAAAACCCCAAACCTAACTTCTTCACTTGGTGTTGCAACTTTGGCCATGCTTGTTCGTGGGATGACACTGGTTCCATTTGCACCTACAGCTCAGCTTTCACACTGTATTTTCTGCTCTTCCTAACATTTGGACATAAGTAGTGTGCTAGTAACATAGAGCAGCACATGAATATTAAGAATTTGGAAGCACAAGTGAACATCAGTATAAAATGAAAACCACCAGAAACATTTGGCTTGCAATTTTTTGTTATAGTTATCACTTTACGTTGCCCCCACTGTTAAGTGTATTGAAATGTGTTACCCAGTTTAGCATTTGATTTATGTGAAAGACTATTAGCCTCAGGCTGAGCTGCAGCTTGCTGCTGGAGATGTGGTCTCTAAATGCCTGTGTTTAGGTCATTCTTATGTATACTGAAAAAGCCCAGGGAATGAGAAACCTTCCCTATTGTCTCAGAGTAACTTTCACTCTGTGTTTCTCCTCCCACCCTGTGATAAATTACCCTGGATTATTTTGTTGCGGTATGGGTTTCTTTTTGGGCTTTTTGGTTGTGGGGTTGTTTTTTTTAAATTATTTTTTTATTTATTTAAAAACTTTTGTGACATCATGATCTGTGATATCTGGAGGATAAAAAAAATACCCTTTTCCAGTTGAGAGTAAAAAGTGTAATTCATGTAATGCGATGCTATTCATAAACTTAAACAGAAAGCTCTGTTAGCCAGTTGTTTATAAACTCTGACATTAGAATTGTGTTTAAATCTTATTTCTCAGGTAATTATGATGCCAAACTGACTTCCAAAGCTCAGGCTTTCTGCATAGTATGCACAAAATATCAGAGAATAATATTTATTATGTTTGTGGGCCCAGAGGGGGAAGAAAGGTGCCAAGGAAATGTAGTGAAGGCTGTCTAAATTATTTCAACGGTTGAAGGATGAGGGAACATTTTAATCTTAGAGGCTGTAGGAGTTTGGGAGGAGTGTTTCTGGGAGGAGAGTAAGTATAGACTGAGATTTGTAGTGATTCAGAATTTGTTAGTAAAAGCCATGTGGAGAAATTGCTAATTTTGGGCTGATAGGTCATCTCTGGCTGTTCTTTACAATCTGACAAACTTGTTTCCTGCTAATTGTACATGTTCCAATTATGTTCGAAGGAAATTTAATTGGAGTCAGTTTAGAAATCGCATCCAGTAAGGAAGAGTTTGGGAATACAGAGGTTTAAAATTTATGTGTAGCAGCAAAAGATAAATCAGGAAATGTGACTCTCTCCAGGCTCTGCTGAACTCTGTATATCTGAAATCCTATGTGTCTTCTCTGGGCATCAGGAGGCATGCGTGTATTTTTTTTTTCTATTTTTTCCAATTTGCAAATTCCTCTGGAGTTCAGCTGACTTAAATTGGTTACCCTGCCATGGTGCTAGGAAGGCTTTCAGGGTTGTACAGGTGCTTGCTGTGTTTGAGAGGTGATCCAGAAGGAGACTCAGGTTGACTTTTGGATGACTTGTGTGTTTATGGGAGGAGATTTTTAGAGGAAACAAAACATTATTTGCATCAGGTCTCTTTGTAAATCTTCTAAAAATGGTTTGTCAGAAGAGTTGTATCTCTCATATGGTTTCAGCAGTCTGGGTGCTCAGGTGTTCTGTCCTGTTTAGAAAGGAAAGCACAAGCCAGCTTTGTAGAGGTCTGACAGAGGTGCAGGATACCATTTCTATGCTGAGTAGGAGTTGGTTTACTTTTATTAATGTAAAGGAAAGCATCTTTAAATGCACTGCTTGAATTCTCTGCCTTGGCTTTTGATTTTTACAAGATTGGTTAAAAATTGATGACAGTAGGTTATTTAAACTCCCTTGGCTTAATGCCTTTTTCAGCAGTCACCACCCATTAGCCAGAAGGCATAGGAGTGTCTTTGCTTACCTAACCTGCTACAGTGCTCTGCTGGTTTTGGCTGGCTGGGTAGAGTTAATTTTCTTTACAGTGCTGGTATGGGGATGTGATTTGGATTTGTGCTGAACACAGGGGTGATAATATGGAGGTGTTTTTGGTATTGCTGAGCAGTGCTTGTGCAGAGTCAAGGCCTTTTCTGACCCTTTACAAGTTCCAAAGGGATATTCCATATCATTTGACCTCATCCTCAGTATATAGAGTGGGTGGAAGGAGGAGGTAGAAGGTTGTTTGGAGTGATGGTGTTTATTTTCCCAAGTCACCATTACATGTGATGAGGCCCTGCTCTCCTGGAGACACCTGATCATGGGAAGCAGTGAATTACTTCTTGGTTTTGCTATCTTGTGTGCATGGCTTTTGCTTTCCCTATTAAACTTCCTTTATCTCAGCCCACAGTTCTCTTTCACTCTTCCAGCTCTCTCCCTGATCCTGTTGGTGAGGCAGTGAGTGAGTGGCTGCGTGGGGCTTGGCTGCTGGCTGGGGTTAAACCACGACAAATGCTGAAGATTAAATCAGAGGCGAACAACCCAAGTGCTGTGATAAACTGGCTCCTGGTAGAACAGGAGTTTGTGTGCCCCTAGAGGATGGTGACTTCAGTCTGGGCAGTCTTGCCTCTTGGAGAAGGTAAATGTCACCAGCTGGCCCATCTGTAGTCCTCCCAAACTATAGGAAGTTGGTAGCAGGTTCATCTCAAGCTGTGGTTCACAGTTCCTTCCTCTGAATGGCACATGGTGAGGATGGGGAACAGTCTATCACAATACGCTCTTTGGAATATGGTTTGAAATTACTGAGCCATCATTTAAATCTCCCTGAAGCCAAGTGTAGAGCTTCATAGTTATGCAATTTTCTCTTTATATAAGTTCTTTGCTTTCTCATTTCCCCTTCCTCCTTGTAAACAAAATAGAGAATGATGAACACAATTGAAAGAAATGCGCTTTGGGAAATGGAAAAGTAGACAGAAATCTATTTTAAACCCATCAGTATTATAACTGAAACAATGGAGTAAAATGTTAACTTGTTTTAGCAAAACATTGTCCTAAGTTGGCTGCTTACCCAAGAGCTGAATAAGGAACTATCCTTTCTAGACAGTAAGTCATCTAATTGGACAGACTTATATGACATCCTGATTTTAGCTGATACATTGGATATGCAATTATACTTTACTTCGGGATTTAAATGTCATATATGAAGAAGACATTTGTTTTGATGCTGTGTAATGCAGTGATTTGCATGGTCTGCTTCCTTCATTGCTACTTCTTTACCTGTTCTTTGCTGAGATATAAACCCTCAGGTTTTACTTCTATTCATTTAAAAACATGAGACTTATTTTAAAAAATGCATGTGCATACATCACAGCTAAGAGTGAAGACTCTTAGGCTTATATATCCTTTTTAGTCATATGTTTTAAAGGAGCATGCAGGAGAAAAAGAGACCAAAATGAAAATAGAGAAGCAATCAGCTAAAATTCTTTTAATGAGAAAATTAAAATTCATAAACCTACTGTTTAACAGAATTTTTATTTAATACAAATCTCTTAAGTGCAGTTTGAATATTAAGATTAGGTAAATAAATGTGAGACTAAAAGGTAACACATTTTGTAAATGTGGATGTGAATATAGTGAATGTATTACATGTGGAGAAAGAAAAACCTGGCATCCTACCTGGCCACAGAGCCAGGTTGAATGGGTCTTTGAGCAACCTGAACTAACTGAGTGTCATCTCTGCCCATGACAGGGGGATTGGAACTAGATGATCTTTAAGGTCCCTCCCAACCCAAACCAATCTGTGACTCTAGGATAAATGAAAAAAAGGAATATAATTTTTGTTGTACATTCGAACTCCTAAGAAAGTGTTTGAAGCAAAGAATAAAAGTGCTGGGAGATAAAAGCATTAGTGTACCTGAGGGAAGGCAAGACAGGAGGGGTTAAAGAAACAAGTAGTAACTGCACTAATGTTAATTCAGTTGTGTCTAATGCCAGGAGTGTACCAAAGGAAAGTTAACTCTGGAGAGCTTGTATGGTAGAGGAAGCCTTTACTACTTACGGCAGTAGTAGAGGAGAACAAGAGAACGAGTAGAGCAAGAACGTTAAAGATGAGCTAGAGAACATCCAGATTTAACCAGGTACATCTCATCTCCACATAAGCATTGTACAGAACAGAGGAAGATACCTTTGCCTCTCTGCTGATGGGATTGAATCTTCAGCTCTGCTGTTGCAAAGCTGGTAGGATTTTTAAATTATTATATATTTTTTTTAGGCATTAGATGCATCAAAAACCTCCCACCTCTCTTGCCTCTGTCATTAATTTGAACATTTTACCGCATCTAGGATGTTTTAACTGTTCACTACTTTCCATTTTAATACCCTAAATTCTGTGCACATTTTAGCTCTACCTGCTACAGTTGAATTATATGGTAAGTAATATATTTTAGAGCTTTCAAAACTTGGCTTTAGCAAATTAGGTCTCATCTTTGTCAAGTGTAGAAATGTCCTACCTATCTGTGGTCAAGCTGTGTTACATGTTTCTTGTATGTGCCTCTGTGTGAAGTTGTGAATTCTTTGACCTCAGCAATGTTTCCCTGCCAAGTGGCTGCCCATGTGGAAAGCCCCTGCCATGTGGAAAATTTCTCTGAAGAGTTGCATGGCCTCACTTCTGAATATATTAATTCTTTTTTATGTGAAGAACATTAGGGGCTTTGATACTAAATAAGCAATTTAATTTGCTCATTGCTGCATCTCTAGACAGATGGCATTGCTCTTCTTTTGACCAGTACGTTATAGGACCTGTAAGAACTAGTGATTACCTATTATCAGAAGGAATTTATTCTAGCTATTTGTAGATGAATCCTGAAATGTTTGGTTTCTGAATGTGGACTTTTTCCCTGGTATTTGCGCTGTGGTGTGGCAGTGATGGATCTTTATTCTTATGCCTAAGGAGCTTTCTGTCTTGACTCTCATTTCATAATGGATATTTGTACTTACTTTATTTCTATTTAGCTATTCAAACTGATGCCAAGGTACTGAATATATATATCTCATACTTCTGAGTGGCATTATTTCTGTAGTGATGGGAACATAATTCAAAACATTCTCATATTCTGGGCCTTGTGTGTATGCTTGTTTGCTGCCGTCTTTCTAAATGAAGAATGGACTTAGAGACTTTATAAAAAAATGCTTCTGTAATTCTGAGGGAAAAGAAAGCCGGTATAAAGTTAGTCAACACTGATTATTGCAAAGTGACAGTGAAAGTTCACCTTTGGTTGTGTTTTTTCCAAATATGATGAAAAGTTACATGTTTTAATTGTGTAAGGGTATCATAGCAATAATTACTCCTTATGTTAGCCAAACTCCCAACAAGCACCAGTGCATATTAGGAAAAGGAAAATGCTAATCAATGCAGGACCTAACTCCATTCCCAGAGCTAAATTTCTAAGGCATATTTTTTTTTTTGAAACTTAAAAGAAGTGAGTATGAATTATTCTCTTCTGTGATGTGTGCATGAAATAAATGAAAACCCACACTTTTTCATGTTAAGTATTTCGTGTTATGTTCCAAGATGGAGGAATAAGAGGATGAGGTCTCCTCAACAAAGAGGATGAGTACATTCACAGCAAGACATGAGCTATATAAGTGGCAGGTCACAGATGTTTTTATTGAAAGTAGCACAGGGCTCTCATGTGACAGTTTTTGCATTGCATCATACATCTTCCTAAACACAGAAGTGAAGTATGATTTTGTTTTCCTCCTTTAAACTTGAGTAAGATTCAGCACAAGAAAACATTTTCAGATAAGCTGTTGCATTTGCTTTTATCAAGTTAATATTTACAGGTGTTGTCTTAAGTGTTTGTGGAATTTGGAATGTATAGCAGGAATAGAGCAGTAAACATGATTTTATATATAAGCATGTGTAAAATATATATGCAAATTTTCACAGAAATCAAACTACAAAATATTTGATGAGCTGAGATAATGTTTCAATTATTTTTAATAATACAATTATTAAGTGTTTTACAAAACTATATATAATTTAGGTATTAATTGCCAGGAGATGACCAGATTATAAAATTTCTAGATGGAATACAGAATTAGAATAAAATATACCTTCTGTACCTGCAGAGTGCTCCAACTGTCTTAACAGACAGATGCAATTATCTTCAGGAGATATTTGAATTAACTTGTGCTGCATTACTGGACTTGAAGAGAGGTTATGTTGGGTAAAACTCAGCACTTTGTCTTGTTTCAGGTTAAAAGAGAATTCTGCTTCTGTTTGGCTTTTCTTTTTTTCTACCAATTCCCATCTACTGAAATTTCCCTCCTTATTTTCTGAAAATTGAGCTTGTTTAAAGTGCTATGAGTACTCTGAATTACTTTTTAAAAAGTCTTTTTCCCTTGAACATTGATGTATAAAAAACTGAAAACATCTTTACACCAAAATTTAGTACTTCCAAGTTAATTAATTTTCTGAAAGGACCAACGAGGTATTTTTTGCTGTCTGTTCAGGAGCTGATGAATTATGAAGGAAATGTGAACACAGTCCTAGAGTAAGCAGTGGGTGGTGTTTGGTGTGTGAACATTTACTCACTTGTGCTCTGGGTGTGAATGTGGAGGGACAGTGCCCTCTGCTCTCTGGTCAGATGGCCTGCTGAAGAGCAAAACCACCTTGTTGTGTCCCCCTGATGCTCAGCATAGTACCTGCTGTGTGAGAACAAACCACACATCATTTGGTTTGTCTAAACCTGTGGGTGCTTCCTGATTCCAGAAGATGGTACCGTGTGAGCCTCTTGCTAGAACCATGAGGTGTCACAAGAGACAGACTGGGACAGTATTTAGGAACTCCTACACCATTTCAGAAGTTTCCTGCAAGCATTGTGGTCTTAGGCCTTACAGAAATTGTCCTGATTCTTTCTTTTCCTGTGTAAGGGCTCTTGGAAGCCCTGGAGAGTAAGAGTTCATTGATAGTCCTTCAGCAGAAAAATGATGTCTGCTTAGCCAAACATCGAACTGTGGGTGGAAGCCAGCCATGTAGTCTGGTCTCCCTCCATCCATGCCCTTGGTGGCAGATTCAAACAGACGCTGGGGTCACTGGGACAGGCTGGCTTGGGGAGAGTGCCGTGTTGCCAGATCATGCCCTGCTTGGCAGCAGGAGGTGCTCAGCCTCTTGCCCAGTACTTTTGTGTGAAGTTGGTCCTGTTGGCCCTGCCCCAGACTGCCTGCCCTCATATCACCATCCTATGGCAGGAGGTCTGACACATGCAGCCAGCTCCAGCACAGGATCTGGAGACTTGGGGAAGAAAGCAGAAACAGCATAGAGAAAAGCCATAGCTCCTGTTTTGAGATCTGATAGCAGGAACGTGTCTGTGCCTCTGCCTTCTCTGCAGCTCTGTGTACCTATGTCATGCCTTATCACCACACAGACCAAACGAGCTCCATTATGACATAAAAAATGCACGAGTTGCCCCGGGTTGACTTTACCGAGTATGAAGTGAAACCTTATGGAGATGCTTATTCCCTTTCACCATTAGATGGAGCAAAGAGCTGTTCTCCCCTGCTATGCCTCAGAGCTGGGAAGTCTTTGCTTATGCTCTTCCTGGGAGCAAAAGAAGCCTCATGACTTCCAAGGGCTGTGTGTTTGCTTTAGTTTGGAAAAATAAAGTGCCTAGTGCAGAATCCCAGTGTGTTTTACCATCTATTTCAAGTTGGAAAACTAAGTATGTGGTAAATTAATACCGTCTGCAGTGAAGCAGCTTTTACGCACACGCTCAGTGTTTCATGCATGATTTTTACTTGAACCCTCTTAACTTGCCTGGAGAGTTAAGCCAAAACAGTCAAAGGGATGTATAATCAAATACTTCCTTTTCAGAAATGACTTTTTTGCCAACAGAAGGTGAGTATAACTTGTGCTGAAAACTTGAGTTATTAACCTACTAACATTGAGAAATGTAGTTCTTCTGATTTGCAAATAATTTTTGATTGGTGCATCCTTACATGCTGTGAAGCTTTACTTGATACCTTGTTTTGTGTGATAGATTCTTTAAAAAATGTACTACTTTCTCCATCAACTCGTGCTACTCTTTGTTTAGGTGTTTGTTAGGAGAGAGGGAATGAACATGGAAAGGAGCAGGGTGAAAGCCTGCTTGTGCCCAGCAGTGGTTGAAGTTCTGTGTGTCTCTCTGTAGGTCCATGCATGTCCCATTGCGTTGTGTTTATTTTGAAAGAACAGTTGCTGATCAAAATGGTATTTCTTTCTGGCTGTTCCCCTCTGAAGCTGAGTTGCATCTGGTAAACACAGAGTTGTTTATGCTTTCAGTTTGGGACTGAGAGCCAGGTTTGATACCTGGCTCCTGGCTAAGTTTTCCACTCTTGGTACCTTACAGTGTGTGGTTAGTTCCTTCCACTGCTTGTTCTTTCCTGTTTGTGTGTTTGTTAGGTTTTCCTATGCTGAGCAAGTATTTAATAATTTGATTCTGCAAATAGTTATCCATTTGCTAAGCCAATGTCATTTGGAGTCTCATACCTATAGCACATCCTGGAAAAGGACTGCTGTAAAACTGACTTGGGGAATTCAGAAATAAATAATGGTCAAAAGTAAATCTTGCTGCAAGCAGCTTGTCATATTCTGTTTAAAAGTGCATAGTTGCACTGTATTGTAATAATTTGCTAGCATATTTTTCTATTCATATTATGCAACATTTATTGAGATGATTTTACATCAGATGTTCTACTTTTTTCGTAATGTAAAAGAGTTATGCCTTTTAGCAACTCCTTGGACACAACTTTAAGATGAACTGCCTTAATTTATAAATCACTATTCCTGGCTAATCTAGGCAATTCAGTAAGAAAGGATGTAATTACTTACACGGGTTTTTTTGAGTATAGAGATGAGTTGTCTGCTCTTTGCAGTCTTACTGGTGGTTGAACCTCTTTATGGTTGTCAGACATCTGTCACAAGGTGGGATCTTGCTCTTTGGAGGGGACAAAGCTGTTTGGCAAGCTTGCTGCTAATGCATGAAGCTCTGTAAATTTGTACAAAGCAATGTCAGGAGAGAGGGTTTTTGGAGAATGAGACAAAGATATTGTGATGGGATTTTGCATGTAGTTCAGTGCTTGGACATAATCTAGTTCATTATTGCATTGACTGTAAGTACTGTAGAGAGATCACTGAAGGCTTACCAAAAGTAATATGATCTATGGATAGCTCTTTTAAATAGAAGCTTCCATTGCAAACTTGGATTTTAAGTGACTTATCATACTGCAAAAATTATTAGAGCCTTAACTCCTCCAGTTTTTTACAAAACCAAACATTTAAAGAACATTCAGGTTATTTGCTTATTCATAGGGAAGAGTCAGTTGCCTATGATTCACTGCAGTGAATATTCAATCTAGTCTTTCTCTCCCTCTCTTTGTCTTCTCTTGTAGTCTGATGTGTGTTTTATTTAATTTCAAAATCTTCATGGATCACCTCTACATCTGTAGCTGTTCTCTCATAAGTAGCAGTAACACCTATGTGGTGATACAAGCAGAATATTGTAATATTGTTATGTGAAGCAGTTCATAAAAACTTACTGAATGTGTTTTTGACCTGGTATTTTAATAAATAAAAAGTATTATTCACTACTGAAAACTGAAGGAAATAAAACATTGAACTAGATTAGCATGCACCGCTATTTTAGTCAGCTTTTTTCTCCTGTAGTAAGAACTGTGCAGGAATTCTTTTAGTAGGTGAACTGAAAAATCTGATTTTCAACAGTTTAAAGCTAGATTTTTTTTTTTTTTTCTCCTGTCTGTGAATATTGCATACATTTCATGCTGTGGAAACAAGAGTCTTGCTCCACGCACAGTTTGGTGCAGTGGCCAAGACACTCATTAAGGAACTCCAAATTCCCATTTGTTCCCTAGCATATTCTAAAGGAGAAATATGATAAGCAGTTATCAAGTAGGTTTTTATGAGTGAGTGGGGTGGATTTTATTTTTTTTTTCTTTGTTTGGTTTGGTTTTCTGTTTGGTTTGGTTTTGGAATCACACTTTGGGAGAAGGGGTGAATATTTGGATGAAAATATTTGGACAGCTTGATCTAGATTCTCATTAAAGTTTTTAGTGTTACTGAAAGTACATATTTCTTTGAAAGTGTTTGTCAGATAGTTAAATGACCTTTCTATCATTAAAAATAACTGTGTTCCCAAGGTAGCTGATAATTCTTTACCCTGTGGGAATATGCTTGAGAATACCAAAATTGCTTGTCATGTTATCTCTGCTTAATATGCAAGCAATCATTTTAACACTTGTGTATTTTACTTATAGAGACGTTCCATTCATATTTTTGTTTATACATAATTATTTATGGAATAAGCACACTACTACACCAGAAGCTGCCTATGCTATATGTGCATGCTGTGCGCCTACTGAACTGAAAGAAGAGGAAATTTTAAAGACTTGCACATTTACACTAATACAAAGGTTCTTATGAAAGGGATAACCTGTTATGAAACATTATCAGAGCCTTGGTTATAAGCAGCAGTGAGCTGGGGAGCTGTGTTACTGGTGAATTAAGGGCTTCTGACATGATGTGTGCTTGCTGAAGGCTCCCAGCAGCCACAGGCCTTGTGCAGTCTGTGGCATGAGGCTTTCCACTGGGTATGGGCATGCGAGGAAGCACAGTTTCCAGTGAAGCCAAATAAGCTTAGTTTTATCCATAGGAGGTGTTCAGATGGCAGAGAACAGTTTTTTGAACAGTCAGAGGACAGACAATGGATATAGTGTTTGTTTTGGTTTAGAGTTTAGGTAAAAGCTAATCTCATTACTACTTGTGACTGAACAGGAAAAATGATTGTGAAATGTTCAGCTGTCCAATAGGCATTTTCTAGCTGCATTCAAAACCTCAATTTATTTTTAGATAGTGGATTTCTCTGTATGTTTCCCGTATTAAAAATTGGGAAAAAAATTATTAACCCTCTCATTTCCTCATTAATTCTATGCAAACACTCCCCCTACCCTAACCCTGTAAGAATCTCCATAGAGCCAATGCCCTTTATCCACAAGTAGCAGAACTTTGAGGCACTTGTGTCTGAAAACAGGGTGCTGGTGGCCCTCTGAGCCATTGCTAATGGTTTGAACACAGGGTGGATCGTAACATCAAGAAGCTGAACGTGTGCTTTCTGCTTTCAAAATTTGATGTGAATGAGAGGAAACAGGAGCTATTCTTCTGTGCTGCTATTGGAATGACTTAAAAAAACCAAAACCAACCTGCAAAACCAGGATTTTTTTTGCCTGTTTTCCAAGAAGCAAAAAGGAGGGGGTTTGTTATTTCTTTGTTGTTTTTTGGGGGGGGTTTTAAAGTTATTGTGCAGAGAGGGCAAAAAACCTCCCAAGCAGTTGAAATTGCCAGAGTGTGCCATTTTCCAGCTTGCTCATTAATGTGGTAGAGAAGGACTGAGCATTTAGGTGGGGGGAGAGGGAAAGTCTTGACAGTGAAATTGGAAAAGCTGTTAATGTAGTGACAGAAGTGACCTGCAGTATACTCTTTCACAATAACTTCTGTACCTAAGGGATGAGGTCAGTAGAAGAAGCAATAGATTTTTAACATGAATGGACATAGCCATCCACTATAGATCTAAAAATCTGTAGGAGGTTTTTATTGGTGACCCCAAGAGTAAGTTCTGGAGCAAATTGCTCTAGAGGTGCCTAATCAAAGAAATCCTTCTGAACCATGAAGTGCTTGGAGACATTGGGAGGCTTTTTGATTGTTGTTGTTGTTATTATTTTCTTTCCAAGCACTTTAAATGTGGTTTTAACGTTGCAAAACCACCACGAGCACCTTCCAGACCTGAAGGAGTTGTGCTCTTTAGGCTGAGATAATCTCAGGCACTGCAAAGGCGAGAGGGCCTCTCATGAGAGGAAGGATTTGAATGGCTGAGCCAGGGCTGGCGTGTGGCCCTGGCGCTGGCTGAGCTGGCTCAGCCCCGTGCCCTGCGCTGGGGTGTTCGTCACACAGCAAGGGAGCAGGAGCTGGAGTGCTGCCAGCCAAGGTTCTTTGCAGAGAACAGCCTTGTGAACAAGCAGGATCACCACAGAGGAGGTTTTTAATTTTTCCTTTACCTTGTTGAGCCTTTACCTCTGGTGAACTTGCTCTGTGTCTTGCCCAGCTACTGAGATGCAAACCTGGCAATGTGCTGGTCTTAAAAGGAAAGCACAAGGCAGGCAACAGGGCTGGTTATATTTTGCACGTTACATTGATTTGTTTAGAGTATTCCCTTCTGAAGGTCTGGGCAGATGTACAAGGCTGCATTAACAATGTGTGAACAAAATGTACATGGATTATGTAGCATTCCTTTGTCCACTTGCTGCAAAAGCAGTCTGAAGAGAATGAGACAGTGAGGAAATGATGATGGAGCTCAGGGTGAGAGCAGAGAAGCTGTCAGTGAGGTCAGCTGGTGCCCATGCTTTGTGTTTAAAATGTCTGCATCCTTTGGGATGGTTTTGTTTTGCTCTGCTGGGCACATATGTTGGGTTTTTGCACATGGAAGCACGTGTTGTAGCTTTTGGATCTTTTTCGTGATGGTACATAAGACAGGATGAACTTCAGGAGTCCCCCTGAGGTTTCTAAATGCTCTCTTAGGAATTCATATTCTGTTAGAAATTTGAGGATTTCTGTTCAAGCTGTCTTACTTTTTCATGATGTGAGGTTCACTGTCTTTAAGTTTGTTTCTAGTAAATACAGTGCTTTATTTTCTACCTGACACTTGCTGTGGCAGTTCCTTTTAAGGGTGACAATGTGTGGGTGTTCCCTTTAAGGACATTTGTAGATTTGTAGCTCTGAAAGTGCAAGTTATCTTGAGAATATTATAATTTCTTAAGAAAGAAATTGAATAAGGCTTGGCTTACAAAGTTATTCTTATTGTCAAAGCTCTCATATTGTCTTCCATATCCCATCTTCAGTTGTATAGCCAGCCTTGTTATTTCTCATTTCTCAGTTTGGCGAGTTCTAGTTCCATTATTTATGCAGCTCAGGACTGGCAGTCTTCCACTGCTATTAAGAGGGTGATTTGCAGATCTGCAAGCACAAAACTTTCTGCTTTGACGACAGCCTTGCATTTGGTTTACAGCTGGTTACTGGTAAGACAAGGAAGATCTTGATCCTGTGATATTGGAAGGTGAAAATCAGTGATGCTGGTGTTTGTGCCAGAACTGTGGTTCATGAGCCTGGCATAGCTACAGCTGAGGAGCTGTACTGAGGAAGCAAGACCAGCCCTATGTGATGAGCTGTCAGGGTAGCTCTGACAAGAGTAATTCTGTTTTCTTTAATTGTTTGGTTTTGTCTTGGTTTTTGTTTTTGCAGTCTTTTAGTTTAGTTTGGGTTTTTTCTGGGGCATTTTTGTCTAAGAAACATCAGTGATCTCCCCTCCTTTCTGTTTCTCATAGTCTTTGTGTGATGAATCACAAGAAATGTACATCACTGAAAATGCAGAAACTCTCTGAACTTTTAGTTGTGAAATCTGGCAGTTGAGTTGTCAGTCAAGATTTGTCTACAAATCACAGTATCATGACTAAAATTATCTTTCATAAATGTAGTAAACTGTCTGAAATCTATCTTAAGCTATTTGCTGAATGGAAGAGCTTGTTATGTACAAACATTGATTTTTGTAACGTCACTATAGGCTGGAGAGAAAAATGTTGCAGTATTTCCTACAATTTACTAATCTCCAATTGTGACATCTTCTTTAGAAATTGAAAACCTCATTTTGTTTAATAGCAGAGTTATTTTTGGATAGGAAAATAAAAGTTGTATCATATGAGCTGCATGATGAGGCCTGATTCCCATATATTTCAGAAATGGGAAATAACTGTCCTTTCATGAATTTGCTCCCATCTCAGACATGAAATAAATGAAGTACTTTTTCCCAGTTAAAAGACTTGGGAAATAAAAGAAAAAAAAAAAAGTGGCCATGATATAATTTTTTGTAATCCAGGATCTTAAGCTTTAAAGGTAAATTCCAAATTATCACCAAATTATCATTATTAAGATCTAAAATAATGCTGCAATAACTCTGAACTGAAAATACTTTTGATTCTTAATTTCTGCTGTTCTTTCCACCAAGATTTTATTGCTTTACAAAATTAATGATTCCTATTTTCTTCTTTTCATTTGGTGCATCCCTATAGCATTCATTTGGTTCATTAGTAAATCAGCTCAACTGCTGAATCATTTCCTAGAATCATAGGAAAAATACCTAAGCTGAGGTTTAAAAGCATACATTGTCTCTCAAGCAAAAAGCCCTTAACCCCTAAAAAACAACCTAAAAGCCACATTTCACTTTTACTCCTTTGTGTAAGGCTTGCCAGATGTCCTGCAGACCTTAGTTAAACATGCTAAGAATAAAATGCATACTGATATACCTAGGGTACTAAATAATTGCTTCATGTTGTTACGGGTGTTTATTTAATCAATATTTTTGTCTCTCAGATTTTCTTGGTATTATTTTGATGGATGTTTGCTAGATTCCAATGTCAGCCAGCAGGTATTTTCCCCGGAAGAACAGACCAGGTGAAAACCTTTTTGGTGAGAGGGAAAAAAAAATTCAAATAATTGACTCCAGCCAATTCCAGTTGGCTTCATCAAAGACTGTTACTCAAAATGCCAAACCTAGTTTTCTGCCACTGTTGTGAGCTATTCCTTCTGTGTAGTAGATTTCACCCTAACTGTTCCAATTTAAAGTCACTGGTTGTCACTACTAAAATACAAATGACTGCTGTAATACTGAGTATTTATTTTCTTTAATTTGTAGTTTGTGGGGCAGTTTGGTTGGTATAATGGATTCACAGAATCATCAAACAGTTGTTTTTTTCCTGGATCCTTCTTCTAAGGCGTCTTTTACAGACACCCCCCCACCCCCGCCCCAACCAAAAAAAAAAAAAAAAAAAAAAAAAAGTTAAAAATTTTTAAGCAGGTATGTTAGATAATATACTTTTCTTTCTCTGAGTTACTCCTTACAATCAATGGTCTTCCCTTATGCAGGTAGGCTCTATAACAAAGAATCCTCTACAGGAATGCATTTTAATCTACTGTTAATGAATATTCTTGTATAGAAACATAGAAATAGAAATTTGTTAGTTCCTTCCTTTGGTAATTATGGAGATTGAACCTTCTAATCTAGTTTCCTGTTACATTAATATAATACCTGTTTCCTCTGGAAATTTACCCTTTAGATGACTGTTTTAAAATATCAGTTAGTGCAGTCTTTTATTTCACATTATTATACTTACCCTCTTGAGAATGACACTCATTGCTTGTTCATATCTAGACCATTGCTGTAGGTCCAGCAGTGTTGTCATTAAGTAGAAATCAAACTTGTGTTTTTCATGAGTTGTGCATATACAAATAGGGTCCTACTTCCCTGCTCAAGCAGGGTCATCCCAGAGCACATGGCGCAGGATTGCATCCAGACAGTGCTTGAATATCTCCAGTGAGGGAGACTCCACAACCTCTCTGGGCAACCTGTTCCAGCGCTCGGTCACTTACACAGTAAAGAAGTTTTACATTCATGTGGAATTTCCTGTGTTCTAGTTTCTACCCATTGCCTCTTGTCCTATTGCCTGGCACCACCAAGAAGAGCTTGGCTCCATCCTCTTGGCATGCCCCCCTTCAGATACTTATATACATTGATAAGGTCTTGTTCCTTTGTCATATTTAATGTGCAGGATTGCATGTTTTACAGTATTTTTATGTTGCACAAAGGATTGTTAGAAAATACAAAAAAGAAAGTTATTTTCACTGGGCAAAGATTTTAAACCTAAAGAGTTTATATTATAAAGCCTGAGAAGTATGCGAAATTTTAAAGAGAATTACATGTGATGAAAGGCATCTAATCAAAAGTTGAGAGATTTCAAAGAAACCTTCTTAAATAGTGTGGGACTGTGGAAAATAATGGTATAAAAGCATTTAAAAAAAAGAGTAAATTTCAAAGGCATTCAGAGAAAAACATTGATTAGAAGTTCCTTATATGAAATGGAGGACCTCAAGTAAAGCAATAATTTATTAAAACTTTAAATATGCATACCAAATTAGTTGCTATTGGAATGTTTATCTGAGTTGGGGTCTTGTGAGATATGAAATGTTAGGTTCAAGTTTTGCTGCCTTCTGAAACGTGGCAGATCTCTAATGATGGGACACCAGTCAGTTGTGGTAAAAGGACAGAGCAGAAGGCTGCTGGCATTTTGGAATGCAAATGTATTAACCAAATAATGTTCCCATAATGGGAATATGCTTGCTTTCTTTTGGAGGTCCCAAGAATTTTGCTTAACCAAGAATGTCAAGCAAAGAACAAGTATTCTTTGTTACTGTTAAAAATATTTGGAAACTTTATTTTTCAGTCCTCCTCCCTAGTTGCTTGCCTAGATTCATCATCTTGATTACCTATCTGTTCCTCTCGCAGTCTGCGAGTAAATACAAATAATACAGTTAACTGCAGTGCTTCCCAGGTAGTGAGTTATTTTTCTGTTATTGGTCCTTGGCTTTTTTTATTTCCAATGCTACCATCTAGCCTGTGTTTATAAATCTGCTCCTCTTGCGCATCCTCCTATGCTGTAGATTGGGCTCTTTTCTTCTGACTGCCACTCACACCGTTCGCATCTTGTTCATTATCAGTTTGCATCGGCAGAGGAAGGACAAGGGGCATTCCATAACACAGTGATAAATTAGAATATTATTTATGCTTAGTAAAAACAAACATCCTGAGAACAGGGAGGTGTATGAAAATGATTGTTTTATAGATTTTTTTAGCATCACTTTGATTTATGCCTTCATCCTCAGCAGTACTCCGGCATGCTCCTGGAAAAGCTGGAAGCCCACGGCTTGGACAGGTGCACTTCTTGTTGGGTTAAGAACTGGCTGGACGACCAGCCCCAAAGGGTGGTGGTGAATGGTGCTGTACCCAGTCGGCATCTGGTCAGTTTTGGTGTCCCCCAGGGATCAGTGTTGGGCCCATTCCTGCTTAGAGTCTTTCTTGATGATCTGGATAAGAGGATCGAGTCTAGCATAGCAAATTCACGGACGATACCAAGTTGGGTCAGAGTGTCGATCTGCCGGAGGGTAGGAGGGCTCTGCAGAGAGGGACTTGAACAAGCTGGATAGGTAGGACAAGACCAATGGTATGAGGTGCAACAAGACCAAGCGCTGGGTCCTACCCTTTGACCACAGGAGCCCCCTTCAGTGCTACAGGCTGGATCAGAGTGGCTAGAAAGTGGCCCAGCAGAGAAGGACCTGAGGGTGCTGATCAACAGCAGCTGAACATGAGCCAGGGTGTAACCAGGTGGCCAAGAAGGCCAATTCCATCCTGACTTGGATCAGAAATAGTGGCCAGCACGACTAGGGAAGTGATTCTTCCCCTGTACCACACCCCAAGTCCTATGTCCAGTTCTGGGCGCCTCACTCCAGGGAGGACACTGAGGTGCTGGAGCAAGTCCAGAGAAGGGTAACGGAGCTGGGGAAGGGTCTGGAGCATATGGCCTATGAGGAGTGGCTGAGGAACCTGGGGTGGTTAGCCTGGAGAACAGGAGGCTCAGGGGAGACCTTACCACTCTCTACAACCACCTGAAAGCAGGTTGTACCTAGGTGGGCATTGGCCTCTTCTCCCAGGCAACCAGCAACGGGACAAGAGGACATAGTGTTAAGCTACGCCAGAGGAGCTTTAGGTTGAAGGAGGTTTGTGAAGGATTTCTCCACAGAAAGAGTGATTAGATGCTGGAATGGACTGCCCAGTGGTGGAGTCACCGTCCCTGGAGGTGTTTAAGAAAAGACTGGGCTCAGCACTCAGTGCCATGGTCTGGTTGACAGGGGGGTGTTGGCTCAAAAGTCAGACTTGATCTCAGAGGTCTTTTCCAACTTCATTGATTCTATGATTCTGTGAAAAAAAAAAATTCAAGTAACAGCAGAAGAAATCTTAAGAGATTTGCAGCTCTCCCTCTTGCATAGTATCCTATTCCTCAGTATTTGTGAGAAATTAATCTGCTAAATATTTTCAATGAAGTGTTTGTGTGTAAATACTTGATCATATGTGATAACAGGCTTTGGTCTAAAACATTCTAATGGTTTGGGAACTGCCAAGCTTCATGTGAGCAGTCAGGGCTCTGCAGAAGATGGGAGGGATGGTAATTAGAAAATAAAATGAAGATTATATTTTAATAATAGCAGGCTAAATTTATCTGCAGTTTTGTTTGGTGAATTACTTGCAGCATGGTTGGCACTGCATAATGAAAGACAAGAATAAGAATGAAAAAGACCTGTTGAGGTGAGAATGCCTGTATTACATTGTGCTACTGCAAGGGGTTGTATGAGGAGACTGAAACTGGGGTGAGTTATAATAGGAGTATATTTGCACTGTGTTTAAGACTGTACCACAACTTCCTCAGGTTATTGGAATGATTTGCATCTGCTATGAAATATTTTAATTCTAGCTGTGTTTTCCACAAAGTGAATGTACACTTCATAAAGGATAGGGTGAGGCATCAAGAGATCTGAATTCATGTTAAGTACCAATTTCCTTTGTGATTACTGAGATGCTCAACCATTTGATTGTACTCTCCCTTTCTATAAAAGAGAAAATACCTGAAGATGCTTGATTGTTTCATAGTAAAATGAAAAATTGTTGGAAAGAAAAAAATTCGTGTCTTAATGGGAACATTTTGAACATATCGGTAACATACTGCAGAAAACCTTGGCAGTTTTCTTAGAGTCAGCTAGTTATTATCTTTCTTGTGTGCACTTTCAGCAAAAATACCCACGTTTTAACAGTGAAGAATCATCCTTTTTCTTTCCTTGACTTGTTTTGTTAGGCAAAACTCTTGGGAACTCCAAAAGAAAGCAAGTATGTTCATGTGATGAGAACAGCATTTGGATAATACATTTACACGATCCTTCTGCAAATACCCGATGTTTGTTTTACGGTCTTTTATTCTTAGAAAAATACATTAGTTTTTCATATATTTAAAAATAACAAAAATGTTTATATTATATACTTATACATCTATATTGAAGTTATCCATGAAGGCACACCAGTGAAGAGTAAAAGCAGTGTTTAAAATATAGTCAGTGGTGCTTCTTTTTCTGCCAGAGATCAGTCCCACTGCTCAGACTTTGAACCTGCCTGCAAATCAATCTGTAGGTCCCTGGAGGTTTTATATGCCAGTTCAGGGTGAAAGGGGTTTGAGATCCTTTCTTTTGAATTCTGCTTTGTTTCTTGCATAGCATTGGAGTCTTGCTGATTGCTTGGCAATGATTTTTTTTTCCCCCCCATGGAGATTTTTTTTGGTTGGCTTGGGTTATTTGTTTTTTTTTTTTCTTAGTTATGGGACAGCAGCAGTGTGTAATTTCCCTATGCTTCAAAGAAACCAGAAGTCTGAAAAAATATTAGTGTAACTTATTTTCTCATCTTTGCAGGGGAAGAAGCAAATAGTGTTCACCTGCTCTAGAAAGAGACGTTCAACCTTTCTTCCTCTTCTTGCTATATAGCTGCAAGTAACAGTAACTAAGACAAGAAGCTTTTTCTTCAGCTTCTATGAAGAAGATCTAGGAAGGGAGGAACAAAACCAAAGTGAGGTCCTTACTAGAAATAATGAATTTAAATTTCAGTGTCATTTTTTATCCTGAAGGAACCAGGAGGCACCAGCTTTGTTACTAATGACAAAATGTTCTTTGAGTTCTGAATACTGTTATGAAAGTTAAGAAAAGATCATAAGCTTTTGGGACCAGGGCTAAACCAACTTGCTGGGAGTCTGGTGCAGCTGGCGCTGTATCCTTTGTTCTTTAAGCCTATTTTGTTACAAAAGCACTGAGGGGCCTCCAAAGAGTGTGTGATGTAATGGAATGCTGTTGCCTTGCTTGACTCCGTTACTGGGTTTGTTTCCCGCAAGGTTTTGCAATTTTCTGTGTTTTGTGGCAAGCCTGTCTCCAAGCTGTGCTGGGTCCTTGTAAAATAATTAGGTTTTGAAGTTAAAGTGTGTGTATGAGTGTAAGAAAGACCTAAGAATAAGGTAATGCTTTCTGTCTTGTCAGGGATCGATCTTTACCTTTGTTGTCCAAAGGTATTTGAAACTCCATCCAGATTTATTTCTGTTTCATTGCCCTTACTCAAAACCAGCCTCTCAAATAAGGAAGTCAGTGAAGATAATGGCTGTCTAGTCTGTGTTTAACTTTATAAATACAGACTCTGGTTGGTGCCTGGATGACAGTATCTGCCACAATTCATGTTGAGGAAAGCTGAAATAGCTATCCCTCTGTTGTTTTCCTAATGCAGACTTTTTGTTGTTTGTTCCTTTTATTGTTAGAGACGAACTTTATCATCAGAATTCAATGCTATTATTTTTGCATCTCCCAATAAGAAGTAGTATTAATAGATTATGTAATGATTCAGGTATGACCAATCTTTCTTTGCATATAAAAATATAAACTTCATACAACATTGTGCCATCACTTGCTAAGAAGCTCAGGAGCTGAGACTCTTGCCAAGGACTGTGTCTGTCCCAGCATCTCCTGTAGCTGGTCAGCTGGGAAGGAGCTGACTTCCCAAGGATGCATCATTCTGTATCCCTTTCAGCAGTTCTTCCATGCTCCCTGATGTAGGAATCCCCAATTGCATCTATACTTGCCACCTGCACTGTAGGTTTGGAGCAGCTTTCAGCAGCTCATGATCACCTCTAAGAGTGTGTTTATATGGTGGTTATTCACCATAACTTGCATTTCAAAAAGTGAGTATGTGTAATGAAGCTTGGAACTCACCAGTTTATATCTCCATACTAAGGCAGCTGAAAACACATCTGAAATGTCTTGTCTTACAGGTTGGGATTCTGCAGGAAAATCATGTTGCTTGGCTGTTAATTATACAGCACACCAATGAAACAGAATTAAACCTGACCAAAATGGTGGAATCAGATATACTAAGAGAAAAATAAGTTTCAAGAGCACTGCAATGCAGATGATAGTTTTTCTTGAGACATGAGTACAGAGGCTGTTGTGGTGATAATTGTGTGTTATCTACCTTACTATCCAGTCACCTTTTATTAATGGTTTGGGTTTTTTTTTCCCTAGGTGTTTGCATTTGTTGCTTCTCTTCATACTTTTATTAACTTTTATGCCTGATTTTTTAAGGCATTTAGCAGCTTCAGCAAGCCATCCTGTGATTCGAAGAGATTTGTTGAGATGCCTAGGTTGTTAATCTGAATTTAATACAATATGAATGAGAGTAACCATAAGAGTTGTAAATAGTCAAGAGAGATTATATTAAAAAAGAGACTGCATTTTTTTGCCTACATGTAAAAAGTGTTTTCTGGGAAGCATTTTGTGAGGTTATCCAGGTAATTATTTTTAAAGTAGTCAGTTAGAACCAAATCTTTACTTACAGCTATTTTTTTGCTTATGTGTAAGCAAGTTTAAGCTTTACCTAATATATATTTTTTATACTTTTGAAAGCTATCTGTTGAAAAGTGCAAGGATTAAATAAAAAAAAAAAATCCAAAGAAAACTGCTCTGCAGAAGCATTACTGTCACTTCATATGACAGACCAAAACCACTAACATGTATCAAGTTTGAAATAACACCAAATCAGATATGATGCTGATGAAAGGGAGTTACTACTACAGTAAATTCCACCTATGCACAGGAAAATCTGACCAGTAACTCTAGAACTGAGAATTCTTTTTCTTTTATGCAGACTCTTTTTCCTGGGGGGAAGAGAATAGAGGAAAAAAAAGAAAAGCCTGGGGACTGTAAAGTCTGTACAAAGCAAATGACTTTTTTTTCTTTCTAAAAGCATCATTCAGACAGTGGGAATAAGAGGTATATAAAGCCTTTGTACCTGGCAGCCATTTGATGAACAGGCTATCATTATTTCTGTTAAACTCTTGCAAGTCTTCTGCTGGAATCTGAATGTGTAATTTTGAGCCTTTGGCAGGAGAAGATGGCAGTTCCCTTTTTGCTTCCGAATTCAAACAATGACTGTGGGCATTCAGGAAGTTTTGCTGTATTATGCAAGCGCTTTTGTTAGGCCTCCCATACAGACTCCCCTTCATTTCAAATTAGTTGAAAATACACTGGCATTGCCTATTCCAAACAAAGTCAAACCAGGGAAAAAACCCAACAAGAACAAAAAAACAAAACAAAAAATCCCCCTAAAAACACCAACAAAAAACAAACAAAAGAACCACTCAGAAACTGGAACAAACATTCATAACTTTAAGTGACAAGGCATGGACTGCGTGTTTTTTCTTCTTGTGTTAGTGTTTTTTGCATTCCTGTGTAGAGACATGCTTAAAAAATGCCATCCACCTGTGTGCACCAATCAAGTTTGAGTGTTTTCCTCCTTGCATAGCAGCAACTCTTGATGTAGACAAGACTGAAGATACCTGGTGTTTAAGGATGACTTTTTTGGATGACTTTTTTAGTGTTTTGGTGTGGGGACTTTTTGTTTTTTGTTTTCTTTTGAGGCAGGCATGTCCTACATTGGGTGATACTCCCATATTCTCTTTTTCTTTACACTTCTGTGCATCTGTGCATCTCTGGTATTTTTTTCTGTACTGCATATTCTGAACCCAAGAAATTGAGCATCATCAGTAGAAAACTCTGACATGTACCAAATTTAAACTTGCATTGCAGGTGCAACAGGCAGATTGTTTCCATGTGAGGCATGTACAGTGATTTCTGTAACATAAGTAATTATGAGTAAGATACAAATTTGGAGGCCACCTTATCTTTCAGTGTGATGTCTGCTGAGTAATACCTCCCCACCCCCTATGCACAGTTGATTGTGTAGTGACTCCTCACTGTTTAAGGTCACAAAAAGAGATTCTCTAACTTAGGAATTTAGGGATATAAACAAACAGCAGTTTAAATACTTGCCCCCTTAGGATGTATCTCTTTGCTCCAATTTTTCTAAAAAGCACTATTGCGTGACTGAAAATGTTCTCATTTCTGGAGTTCAGTCAGTGGTTCTGTAGGTTTTCCCAACTGTTTTCAGTAGCTGCTGTCTACATGCAGCTTGGCTTTGTGGACTAAGACAGAAGAAATATGATATTTGATGGTAGGATTGTATATTGAAGGTTTGCCTCTTTTGTGTCAGTGGGAGTGTGCCCAACTGGCTTAATTCCTCCCTCAAGCCCTAACAATGCACACTTGAAATTTCGTTTAACAGTGACAAAGTTGCATTGGTGTTGACTTTTGTCTCCGTGTCAGCACTGAGATCCCTGTTGTATTATAATGTGATAAGAGAGACATTTTTTAATATTTTCTTTAGACATTGTATGTGATTGTTTATTTGTAGATGTTTCTCATGATGTGGTTGCAGTAATTTAAAAAAGCTTTAAGAATCCTTCCTTTTTTCCCCATCTACTCTGAATATTGCTGCAGGATATTGAGTTCTGTTCCTGTTACCTTAGTAAATATGTTTTGGAGAGGTTTTGATCAATCATAGCTTTATGCCTGTCCTCCAGCTGCTCACTGTTTTGCAGATCTCTCACTTCTGCTCTTGTTTATTTTGAAGACTAGAAATAAAGACCACTGAAATTCCATTAGCAGTGTCCTATTTTGCTCTCCATTTCCCTCTTGATGTGTTTACTTCGTCTGAGGATGACTGGAAAAAGTAGTTTTGTAACATTTAACTCTTGCATTACTATTGCCCATCATGCAACTCTTTTCCAATGCACGTGCTCTCTTCCTGGCGTGCTGCCGGGCGGCGCTGGGCTGCAGCCTTACGGGAGCCACATCCTCTTTGTGCCTGCAGGATGTGTTATTCTCTCCCTTTTTTTTAATATTTTATTTTCCTTCTGGGTAATACTTAGAGCTCTATTTTATTTCCAGACTGATATTCAGAAAAGCATGCATAATTGAACGATGCAGTCTAAAAGGTTAGAAGTGCAAAAGTTATTTTTAAGCATCTGTTTTCTGGTTCAGACTTAACGATATCTGAAGCATGTTTTTTAGGACAACTGTGTTAGGATGGTTTGTTGTGTAGAAAGGCTGATCATAAGCTATTGAAAGTGATGATTCCTTTCACATAACGTTTTCTATTCAGCAGTGTGGTGAATTATGTAAAAGTTTATATAACACTGTATTAAAAAATTGCTAGTTTGTTATTTTTGCAGTTTTCTTCCCCCCTTAAGATTTAAGGAAGGGTTCTTCCTTGACTGGATTAGAAACCTCAGGCTACCATTGCTGGGAGACCACTGTTTGATGGGTACAATGGAGAGATACTCCACTGTTTTAAAACCAAACCAAACCAAAACCCCCACAAACTGGTAAGAGATTTATTGTCAGAAATAAGAAATGTGTCTGACTTACTTGGTTTATTTATTTCTACAAAATACAAATAAATGTGAATTTCAGTTTTGCAAATTTGCATTTTCATAATTACTTTCTAGACTTTTGTTGAAGCTCCCCTAGCTTTTGTTTCCCAAGGTAAAAGGCCAGAAAAAAAAGTAGTTCATGAAGGTTGTAAACCTTTAATGTTTCAGCTATACATTTTAAAAATAAAAAATTAGGTGTATATAGAAAAAAAAAAAAGACACCTTTTGCTAATGTACTTAATTATATTTATTCTGTTCTTTCTATTTCATATTTTGTTTTTATTATAAAATTCCTGAGACTTTTTAGTGCTTCGTCCAGCAGGGTAGCAGGATGTCTATAACAGAGTGTGCATTTTCAGAAGAATCTGTTTTTAATAAAGGTTACAGATCTGTGATTTAATTAACTTCATGGTATACTTCCATAGCAGAGTTTACATTAAAGCTGTTTGCTGTTGGTTTTCTCCAGTTTTAAACCTCATTTACTGAGTAGTACAAGAATGTTGTGACTGTGACAAAATTTCCACCAAAAAAAAAAAGAAAAAAAAAAAAAGAAAAAGAAAACAAGAAAGAATATATCTATTTATAAGGAATACCTCTTGAGAAATTATGATTTTTATTTTTGGACATGCCTTTTGTTTCCAAGATTCAAGGAGAATCTTGCCTTCGCTGAATAGGATACGTACGTAAAATAAGTGTCAATAACTGCAGAGTTTAAGACTGTAATTTTCCCCTATGAGTAGGCTTTTTTGGGTTTTTGCAGATAAAAGTTCAGAAGAACTAACATATGAATAGTGCATAAGGGCAACATATAATAGATTCATGCGATCATTAAGGTTGGGATGAGTCTCTAAGATCATTGAGTCCAACTATATCCCTGAGTGCCACATCCACACATCTTTTGAACGCTTCCAGGGATACTCTGATTTCTTATCAAATTGTATGAAGCTTTTGCCCCTTACTAAAGATTTTCATGGAGAGGAACAGGCATGAGCGTTGAGGGATATATATTATAAAAGAGCTATTCAGTAATATTATCATATAAAATAAGAATTGAATTTGTCTAGACTTTTCTACAGATAAACAGAATGCCCAATATTTTTTTCCTCTAAATGGAAGTTTTATGTAAATTGTAAGTGTAAGTGCCTCTTGCTGACAGTTGAGAACCTTTTATAGTTGGAGCTTTGCCTTAGATTGATAGGAGACAGCCCTAGGTTTTTTACTGACCGCAGAGCTTTGCTCACTTGAACACTTGGAGAAAGCTGATCTGGTATAGGGTGAGTGGTTCGTTGCTGTTACTCTGTCTAGCCTTAGCAGAGTGCAGGTAAGGTGATGTTTTCTCATGCTTTGCACTGACTATCTTGGCCGTGTCTCCCTGTCTGTCCCTCTGCCCCCCTGGGGCTCACACAGCCATTGTGCCATCAGTGTGGAGGAGGAGGAGGAGCATACAAGTGGTGGATGTAGTGAGCCGTGAGCTGGCCCGTGTGGTCCCTTTTTTGATAAGTAGTGTGGAAAGAGTCCAGCCTGGAGTTCTGGGGCCAGGCAACACCTGCACTGGGATGGGAAAAACCCCTTTTAATGTTTTTTTTTTTTTTTTTTAATGGCCAGGCTGCATGGTGAAATTTGGCAAATGAGACTCAGAAGACTGTGCTGGTTACCTGGTGAGGCATGCTGGCTGTTCTCAGATTGCTTCAGGGATCAAAGATAATGCACATCTCCCTTGGCCAGCCTTCTTTTGTTAATACCTTTTTAGTTAAGACTATATTGTTTGCCATGCTAGGTGGATGTCTAATTCAGTAAATGAAGCACTTATGTAAGCTTTGTGTGCTAATGCATCATATAGGAACAATGCGGACTGCTTTCACAAAGAAGTAGTTCTGCATTTTGTTTGTGTTTCTTCTAGGATGAGAATGCTGGTGAGGAATAACATGTTATTTCCTTAATTCACTTAGATGTAAATTGCTTTGAAAGAAGGAGGATAGCAACAACCTGCAATTGCTAAAGAAAAAAAAGGAAAAAAATGTGAAAGAAAAATATTTTTAACAAGAATTGAGGGTTTTAATGCATTTCTCTAAAAATAGCTTAGATAAAGTATGTCATTCTGCTCTATTTCAGTCACATTGGTTTGTTTCATAGATTTGTTTTTAGTCTCAGTTCCTTCAGGCAGAGAAATTTAAGAAACATGAGATCATTGCATCTCTGAAGGTAGACTACCACGAGGCTTGGAGAGCCTTGGAAACTCGGTTGCCATAACGCCTGTATCCCCCATGGGAAAACTTTTGAGTGGTTGAACTAAATGGCCTGTGATAGGGAATGTTGTTTTTGATTCTCTTAAGTTTAAATGAAGGTAGAAGGAGGTGGTGGCATGTAACAATAGTCTAAAGCTTAAACCAAAGCCGAAGAAGGAACAGCCCCACTGATTTCAGCATCCTTTTTTGGGGGGAAAAAAAGATTTAATAAAGCTAGAGTAGCTACAAAAATTTTGTATTTGCTTTCGTAAATTACATAAAATCATAAAATCATAAACCAGCCTGGGTTGGAAGGGACCTTGAAAAATGATCTGGTCCAAACTTTCTTGGGAATGGGAGCCTAGATGGAATTATCTACCATCCTCTCTAATCTCATCTTGAAAACCTCCGGTGATGGGTTCTCTACCACATCCCTGGAGAGAGGCTGTTGCAGGGAATGAACATTCTTACTATAAAAAATGTCTATCTTATGCTGAGGTGAAACCACTCTCGGTGTAGTCTGTACCCTTTCTCCTTTGTCTTCTCCATGTGGCTTCTTTGAAGAAAAAGCCTCCATCCTCTTTGTTGCTACTCATTACATACTGGAATTCTATTGTGAGGTCCTTCCCGAGCCTTCTTTTTTCCAGGGAGAAAAGGCTTAATTCCTTCTGTCTTTCGTCAAAGGTCGTGTCCTATAACCCTTTGGTCATTTTTATGGCCTTTCTTTGGACTCTTTCTGGTCTGTCTGCATCTTTCTTGAATTGAAGGGATGAGAACTGGGTGTGATACTGCAGGTGTGGCCTGAGAAACACTGAGCAGAGTGGGATGATCACATCCCTACGTCCGCTAGTAAATCCCCCGCGGATCCAGCCCAGTATTCAATCCCTTGCTGCAGTGACACACTGCTGACTCATGGTCAGCTTGTTGTCCACCAAGACCCCCAAGTCCCTCGGAGCACAGCTGCTCCCCAGCCATATATCCTAACCTGTGCTGGGCTCTTTGGTTATATTGTCCCAAGTGCAGGACCTTGCACTTTTCTGTTAAATGTCATACTGTTCTTGCTACTCCACTCTTCCAGTCTGTCCAGCTCTCTGTAGGATGGCTCTCCCTTCTGATGTGTCATGAGCAAACTCGGTGAGGGCATTTTCAATCCCTTCATCCCAGTTTATGAAAGTGTTGAACAATATTTATCCCCGAGGGATGACTTGTGACAGGCTGCCAGCCTGAGTAAAAAACCATGATCACCACCCTCTGAGTCTGACCTGTAAGTCTGTTTCCAACCCATCTTGCAGACAGCTCATCCCATCTGTACCTTGCCAGTTTTTCCAGGAGAAGGCTGTGGGAAACAGCACTGAATGCTTTGCTGAAGTCCAGGTGAACAACATCCTGTTCTTCTCTCTATGTCAACAGAAGAGTTTATTTTGTTGTAGAAGCTGACCAGGTTAGTTGACGTGGTTTGGCCTCGGTAAATCCATGGTAGCTTTTCCCAATCACTTGCTTTATTAGGTTCATTACATCTACTTGTTTTGTGACCAATCTGAAAGCCCTCAGGTTGAATGATGTTTACAGTAAAAGGGATTGAGAAAAGTTACCTTGGAAATTAGGCTGTGAAAGTTAAAATGATTCAGGGTTTGTAAGGCTCTTTAACCTTCTCTACAGTTCTTTTTTTCCTTTTTAAAGCTCCTTTATAAAAATAAAAGAAGCTTTCCAGGGTGTGCTTGATACATAAAATAGACTGGCTAACCATGAAATAATTCTGTGTGGCAACTACTGAGCAGAAAATAATGATGTTTCAATATATCATAGGAAAAAATACCTAGATGCCAAAAGCAGAATATATTACATGTGTTCAGTAAAAAAAGGGACTCGATGATATTTAAAAAAAAAATCAAAGTGATCGCAAAAAAAAATTCCTCTTTATTATAAAAAGTGGTTGTCGGGCACACAAGGTAATTTAGCATTCAAATCAGAGTACTTTAAGGAGAAGCACCCTGCATAAGAAATAGCAGATTTAAAAAAAAATCTTTTAAGGCAAAGAGAAGCTACTTAAAAAATCAAAGAGCAAACCAAAGTAACTATCCATAGTGGATAGAAGATCTTAAGTGTTTTCATCTTGCACAAATGAAATCCTTTTACCAGTTATTGTGCTTATTGCGAATACAGAGATATATATTAGTTTATTAGTTGTTGTATCTCTTGGTTTTATTCTTTATTCTGTCCCAGGAGTTAGAAAGAATACTTTTTATTGGATAGATGAGGGACTAAATGAACACAAATCATTGTTCTCTTTTTTTTTGAGCAAGCTTGTTTTCTTGGCAGACTTGACTAGATTCCATATGGGAGTGAAACAAACCTCATTGTTTTCCATTTGATTGAGATCTAACTCTTGTAGGATAATCAGTAGCTTTTGAATAAAAGTCTTGTTCAGAGATGTTTGCTTTTCAGGCAAAAGAAAACTGCAAAGCCCTTTTCCAAATATCAGATGTGCTCAACAATTGAGTAGTTTTCTTTAACTTCCAAAGTGAACCAGCTGTATGTGTCTGAGGTACATGATTATGAGTTTTATGCAGATGGGTTTGAAAATGGGCCTGGTGTCATAGGACCCTGTTGTGTTTTTTTGGGGGAAGGAGTGAATTCTCTCCACAGCCATTTTCCACTTGGTTTTATGTTCCAGTGGAAATTTTGATTTCATTAGGGGTTTGAAAAAGGTGCCACTAATAACAAATACGAATGTGTTGTTGAAAATGTGACGCCGATAACATTTTGGATTTTATTACCATCATTCAGAATGTCCTTTACAAATTTTTCTCAGCCTTGTCCTTATTTCATTTAGGTGAGCTAGAGAAATTATTTGTTTTTTATAAACCTTGGGTAATTGAGTGGATAAAATATGTAGTATTCTGCTGCTCCTCTTCCCAGAGACTTTCTCTAGTGAGAAACTAGACTGGTAAGTGAAGCAACTGGGGCTTGGAGAGAAGTCCCAGAATGGGTTAATTTGAATCCTGTGCTCTACTTCCCAGGATGTAATGGTTTTAGAAATCTGCAGAAGAATTGTTCCAGAAAAAATAAAAATTACAATATATTCTCAGTCTTCAAACTTTGAAAAGCATCTAGGAGAGGAGATAGTGGTGCTGCTTCACTGTAAACCTCCAACAAAAAGACTAACTAATTTTCTAATTATTTTCAAGAAGCTTTTGTGGCTACCTCTTTTCCTGGGAGCGATGGGTAGGATCCCCAGGGCAGAGCAAGTGTCTGGAAAGATTACATTGAAAATCTTGCTGGTAACATTAAGAAAAACCTATTTGCTTCATGTATTGTTTCATTTCCAGTTGTAATGTTTTACGTTGTATGACTAATATTGTAGTTGCAAAAATAGGAAGAAAACAAGCTTGTATTTTGTATTTTCTAGAGTTTAAAATGAGTGAGCCTTGTTTTCCCTTCAAACTTATGGAAAGGTGTGCAGTGACTCTTTCTGGGACAGAATTAATAATGATCCTGCACCTTCAACAAAGATGCAAAATAATGTGAACTAAGGTGATACATGGGATCAGATTTTAATTCTCCTCTTCGCTTTGTTCCTAAAAGCAGGTATTTAGTTCATATATTTCTTTCCTGTGGTTAGTGATACCAAACTTGCAAAGCCTGAAGTTCTGTTGGTGATATTGGTTCCTTGAAAAGGTGAGGGGTGTGAAACCAAAATCTTTTGTATGCTACAGAGATTAAATAGTGATTCAGTTCTTTGCAGTGATGAGGAACTCTGTTAGCTCAGTCTTACTGTGCTTTTTATTGAGCTTCATTTGATGGATTTGCCCCTGCTTGAACATGAAAAGTGATTTTGCATTTACATCGAATTTTATTTTACATAATCCCTGTTGTGGCAGGTTCTCTTTTGATGCTATAAACCACATGGATTATAATGGATTATCACTTACTGGACAGTATTTTGCTGTATGCCAGAGTCCTGAACCATGGAGTTTACATTTTTAGAAAATACCTGATATTATTGTAAGATTGCTACTTGTGATTGTGGCGTGCTTTGGCTTTTCAATGGTACTTCTGTATTTACTCTTCTAAATCATTCTCTTTCTCTCATCACGTGCATGTGCTCTTCCAAATTAACTCAAGGGTACTTATGAGAACTTAATTATGAGATGAATAAACTCTGAAGCTAGCTGCTACTCTTGTCTAGTAGCTAGTAGCACTGCAACACACATGCCCAGGAGCGGCAGAGCAGCACTTCCCCATGAGCACCTCACATGCAGGAGTGCCTTGTGACTGGACCAGGGTTGCTGTATTTCCTTGGCTTTGAGTGGACTCCAGTTCTCCTGGTCTCTGTTGCCCATCTACAGATGCAAGGGCCTTACAGGGTAGGCAGTCAAGAAGGTTTTTCTTACCCATGCCCAGCTGTTCAGGCTCCTCTCATGGCAAAGCACATCCTCACCTGGAGCTCGGGTGTACTAGCATGCAGTCTGAGGTAATTTGTCTAGCTTCGCATAGTAATGGGTTGAATGAGTTGTTAGCAAAAGATGTTTTGTTTAATTTTCTATGTCTAGTGCCCATGCCTGTCTCTCCCTTTAATGTAAAATGGAGTGCAGGAAGATGGAAGTAAATCCCAGCCCCTTCATTCATGTTTCTGTGCTCCTTTAGGCACATGTGTTACCTTTCAAAGCAGTCAATCCTTACCTTCAGTGGCATCAGAGAAGTACAGATGCAGGCAGAACCGTAAAAAAGAAATGGTTGTAGGACAAGAGACATGCAAAGTAATTTCAGTGATTTGCAAAAAATGTTTTTTGTCTCAAAGAAGCATGATACAAATCTTACTTAAATTAATTGGGTTCATCAGTTCTGTGTGGGTTCATTCTTTCCTGGCTTTGGACTAACGAAACAGTTTCTGAATCCTATTTTTTATGTGGTTGTTTTTAAGATTGAAATCACATAATGTAGCTGGGGCTGTAGTTTTTGTTGTTGCTTGTTGTTTTTTATGTCTTTTGTTTATAATAAGCTCTTTAATAATCTGAAAGATGGCAACTATCTGTGTGTTGGATCTGGGTTTTGGATACTTGTGAAGTGAAAACAGGAGCAATATTATTCTTAGCTTGGGATTTTCTGATGAGCTAGTAACATAGAGTATGAAAAGAACCAGATCTATATAAGAAGGGGAGCAATGTGGGGAATATGCAAGGGGAGGAGAGCTGAGAGGATGCCTTGTGAAATACCATGGACCTCAAGAAAATAGTTACAGGTGTTTGCTGTTCAGGTTTTTGCTGCCTATACCCCATGGGAGCTGGCAGAGCAGCTGTTTGACAGTCTGGGGGCATGGGGCTGGGTGGCAGTTCTGCACAGAAATAGAAAGGTGTAGTTGATGTTTTTTCACTTTGGTAATGTGCTCTGTGGAGCTGCTCTCCAGCAGAAGTTCTAAAAGAGGATAAATACGTCATGTGTCACTGGAAGTGGCAGTATGCTTTTCGCGTGAGCTCTAGAAGTTGCTTTCTGAGGAAGAGAAACTTGCCGAGCTACCTGGGCTTTCTCCTGCAGTCAGTTTATCTATCAAATAGTATGTGCTGTTACCATGTCAGCCCATGCTGGTGTTGACTGAAATGAGCTGTCATAGGGTCATTGACGGTGGAGAGGGAGCTCAGAAGGACTCCATTTCAACCTCTTTCTGAAAGCAAGGTTGGTACTGAATTTGAGATGCTCTAGACTCTCCTCCAATTTAGGTCTTTGAGAAACTTGTTCCAGTGCTTCACCACCCTTATAATGATTTTTTTTGTGTGTGGTGTGGCTATAATGAATAGTGCTGTGGCACACCCGTGATGTTGGCAGTAGCAGGTAGTCCACAGTGATAGCAGAAGAGCGTATGCAACTCCTGTAGCTTCAACTGTGTAGAACTAGGGAGCAGTTGACACTGTATATTGCAAGATCTTTGCTGAGACCATGTTGCAGAGAAGCCTCACAAAATAAATGTCAATGTCTGTACAACTCTGAAGTAAAAAGCTTGTCTTTGTAAACAAAGATGTCATGTGCATAAAGATTTTGAGGTATCAGTGTCCTAGAAAATCTCCCAAAATCTGTACAACTGATGTTGGTGCCAATGCCTGGCTCAGCTCGTTGGCTGTGGTTTGCTGTTGCCTGGCAAGGAGCAGAGTGAGCCAGGGCACCTTCAGTGCTGAGAGTTGATTTGGGACAGAAACCTGCATCTGGAAAAGTAATAACATCTGCTGTGTTTTGTTTCTCTAAATATAATTTCCAGAGGAAAAAAATAAATATTCATTTAAATACGCATCTCAAAGGCTTGTGTAGAGAATCACAGCTGGCCTAGTGCCTTCAGGAGAAAAGTGTATTCCCATTGGTTTCTGTACATTCATCTTTTGGCTGCTTTCTTTTTTTAAAAAAAGACCTTAGTATGCAACCAGTTGTGTGAGTACTGTTCAAATGTTGCTGTCATCAGTATATTTGCATATCATCTTTATTTATACTGTGTGATTGCTGACAGCTTCAGTTTTTCTTTTGATAACTCCTTTGGGTTAACTGAGGCAGCTTCATCTAGTAAAGCTTTTCTTCTGTTTGTTTGAGCTCTCACCCTCATTCTTTTCGTCAGCTATAGATAGCACAGGGCATGCAGGGCAGGCAGAGAGAGAAATCCCTGTTAGTGCTCTTTCCATTCCCCTTGCTGTTTTGTTTTCTCTTGCAAAACAATGCTGCCTTTTAACATCTTTGGTTTTCCTCTGAGTACTTCCAAAGTGTAGCAAGTTTCGCAGCTTTTCTTTTTCCCTTACTGATATGCTTACCTTTCTAGTCTGAGACAGCATGGCTACAACTCTTGATTTAGAGAACTCCTTAGTCCCAATTTGTATTAACTCTCCTCAGCCTTTCTTCTGACAAGCTAACGAGATTATATGTTGTGCTGTGCTCATTGTAAAACATACTTTTCAGTTGCTTCAGTCATTCTTGTCATGTTCCTCTGAACCCTTTTCAATATGTGGGTACCCAAATTGGATATTGTTCTCTGATGCTGTCTCGGGGGAGCTGCCACAACAACAGATGTCATACAGACTCTTTATTATTTCAGATTATGTGAGATTCAAGTTTACAGATTCAAATTTAATTTTGTTTGTTTTCTTGAATGTTTTCCTAGGAAATTTGTTTTGTTTGTTAGCTCTTAATGATCCCTAACTCTTGTTCATAGTTTTTTGGATTGAAGTTCATAATTAAGTGCGGCCTTCCTAATTTTTATTTTTTAAATTTCTAGCAGATCTCTGCTTCTTCACTTGAGCCTTGTTTTTATGGAAGTCAAATTACTGTCTTCAGTGAAACATACCACTGATTTTATTGTCTTAATTATTTATTATCTGAGTTTGCATCATGAAGTAATTCAATTTTTTCAAGTAATTAAATGAAAATACTGTAGGTCATAGCATGTTGTCAATATAGTCAGTCAAAGGTGCTGTGTTGGATGATACTGGATACCTACTATGAACCAAATTTCTAATCTCCGAAAAATTATTTGAAATTGGGTTGACATAAAGTTTTGTCTTAAATCCATACTGTATTAGTTATGTTCTCCTTGGGCAGCTAAAACTTCTGGGTGCTAGATGCTTTAGCTACTCATTTTATTATATTAATATTACATTTTCAAAGTTAAAAAAACCCCGCCTAAATGTAGAAAAGTACTACTTTTAGATTTGTATTTTCTGTGTTACTATTATAGCTTCATCACTTATTAATGGATCTGCACACTAGTGTTGTTTTATATAAAAGCCACTTCCCCCACCATGTTTGTAGCCTAACTAGCAGTAGGTTTCTTTTTTGGCCTCTTGAATATATTGTAACTGGAAATTTTGTATGTAACAGAAAGGCTTGTTGATGAAGAATCTATTTACAGATGTCATGCTTGACTGAGAACATAATTTTTAAGTTAAATAAAATTGGTTGTTTTTAAAGGAGGAAGAAACCCTTTTCTTTCCCATGTTCAACTCAAGTACAAATCCCTTTTAATACCTTTTGAATTTCTTTTTTTTTTTAATGCTATAGTTGATAAATCAAACTTTTTTAAATGTTGCTCTTTAAAAATAGCCTTTAGTGATGTTAGAATATAAGTAGTTTTACTTAAGACCTCCTACTTTCAGTATCCAGAGGTGCCGTAACTTTTAAGAAGAGTAATAATTAAACTGCTGTGTTGTTTAGTGTAGTTTTTGTTGTTTGCAATAACCATGAGATGCATTGAATTTCTACTTTGTAAACAGTGTGGATAATTTGTTTCAGGTATGTTAATCACTGGGGAAAAACCAGAGATAATTTGACAGAGTTTCTTATGTCTTGTACACAGCTGATCCTTTGTAATTAGGCTTTATGCATTGACTTCACATGAACCCTCTTTTGAAAATTTGTACTAAAAAAATATGCAATTCAGTCCTACTTTTGTATTATTCAGCCCCTCAGTATAGGCTTTTATGTAAAAAAAAAAAAAAAAAGATTCTCCGTCTCAAGGCCTTTAATGGTATTATCCCTTTTTGGTAAGCATAACTGTGTTCCATGTTGAGAGAATGCAGCTGGGTAGGATTTTCCTTGCAGTAGCCTATGCTTTTTGCCTTCCTCCTTTGGCTTACACTATGAAGTGCATCTCAAAGAGAATGAAATGTATTTCATAGCGACGCAGTCCATTCAAGAGTGTTTTGAATTTGCTGGGAGACAGGTGGTGGAGCTGTGCAGAATCCAGAAAGATGGACAACAAGAGGTAGACTGACCTTGCTTCTTTTTGGGTTTTAGCTAGGAAAAAAAAATGGTCCCAGGGAGGAATCAAATTTCAGTAATTGAAGACTTTGGGGTGATGCTTTGGTTAGCACATTGTTAGCTCTCTAGCTGGAGTTGGGGTCTGGCTTACTTGGTGAGGCATTACTTGCCTTTGTGTCTTGAGAGCATCTGCTGCCTCTTCCTCCCTGTGGGTCAGCCAGCTGAAGGACATGGATGTCTGCGCAAGAAAGCCTAAAGGATTCTGGTTGCCTTTTGTGGAGACAACTGATTCCATCCACCAGCATGTAGAAAATTAATCTTTTCTTAATGTAAATAGTATCACTTGTTATCTAGTTTACAGGAAAGGGAGTAGAATAAAAAATGTCTATTGAATGTTCTTTAGGTTAATGTTTTCTTTTTGATGTCCTGACCTTTTGGCTTTAATTTCATTTTCCATTAATGATGTTCAGGGAGAATGGACTGAATGTACAGAATGGCTGAATTTGGTTGCCATTCCTATGACATTTTACCACATTAAAAGTCCATTTTCATTCTCTTAATCATCAGGTATTGAATGTGTCTTTTGGGAATTTCAGTAACAAATAAATGCTTTCTGAATCCTCAGAGAGTAAATTTCTGTCTCGCTGAGGTAAGTGTGAGTTTTATATTGAGTGTGTCACCTCTGAGCAGTGTGCATCATCATGGTAGCTTAGCCATATATAGCACATGAAGTCAGCATGTATGTTACCTCTGTTCCACCACAACTCAAACCAGGAGGTGGCTTGCTGAAGGTCACTCTGCAAGCTGTTGGGCAAGGAGAAAACAGCCCACAGGTTTTCTGTTCAGCCACATTGTCTAATTTGGTGGAGAGCAGTTTGACAGCAAGTGGCATGTAGGCTATTTGACAAGAGGTAAATAAATCTTCTCCTATATTGTTACATTCTGAGTACTAAGTTGTCAGCTGTTAGTCGTGATGAGTTCAGCTAAACCTGATTTTTTAACCAAGCAGTGTGAATCCAGCAAGACCAAAAAGCAGTAGAAAGTGTCCTTGAACATGATGTCCTAAAAATATCACCAAATCTCTGAATATGCTAAATTGGATGGGACCCACAAGGATCATTGAGTCCTGGCCCTGCACAGGACCCCTTCCAAGAGTCACACCATGTGCCTGAGAGCATTGTCTAAATGCTTCTCAAACTCTGTCAGGCTTTGTGCTGTGACCACTTCCCTGGGGAGCCTGTTCCAGTGCTTCACCCTCTGAGTGAAGAGCCTTTTCCTGATATCCAACCTAAACCTCCCCTGATACAACTTCAGGCCATTCCCTCAGGTCCTGTCACTGTCACCACAGAGGAGAGATCAGTGTCTGCCCCTCCTCTTCCCCTCACAAGGAAGTTGCGGACTGCAGTGAGGTCTTCCCTTGGTCTCCACTCCAGGCTGAACAGAACAAGTGCCCTCAGTTGCTCCTTACAAGGCCCTTCACCATCCTCGTGGCCCTCCTTTGGACACTAATAGTTCAGTATATTTCTTCTATGTGGTGCCCCCAGCACTCGAGGTGAGGCTGCCCCAGTGCAGAGCAGAGCAGGACAATCCCCTCCCTTGTCCGGCTGGTGCTGCTGTGCCTGATGCCCCCCAGCGCACGCTTGGCCCTCCTGGCTGCCAGGGCACTGCTCACTCATGTTCAACTTTCCACTGACCAGGACCCCCAGGTCCCTTTCTGGGCACTGCTTTCCAACCTCTCATTCCCCAGTCTGTCTGTACACCTAGAATCCATCACCTATCTTTGTTAAATTTCAAACAGTTGGGGATTTCCCACCCCTCTAATTTGTCAAAATCTCTCTCCAGGGCCTCCCTGCCCTTGAGAGAGTCAACAGCTCCTCCCAATTTTGTATAATATGCAAACTTGCTTGGTGTCCCTTCCAGTCCTGCATCCAAGTTGTTAATGAAGATTTTGAAGAGCAGGGTCAAGGATGGAGCCCTGAGAAACCCGTCTAGTGACACGTCACCAGTCTGATGTCACCCTTCACTGTAACCCTTTGTACCTGATACATGAGCCAGTTGCTCACCCATCACATGATGTGTTTATCCAGCTGTGTGCTGGACAATTTGTCCAGAAGGATTCTGTGAGAAGACAGTTTAGAAAGCTTTACTGAAATCCAAGAAGATTTCATCAACTGACTTCCCTCAATCAACTAGGTGAGCTACTTTGTCATAAAAGGAAAATGAGTTTGACAAGCCGGACTTTCTTCTCATGAAGCCATGCTAGCTGTGACCCATGATTTCATTGTTTTTCAGGTGCTTTTCAGTATCTCCCAGAATAATCTTTTCCATGGTTTTACCAGACACTGAAGTGAAACTGAGAGGCCTGTTTTTTTCGGGGTCCTCCTTCTTGCCCTTCTTGAAATTCGGGATGTTTGCCAGCTTGCAGTCAGCTGGGACATCTCCAGATTTCCAAGATGGCTCAAAAATCATCAAGAGAGGCTTTGTGATGACATCAGCCATCTCTTTGAGGATTCTTGGATGAATCCCATCAGGCCCCAAAGATTTGTAGGGTTCCAGCTGGAGCAGCAGATTCTGCACAATTTCAGGATTTACTGGGATTTGATCATTCTGTCAGTCATGGTCCTCCAGCTCAGGCCACTAAGACCCCCGTGGTGCATCATCCATGTTGAAGACAGAGGCAAAGAATGTGTTTAACACCCATGCCTTGTCTCTGTGCCTGTTTGTGAGGTGACCATCCTCATCCTGTAATGGGTTGATGTTATATAAATGCTTTGTTACTGATGTAATCTCAGGAATTACTGCTAAAACAGTATTTTTTAGAAATCCTCCTCATTCAGATTGTCAGCAACCATCTTGGCATTAAGTTGAAACTACGATAGATCTGGCCAGATTTAATCAGGATCCTTTTGTACCCAATAATAGAGCTGCAACATGATCCAGAAAAACTTTTAATTAAAATAAAAAAATACAAATGTATTCTTCCAGATTTGCTCTTTGAAGAATTTTTTAAGTAGGGGCAAGCACAATCATGAGGGAATGGTGCTGGTGACTCTTACAGCTTAATTTAAAGTCTGTTTTGAAGAACTGAATGGTGTGATTGACACTGCAGGTAATATACTGAGCTATAATTCACTTTGTTGTATTTAAATAATGATTTCTGCTGTTTAAAAGGAGTTATTCACTTCATTAATCTACATGGATTGACAGTGATGTCATGGCTGTGAATGTAAGTTATGTATCACATTTATTATTAGGAGCTTTGTCACTTTTATTGTGACAATGAAAATGAGGAAGAAGACTGAAGAGGCCAGGATAAAAAACATAGTGAAGTCCTCAGAGACTGCTTGTGCATGGTTTGGGAACGCACTTCAACCAAACACCCCCTTGGCCATATAATATATATCATGACTTTTTTTTTTCTCCTATCAAATTTAATTCTCTCTGAACTATTTGGGAAAAAATTGCCTGCTGTGATGATAATAAGGTCTTCGAATATTAACTGTGTCCTAAATGATTTATGAACTTTTGGAATAAACTAAACACCTTTTTTTAATACAGGTGGGAATGGGTCTTCGTGATTTCAATAAAAAACATAAAGACAGCATCAAAAACCCCAAATTCAGTGGAATGTTTTATTAGCACTCTGTATTTATTGTATCTGGGACCAGATGTAACATGAAGATGATGCCACAGAAAAGTCACACTGTGTGACTGCAGTGTAACTTCTTCATGTCACTCTTTTTGAGCTGATTGGGAGGAGACAGTGGGAAGGGTCTTGGGGTTCTTTGAGGATCTGTGTTCAATATAGTTGGTCAGGGAAAAAAGTAAGTACGGAAATCAGGCACTTTATAAGGATGCCACGTAACTACGAAGTGTAAACACACTAAGTGTAAGCAGAGCTTTATGTAAGACATGAAAAGTGTTTGTTTTCTTCTGTTCAGCTTTGGTAAGATATTTTAGAAAAGGTGTGGATCAGTTTCAATCCAGAAGGAAGCAAGAAAATCAAGCTGAAATCTGAGAAATGTTGCCTTATATTGGAGATCATATTAGGAATTAGTGTTATTAACCCTAGAGAGGGGAAGACCAAGGAGGAACTTAAATTCTCAACCATATAAAAATGCCATTGCATGATGGGTGTGTATTTTGTGTTTCTTGTGGACATCCAATTCAATATGGCCAGTATAAAAAGAGTCTTCAGCAGCTCTTTATTTCAAAAATACTTGTTACTGAGAACTTCCCCTGCTGTAATGTGGACAGGAAAGGGATTATTTTCAGGGAAATGGGACCTATTGCATGGCAATGGGCAGAGACTTCGGGCATCTGCCCTCTTTGAGGTCATGGTTCTACAGGAGAGGTTCCTTCCTGTGGTGAACGTGTGCCAACCTTTCAACCTCGCCTGTCCTCTGTGCAGCCAGCAGCTCTCACTGGCCAGTTGTTTGCTATGTGGGATTATGGAGCAGGAGGGGAAATGGGATCTTTGAAGTGACCAGCTGTACCTGCCCTGAGAGGTCCTAGTTTTGAACCGCAGCCCCAGCTCAGTGACTGGCTGTGGTGGAGCGCAGGCTGCCATATGGCTGGATAGAAACTGTGGAAGTGGATAACTTGCATGAAGGAGTAGAGCAGGTGTGGGAAAAAGGTGGCACAAAATACAGGGTAACAGGATGGAGGACTAAGGACAGATCCTGATTTGCAAAAATGGAGAAAATTGGAGTATGGTAGAAGTAACTGAAATAAAGTTTTGATGTACTGGTTGGAAGTTACGTAAAAGGCAAGGTGAGAGAGGAAGTGACAAATGCAGCTCTTCTGATAGAAGGAGCAAGGAGGAAGGAACAGGGTTATGGAGACAAGGAGACTGGAATGTCATGAGGGACTTGACAACTGGAAACTATTGTCTGCTGGCTGGGGAAAGTATGAGTAATTATGGAGTTTGCTCCTACTGAAGTCAAATCAGGGAAGTTCAGGAGCTTGTGTCCACATTCTCCACAGAATTGTTTATAGTTTATTTCATACTTTCTCATATTGGAGCAGGTAATTAGTCCTCTTGTTGGCAGGACTATTAAAATATATGCCCTCTGCTTTAGTTCCTGCTTTAGTGTTGTTCACTCAGTTTACATGGAACTACTCTCAGCTCTCCTTTAAAATGCAGTGTTTGAGATGGGTAAAATGGTTTGGGGAAGGGAAAGTACAAAAACCAGGTTTGTAGCTGTCATTAATAATTAAATATCTCTGTTTATCTGCCTTCTCCCTTTAAGAGAAAAATATGCCAGCATTCCTCAAACAACAAATGCTCGAAGAGAAATATTTATTGAATGATATTTTCTGACCATAATTAAGAGCAAAGAGCAAAGGAAGGTTTAGAAGACGATTCATGAATTAAGTGGAAGTTACTTAGCAACTTTTAACATTGTTTCAGCATTGTTTTATAACTAATTAAAACTAACGTATGTATCTCATGGGCAAAAGAGCTAGTAAAGATATCAAGGGGTTAAAGTGTTTGGTCCTTCTGTTGGAAGGCATAGAGTTTTGGGAAAACTACCTGTCAATAATTTTTGTGAGAAAAATACCATGTTCTCCTGAGCCTTGGTTTCTGAAAATGAGTTATTTTACATCAAGGTCTCTGGAAAACTCAAACTGGGGGAAGGGCTGTTTTTTATAGTAATTGCTAGTCTTGGCTGTGTGACGTTGCCAGAGCTGAGCAATTTCAGAGGGTCATTACAGTGGGAAGCACTGAGTATCCCTAGACATGGAGAGGGCCTGTGGTCCCTATTGAAGTAGCTTTCTTGTTGGTTGTAGATGTGAGTTTGGTTGGATGAAACTCACTTCAGTGTTCTGAAGTTCTCTCTGGTTTTGCTAATTATGAAGTGAAATTGTCCTTTGATTTCAATAGTAAGTATTAAGGTCTAATACCTGTTTTCCTCTGCAGGCCATAAATCCTCTTCTACCTTTTAAAATTACTGGCTGACCTGCTTTGCACAAGGCACCCAGAGTAAGAAAAAAGTACCTACTTGAGCTTAAAAAATCCTTAATGCACTTTTGATATCCATTTAAAGAATAAACTTACTCTTTCCTGAAGTGGTTAGGTTTTGGGTGTTTTTATTTGGTTGGGTTTTGGTGTTTGATTTGAGAGGCAAAAAGGTCAACACAACAATACTGTCAACACAACAATACTGTCAACACAACAATAGCATCCAAGTCATATTGGATTGTCTCTTTATGCCCTCTCCATTGACTAATTGCACTGTACAGGCTGCCTACACCACAGAACAAGAAACACCTGAAGGATGCAGTTTGTGGGAGTTCAGTAAGCAGTTGCTCAGTAGAGAGAGGAGGCAAAGTGAAGGCAGTGTCCGAGGTCTTTCTTATGCTCGCCTTTCTGGTGATGTCTGAAAAGTTTTCCATTCAGTTCAATGCAAGCAGAAGCTTCTTGCAGTGAGATAGTCTCATCCTCCTGTGGTGATAACACTGCTGTCCTTTCTCCTGGTTGGTCTTTCAACAGTTGCTCTACAGTTCAGCTGACTTTTCTTATGGCTGAGTGAAAGATTAAGAAAAAGGACAGGCAGTGTAAATTGCATATGAATAATAGTAGATAACTTACCTTAAAAAAAATTATCTGGTCTTTTAGAAATGGGTATAAAAAGAAATGGATAATTTTTTTTCTTTTTTGCCCGTCACACCTGAAAAAAAAAAAATCTGTGTGGTTGAAACTTCCATTTATTTCAGTGTAAAGTTTTATTGTAATATCTGGAGAACATCTTCCTGGCCAGGCATGATTCCTTACATCTTTCATACTATCTTTTTCTTTTCTTGCTTAAATCAGCACAGGAGCTCTGTATTTGTGTGTGAATGTTTTAAATGACTGACGTTGTTTAGCTGGGGTTCGTTGCCATTTGGGGTTGAAAGCATTCCATTCTATTTTCTTCTGAGTCTGTAAGACGTTTTGACTAATGTTCCCATCCTGTGTCTTATTTTTCTGTAACTGGATTGTGTTCTGAAATATACAGACAAGGTGTGTAAAACTGAAAGAGCCATCCTTAAAATAATTAAGAATTAATTGAGATGTTCACAGCCATAGAATCACAGAATCATTTAGATTGGAAAAGACCTTTAAGATCATCAAGTAGCATTAACCCATCATTGCCAAGTCCACCACTAAACCATGTACCCAGGTGGCCTATCTACATGCTTTTTAAATAACCCCAGGGCAGTTACTGAACGACTTTGCTGGGCAACCTTGTTACAGTGCTTGACAAACCTTTTGGGGGAGAAATTTTTCCTAATATCCAATCTAAACCTCCCCTGGTGCAATTTGAGGCTGTTTCCTCTTGTGCAATCCTGTGGGTATTGCAGATTAACCGACACTACTGTTAACTGGTGTTGAAATGTTACTCCATCTCATGGATAATTCTGCAGGTGCATGAGACAGAGTATTGTGGGTGTTCTTTGATTCTCCCTCTGACTCTCAGTTTCCAGTGTGCTGACTGCTGTCAGTTTCCAGTGTGCTGACTGCTGTTAGCTATTAATGATGATTTTTTCCCAATACAAATACAGGGCACTACTGTCTACTACGAGTAACTTGTGTGTTGTAGTTTGCTTTTACGGAAAAGTGAAAAGTAACTTTATCTGAAATGCAGTCTCATTTTGCATTTCTCTGATTTATCCTGGGGTGCACAGAGAGCTGTGTCTAAACACTGGAGCAGTAGTAGCACTTAGGGAAATACAAATAACTCACTAATAAAATGGGTAATTGGAAAAGTTCAAACTCATTTAAGAAAAGCGACGGACCCAATAATAAAGAATTAAGTGGAGAGTGTTGACTGACAACTAGCATGCATCTGCTTCCAAATTTCAAGCTTAATCTTGTAACAGACAATGCTTAAAATGACTATAATAGCACAAAATTGGATGACGATAATGCTTCTGTCTTTGTTCATTTATATTCTGCTTTTGCAGCACTTTGGATATAGCCATCTTGTCCTTTTATACTTGGCCAATTTGTCTGTTATTGTTTGTGTGAGATTGTTTTTTTCTTCTTGTGGAAAAGCAGGACATAATGTTTTCGGAGGAGAGAGGGAATATATATTTTTTTGAAACCACCATTAGTCATCAGGGGACTTAGGATGTTTGGTACCTTGAAGTTGTTTTTGAATTGTTACTGTTCAAAATTGAAAGGTTTAGCAGGCAGACCGTGATGGTCCATAGCATCGATTTACTGCAATTCAGAACAAGTGAAAAGTAGAATATGGCAATTTAGAAGTCAGTTCTGTGGAGCTACTAAATATTGCACAGCTGAAGTCCCTTTTTAGTTTCTTGTACAGACAAGTTCATGTATGTGGAAAGGCTGCAGGACAGAAGCCTGCAAGTGGCATGAACTGAACCAGGTCTCATCAGCTGAAGCAGTTCAGATAAACTGATTTGGATTTTATCTTCAGAAACAGCTGTTTGCAGCAGCAGAGAGGATTGAAATTGGCATTAAGTATTGAATGGACTTTATTTAAATATGTATTTACAGTAATAAATGTTGCTACTTGTCATATATTAGAGAAGAAAGAGGTATCTTCTAAGTGATGAAACTAAGTTGGTGTTAGAAATAATAAATTAATAAGGCCTCTTACTTTTTAGATCTTCTGATCATCTACAATATATGAGGTGTGTGTGCTGGTTTGAAACATCTGTGTTCGGTGTCTAATTTTGGGTGTGTTTCCACCCTTTTAATCTGCACTCATGTTTTTGTGTGAAAAGAACAAGTGCAGAATCACAGAATGGTGGGGGTTGGAAGGGACCTCTGGAGATACCTATTCCAACCTCCCTGCTAAAGCAGGTTCACTTACAGCAGGTTGCACAGGACAGTGTCCAGGCAGGTTTTGATAATCTTGAGAGAATCCACAGCCTCTCTGGGCAGCCAAATTGCTTAATACTTCCATCTGCTACAACACTTTCATAGGCTGTCAGCAGTGCACACACATCAGGGAATGTTGAAATATTAAACTCCTGGAATAGATTTGGCAGAAATCAGAGCCATTTTTCTGGTAAGACTTTTTTTTTAAACTTCAGATTAAGCAAAATAGGCCAGAATATAACTAGAAAAGTTTGGGAACTCTCTCTTAAATATGAGTAAATCTTTAACATAATAGATACATGTTTTTCTAGCAACATAAGTTGTGATGATGGTACACATTTTTCCTGAAATTTTGATTGCATTCGTAAAGGAACTGATTTGATGAAGTACTTAAGAATAAGCTTAATTATAAACTCGTGACTAGTCACAATGTCAGTTTTATTTTAAGATTCTGTATTTGTTCTGCTCAATAGTTTTGTTGATTTTTGAGGCATGGACCACACTTTCCTATTGTACTTAATTTTTTTTCTTCTGTGAAGAAAAGTTTGTGGAACTGAATCTTTTTTGGGGACTAATTTTGGGTGGATTCTACTAATTTCCCAATTTTTTTGTAACGGTGGTGTCACTGAGCTGGTGAGGAATGCAGAAGGGACAGGTGCCATGCTCCTGAGCAAATAGGACATTTTAAAAAGCTGAGTGTGCTGATTTGATATCTCACTTTTAGCATTAGAAGCAATTTAGGAAGATCTTGTAAACAGTTCTGTTGTGGGGTGGATTTTCAATTGCAAACAGTTTGCCTCTAAAAAGATTAACACATTTTTTGGTGTGGTTTTGTGCTTGTTTTTTTTTAATAAGCTCATGTCAGTTGCCTTAAATGAAGCTTGTCAGGACATGGGGCAATGTTTCCAGTGTTTCACAGGAACAGCAGGTAGAACCAAATAGTCGGAAGCCAGTTCGTATCGCTCCTATTTTTAGCAAAAAAATGTTTGCTAAAGTGACTGTGTCTTTGGGTTGAAATAAGATTTTAGTTCTGAATTGATCTTTGCTGCAGAGAGGCTTGGCTTTTTGATCTTCCTAAGAAACCTCTTTAGAAGTAAGAGAGCTTTGAATTCTGATAGGTGCCTGACAGACAGTGAAGAAGAGGCACAATGAAGTTCATGTTCCAGAGAAATCTAGTCATCTGAAAGGTCAGTTGAATTGAGAGTGGGAATAAACATTTTCCTGCATTTTTAAAACATAAGCGATGTCAGCAAATGGTTCTGGAGAAATGTATTATAGATGTCTTGAGGTGACTCATGGGTCATTATCTGATGGCTCTTTCGAAGATAAAAAGGCAAGAAAAAGAAATGATGCTACTTGCCATGTTCTAAAATTCAGAAGATTAGATAATGCCAGGGACATGGCATAAACACTGATAGAAAAAAAGAATTTTTTTGTGTCTTTTTCCTTTAGATAACTGGGAATGCTGCTTCAGAAGTTTGGGCACATTTGTTGTCAGGGAAGTCATTGAGATGATGAGTTACAGATGCTGCATGACAGGGTAGCAGGGGGTGAACTGCAGCACCTAGACTGGACAGTTTGAGATGGAAAGTTTTGTGGGGCATCCAGGATCGTGATTCTTATCTCCCTGCTTACCACTGTGATTTTTTTTTTAAGGAATTCAGGTAATCCGGTGCATCATATGCTGGCATGAAGCTTTTATGTCACTTCTGCATCTAAACTGATTTCAGCGTATACTTATAATAAAATAAATGCTCTGTTATCAGGAGTTTTATTTGTAGTACTTTGACATGAAATGTTTTGAGAGTACTATAAACCTAGCCCAGTGTAAACTCTTCCTGGGTATGAGAACAAATACTGACTGTTTTCCACTTGCAGCACTCTGATTCAAGGGATTAAACAAGTTGGCCAGTGTGATGGCCTTGTAAGAGAGGAAATTAAAATAAGGAAAGAAAGGAATGGATCTCAAATTCCTTGTTAAAGTCTAAATCAGAACATGATTTCTTCTGCAGATAAGAGTTTATAGCCTGTATCCCTTCTGTATTGCCCCTGTTGATACACTTTTGGTTATGTTATTCAAGCTATTATAGTGTCAGCTGAAGAAAAATACTTTCCTTCTCTTTTCTGTGCTCTCAAATTTGACATCAGTCTGTTGGGGCATTAATGCTCAAGTAACTTTGATTGTTGTGCAGCTTCTTGTTTTGGCTATTTTTAAAGCCCAATTCCTTGTTCTTTTTTCAGGCTTCACAACTACCCAGCTTTATACAAAAGAGACTGTTTCTTTGTGATGCTGCTGCTGATCCCTGACAGATTGTGTATGTGTTTGTGGCCAAGTTTAGCTGAGTAAAAACCTGGCCTACTTTCTAGAGGTTTTTTTTCAGGCTGTAATAAATGTGCCAAATTTGGAAGCAGAGAAGATTGTTCAGGATGTCTAATTTGCATGCCAATACTTGGAGTGCATTTGCAGATCATTAGGGCTTCTTAGCAGTGCTGGAGTGTCTGGGTGGCTTTGGTGCTGTACCTTTTCCAATGCCACCTGCTGCTTTGGGACAGTCAGTGTCATAAGGGAGCTATGAAGACTTTCCACATAACTTTGCACTTTTGAACCTGAGAAAAGTTGGTTTTTACCATAGAATCACTAAGGTTGGAGAAGACCTCCAGGATCATCAGTTGACCAAATACCACCATGCCCACTAAACCATATCGCAAAGTGCCATATCGCAAAGTGCCACGTCTGCTTATTTTTTCAAACGCTTCAAGAGAGATGGTGACTCTAACACTTCCCTAGGGGCCAATGCTTAACCACTCTTTTAGTGGTTAAGCTCAGCCATACTCACTTGCAGAAAGAAAAAGTAGGCTCTATATGGTTTTTTTCATGTATTATTTTTCAATTTAATTTTTAAAAACATTTGTTCTGCTTCAAAAAACAAAAGTAATGTTTATTTGTCTTAAAGCAGTCAACAAACATTTCTGCTTCAGATCAGATACCTAAAAGGCTAGGAATGAATCCTAGGCCAGACCCCTAGTTCATGTAAGTTATCACAGTTTGAATGAAGTAAATCGAGTGATAAAAGATTAGACTGATTCTATAATCTGTGCAGATTTTCTTTTAATTACATGAAATCCAAGAAGTCTGTTTATTCCAGTGTCATTTCCAACACGGGGAGATGAATGAAATCTTTTGAACTCCGCCAAAGGATTCATTGGGTGTTGAAATCTCTCTAGTTTCATCTGTGATGGTTAGTGTTAGCTGAAATGTCTTTTTCTGTAATGACTAATCACACATTAAACTAACTCTTCAGTCCTACTCTTTTAAGGAAATAGGACACTCCTACTTTTTGTTCTTAAATGGCTGAAAGGCTTCTAAAAGTTCTTCACAAGTTCTTAGGAGAATTTCAGAATTTTCAGGTACAGCCCATTCTAACTTTTCACTAAAAAAAAAAGGTGTTTTCATCTTGGTCATGTGTATCTAATGCACCTTGAAAGGAAGATGTGATCTACCCAGAAACAGCATACAGCTTTTATAAACTTTGATTGCATTATGGATTTGATGTTGATTGTTAATATGATTCTCAACTGCATTGTAACTTCTTTTTTTCAGCATTGAGTATTTTACTGTATTAATACTTAATTTAGGATTTTTCTCTGTAACTATTTATTTTTCTGCTTGATTTCAAGATTTTCCTGTCAGGTACATAAGATGAATTGTGTCAAATCAGTCATTAAAATAAAACAGTGCCACATCACAAAAAATAACTTACTTGAAATTTAATAGAAATACGTATGATGATAAGAATTTGACCTCAGCTCATTTTAGAGGTAAGTGTAGATGGACAGATTGTATTGGCAATGTTATAAGTGTCTGTACTTGTCAGCATGTAAAATATGCTAGAGGGGATAGATGGCTGTGTCTTTAGTTTATGGTTGCCATCTGGTACCTATTCTCCTTTGTTGTTTCTCCCTACAGCTTCATCTTGTGCCCTTCAGCATTGTAAGAGCAGATCCAGCTCCTTGGGACGTGCTTTCCTGCTACAATACAAATTCTCAAAAGCATGTCATTTGGCCTGAAAATGATTTTGTATTTAATTAAAGAAAAAAGTCCTCTAACATTCACACTGGACAATGATACTGACTATTTCAGCAGGCAAGGGAAGGGCTACAGATGTCATTTATCTGGACTTCTGTAAAGCCTTTGACACAGCCCCCCACAACATTCTTCTCTCAAAGTTGGAGAGAGATGGATTTGATGAGTGGACTGTTTGGTGGTTAAGTTGTTGGACACTTGCATCCAGAGGGTTGTGGTCAGTGGCTCAAAGTCTTGTTGAACATCAGTGACATGTGGTGCCTTCAGGGGTCCTTAATGGGACCAGTGTCATTTAATACCTTCATTAAAGACAAAGACAAGAGGATTGAGTGCACCTTTGGCAAATTTGTAGATGATACCAGGCTGAGTGGTGTAGTTGATGCTCCTGAAGGATGGGATCCATCCAGGGGGACCTGGATAGGCTTGAGAAATGGGCCCATGGGAATCTTAGGAGCGAGCCTTAATAAGACCAAGAGCAAGGTGCTGCACCTGGGTTGGGGCAAGTCCCTGTATCAATGCAGGCTGGGAGATGAACAGATGGAGAGCAGCCCTGCTGAGAAGGACTTAGGGGTGCTGGTGGGTGAGAGCCTGATCCAGCCATGTGCACTTGCAGCCCAGAAAGCCAAACATGTCCTGGGCTACACCAAAAGCGGTGTGACCAGGGTTTGTTCAGCCTGGGAAAGAGAAGACTTTGAGGTGGCCTAGTTGCAGCCTTCCAGGACCTAAAGGGAGCCTGCCAGAAAGCTGGAGAGGGGCTGTTTTCAAGAGCATGTAGTGACAGGACAAGGGGGAATGGCTTCAAACTGAAAGAGAATAGGTTTAGACTAGGTACTATGAAGACGTTCTTTGCTGTGATGGCGGTGACGCACTGAAACAGGTTGTCCAGAGAAGTTGTGGACGCCCCGTCCCTGGTAGTGTTGAAGGCTAGGTTGGATGAAGCCCTGAGCAATCTGGTCTAGTGGAAGGTCCCACAGCAGGACAATTGGAACGAGATGATCTTCAGGGTCCTTCCAACCCAAACTATTCTACGATTCTGTCCTTCCAACCCAAACTATTCTACGATTCTTCTTTGCTCAGGTATAAGAATTAGTGCATGTTAGAAATTGTTTTCTCATGCTTTTTAGGACTTGTATGGAACACTATCCAGGTCTGTATCTTAGTATGTCTTTTAGTTCTATTACAATATATCCCAAAAAGATGAAATATACCAATAAGGTCCACCTGAAAGCTTTTTGGCTCAAGATTTGTCTGAAGGTTGGAATAGGAGTTGGGGAAGTTTTCATGTTTGTCATTGCTGCGTTGACTGGGTGTACTGACAGTGGTAGGAAGGAGATTGACCTTCAAAGAATATGAGCTCTTGGAGCAGTGTCTGACAGATGTGCAGAAGATGCTGATTGGTATGGAGCACGATACACCAGGCTGGTGCTTGACTGGGAACTGTCTGAACAATTGCTACTTCAACAGAAAGTGTGTTGTGCAACACACAAAGTCACTCTAACACAGAAAACGTGTTTCTGTAGTCTGACTGTGTAAATAATAAGAGAACATATATATAAGTTTATAAAGATTCCTAAAAAATATGCCTCATTTACTAGTGGTTGAGAAAACATACTTTCAAATGAAAAAAATGCACAGCAAAATATTTATTGTATAGCAGTTGTCAGACCATTGCATCAGGTTCTTGGTTAGCTTTACCTTGAAGTGTGAGCAACTGCTTTTTAAGAGGTGTTTTGGTAGTGGGCTTGTTTGTTTGTTTGTTTTGGGCTGGTTTTTGTTGTTGTTATTTTGGGATTTTTTTAAGAAAGATTGGAGAACCTTGGTGTGTAAGTAGTGACTTTTCACTACTTAGCCATGTTTTTCATAGTTCCAATCTTACTGTTATGTTCCTAATACGTGGAAGTGTTTATATATCTGCTCCCCAGGTATATCTGCTCAGCAGGTCAGCTGATATAAGAAAAGTTGTCATGAAATGTCTACGTTGCCAGGTCTTCTTTCTCCTCCTCATTTTTACCATTTGCGGATGACTTTCTGATACTCTTGATATAGATAGTGTTCACCTTTGGGTAATGCCTGATATTTGGTGCCTTTGTTAATAACAGAACCCTTTAATAATGTGTGTTTTTCTTACTGTGATTCATGTGAGTTTTAATATTTGGAATTTCTTTATTAGGTTGCTATTGCAGAGCAGCCCAGAACTTTGGCTTTTTTGCAGCTCTTTATTTCTTTCAGGATGGAGAAATGAGAAGGCTCTAGTGTACTGTTGACTCAAACTCTTTACAAAAATTCAGCTTTGAAGCAATTAACTGCCTTGAATAGATTGCCTACTTAACAGTATGGGATAGACCTACCCTTTAATGCTGTTAAATTTCATGAAGCATTGCTTAGTTTGGAAAGTAGAACACAAACTGTGGTCCCCTTCTCAAAACTCAAAGTGATGATTACTCTTATTTTTGTTGTGCACTCAGCAGTGTACAGTTACATCAATTGAAAATGTTAAAAAAGCTCTTGCTGAAACTGTCCTGGAAACCATATAGCCTTTTGAAAACACTGTCCTTGTGGACTGTGTGCAGATTTACACAAGATTTCACAAGCAATTGCAGGCTGTGCAGAAATCAGCTTGAGTTGGGAAAGTGTTGGTCCTACGCAGGAAGTCCTTTGTATGACAGAATGCAGGGTCTTCAACTGCAATTCTAGAAAGAAGGTATAGTGCTCTTACTTCATTAAATACAAATTCTCCATCTAAACCTCTTTCTTTCTTGAATATTCTTAGACTGAGATATGTCTCAGTTGTAATTTGAGGTCACAATGGCTTATTATCACTTTAACCTATATTAGCACAGTTTTGAAGCATAATATTAAACTGTGTCTGGAAGTGCCACTGAATGTGTATGTACTGAATGAAAATTCGTAGTAAAATATAACCTCTCATTTTACGTGAACTAATGGTGAGACTGGCTTTACATAGCTTGAAAGTGTTGGGAATATCATATGATGGTGTCACTTCATTCCCTGTTTAAAACTTTATTTTTAAATTTTTTTCTTTCTCTATCTGATACATACAACATCACTGTAATCACTTTACAGCATGTCTGAGAGTGGCAGGGAAATTTGAATGCTGCATGCATTGATCCTGAGAAGCCTTTAGTCTCAGGTCCAGCTAATTGCAGTTTCTGTCTTGTCATAGGATAATTATTCATTATCTTATATATGACCATTGCCAGTCTTCCTAATTAGTACTGATCTGTTCTAGAATGTGGTGACTTTTTAATTTAGAAAGCAGACTGAAATTCTTCTGAGAAGGTGGATGATAAGCTGTGTTTGGAGAAGAAAAGCCATTGTCAGTGTAATTTTTTTTTTAAACCCAACCACATTTTTATCAAATTCCATTCTATTTTTCTTATATGTGCCTGTTACTGAAATTACGATTTCTATTGCTTATACATTTGCCTGGATATGGTTTTTCTGAAGATACTGGATTAAAATTTAAGAAAATGGTTTCAGTTTTGTAGTTTTGTTTTGTTTTTGTCATTGCAGTCGTCTCTGGTGGGCAACACTGGCTTGAGGAGAATGCCCTTATGTGTTTCCCAGGTTTCTCTGGATATAGTGGTATTTTTCTTACAACTTTAAGTCTCAGGAGCCAGTGAATTATAGTGGTGCACTTCAGTGTGAGAGCTGGGCAGAGAGAAAAAATGCTTCAGAAAGAAAATTTATTTTGTATCTGGAAATGCACGGGGGGGTCTTTGATCCCAGAATCTGTGAAGGAACACCTGGTAATGATGGCGATGGAATATAGCCTCTTGGGGAAAAATTCTGCAGGCATTACAGTGTGTGTCTGTGTACTGACTTCTGTGAAAAACATTTCAGAGTAGTTGGATCTTTTGTTATTTCAGGTAATTCTAAAATACTTATTTATTATAGATGCTTCCTGAATACATATGAATTCTAAACATCACTTCATTTCCTGCTGAAGCTCTTTCTGTAGTCCTCAACAGTGGAAATGAAGCACTACTTTCTGCTGTTTTTCAAAAATACAAGGTTTTCTTCTCTCAAGTAACTATTTATTAAATTGCACTTAATCAATATTCACTAATGTGTTGGAAACCTCTGAATTTTTTGCTATAATAAACAAAAAAATAATGTGGGCTCTTGCTCAGAAACACATTGCTGTTTTGAGTGACCCAAATCTGGAGCAGTGATTACTGAAAATTAAAGAAGAAAAGAGTGGGAAACATGAGTCTTAAGTTTTTGCTGCACTAAGCTTGGAAAAATCCCCCAAAGCAAGAATGTAAAGCTCAAAGTTTAATACTTTTGCCAGCATGCAAATAAAAATGCTACACTTGATGTATTTTCATTGGAAAAAGAAGGAAAGGTGCTGGTTCTGGGTCTTTTCAGGAATCTTCTGAACAGCAATTCATTTTTCTTCTCCAAACATTAAGCTGTAAAAGCTCTGCAAATGTTACAATCTTTCAGTGGACTTCAGAGCACAAAGATGAGCAGTTGTATATGCTGACTAAAACCTCTTTTTTAATGTATCCGTAGGAGATGGGGATATTGGTTTTTCTTTGTCATCTTGGAGCAGACAATAGAATATTACAGCTATTGGAAAATGCTGTGTAACAAAGCTTATGATTACGTACTGTCTGTGGTATTTGTCGGTAATGTGGAAAGAATTGCTGACCTTCCCAAAGACAGATGCATTACATTAGTACCATGCTGCCTAGACCCTCTTCTCCCCAAACCTGCAAATACTCCAGTGGGTGTTAAGTAAAACACAGTACTCTGTGGAAGTGAAGAAGTCATTACTGCTTCTGGCAGTATTGTGGCTTCCTTTTGAAGCTTCTTAAAATGCATAAAATAAAAAACCGATCAGAAAGTGGTACAAGCACAGCTTTTGTCTGCAGAAAAAGAGGAAGTAAAATGGATTTGAGAAAAGGTGCACTGCATATGAAATGCCTCAGTAATGGATCATTTTGGGATGTACAACAAAGGAAGGTACAGAAGTATATAATGGCATAGATCATAAAAGGAAGCAAAGGAGGTAGTTTACAGAAGGTGACACAAAGTCAGTCAGCTCATCTGTGGAGAATATCAATGCAAGAAGTATTTTCCAGGTCACTGCTAGCCATACTTGCCTTAATGGCTGTAGGTAACTTCAGATACCAGATTGTACACAGTGGCTGACAGCTGAGACAGAGGTTCTCGTGATGGTGCATGTGTGGAGGCTGCCTGTATAGGAGAAGGATTTACTTTGGGGGATAATACAGCTTTTTGGAATTTCTCAATTTAAGAAGTCCCAGAAGATTGGTAAGGGCCAAGGAAAGTGTGCAAAGGAATAAATATCATTCTGCCTCTCCCCTTCCTGTTCTTGTTTGGTTTGATTTGTTTTGGTTTTTGTTTTCACCCTTTCAGGGGGGATGCAAGCTGAAGGCTTGACTTTCTCTGACAAAAATACTGGTGGAAAATAGTTACACTGTTTGAAGACTGATGAAAGAAACAGTTTGATCAAGAACAAATCGCACTAAACCAAGTCAGTCTATTACTGTGTTTTGGAAGAAAATTGGATGCAGTAGATGTTTTCCTCTCTTAAATCCCAGTATGACTCTTGCTATCATGTAATGAACATGGCAGGGAAACCTGGGTTAGGTGACACAAAGTATAGCAGAGTACAGCTGGAAAACTCCCGTCCAGCTGCCACCCATTTACTTGTGAATTTTTAGGGTTTGCAGAGTTCTGATAGGTCTGATATTGTCCTGTGTTTTTGTGAGCAAGCTGAGTGATGGAGTACATGTACTCTGCTGCATTTCCAGGTGACATTTCCTCCTTAAGAACAGGTTAGACAATTTTCAGCATGATACAGGCAGAGCTGATCTAGTCTTGAGGAAAGAGATGCATGCAGGAACCTGTTCCAGTTCCATCGCATTTCACCATTGCTGCCTGGAACTTGCCAGCTCTCTGTCTGGCAGCTTAGGAGGGGGAGAAGGGCTTTATTTCTCTTTTTTTTTTTAATATGTCAACATTTTCAGGGAATAGGAAGCATCTGTTGCCTATATTTTTGCTTTTAAGCAGAAGGTAGCATTGTTACTCTAATCCAGGCCCCTTGTAACTTCACTAGAAGTGACTTAGTTTGGTCCTTCTCTTCCATCCAAAGTGCAGCACTGCTTTTGAAAGGCCTCTTCTCTAGCCTAATGCTGAAGACAGTTGCAGTAGTTTTATGCAACCAGATGTAGTATTGGTTTGCTGTGCTAGAACACTGTGTTTTATACACATGCTCCAGAAAATTTAGGTGGTTGTGGTCTGGGCTAGAGGGTACTAGAGAAATATAATTAAACATTCTAGTTTTCATTGTCTTTTGAGCATGTTAAGACTTGGCATAGGCCTATTTTCTAACACCACTTGAAGAGGAAACACAGTGTTTCAACTGTGAGTCTGTTCCCTCCAGCAGAATCAATTCTGGCTTCTCGAAAGGCCATAAAATCCCCGCTAAGCTCATCAAAACTGTCTTTTGAAATGCCTGAAAAGTGATTTGTATATCTTTCTTCAATGCTGCAAATATTTTGCTCATCAATGCCTGAGAAGAACAATGGCAGTTCTTTAAAATGGGTTTGCTCTACAAGGTGCCATTCCTTAACTAACCATTTACCCCAAAATACACACAAGCATACAGCTGCTACTCTTCATAAGATGCAGGGTTCAGTTTTCCTGATTCCATTGGCTTATTTCAGCCTGGATTACAAATAACGAGTGACCTCTCTCCAGCTCTAAAGAGATTATGTTAGTGGCTTCCCAGCAGCTTGGAACCCTTCTTCCAAATGTGCTGTCCTGGTCCAAGCTAAATGCAGGCTTATATCTTTATTTCCTGTTATATTGAAAGTGTGGAAACAATTCAAGTTATTGTATGCTTTTTTTCCCCGAGTGATGTTGCAGTATTGCCATCAAAAAGCCAAAACAAAACATACTTTGAAATACTAGTGAAAGGTTGCTTATTCCTAAGTACAACTCTGCACTCTCTTCCCATCTGAGACTTCACTGAAAGGCCACAAGGTATAAATAGGCATAAATTTTATACTCAGGCTAATAACAATCTTCTTAGCACCCCAGTAGATCTCCTCCTCTAAACCATGCTATCTTATGGAAAAGGCATATTATGAGGAGTCTTGTATTTTTATGAGGAAAATTTCTTCTGAGAAAATTGGTACAAATAATTTTTTTTCCACTAAGTCAGTGCTTTTTTTATACATATGCCAGCACATCTCTGTTAATTTTCCCACTTAGAGGTGAGAAAAAGTGAGAAAATGAAGAAAAACAATGGAGAAAACAGATTTCAGCATTACTCAGCAGAAGTTCAATGACTGATACTATGATGAGTGTTCTTTTTTTTTAAAAGATTGTAGTTTACTGGGTGTAGTAAATAATTGTAGTTGTGTTACAGCTGTCAGCATAAATAAGTGAAATACACTCGGCAGTTAAGAATCCATTTATGCTGTTTGTTCTGGAACTTGTTCACAATAATTTAATAACTCAATGTTGGTCTTACTAGTATGAGCTGAATCGGTGAAGGTCCATTCTACTGTATTTCTTAATCAAAAGCTGACAGAAAGAGTGCCTATTTCTCTGTTGTCCTGGACTTTGACATCCACAATAATACTTTTTAAGTATGGTGAAATACAGATGGACATGGAAGACACAGTGAAAATCCCCATTTCAACTAAAATGAAAAATGACTCTTTATATGTTTAACTAAAAGTGGCAACTACTTTAATTAGTCATCCTGTAACATACAGAATGGCTCTTCTAGCTGGGTCTATGAGGTCCCATCTTACGCAGCCTAGAGAGCTTGAGTGACCTGAGAGTGAGCAGGAGTTGGGACCTACTGTCTTCCCGGAGCCCTTTCAACCCCTGAGGGGCTGTGCGGCTTCACAGAGCCCACCTGCCTCCTGTACCCAGCTTCTCGTGCTCAGAAATAGCTTCTGAGGGCTGCACTAGTGGGACCTACACATGTGGGGGGTATGTGGGTGCCCCTAGTGTGATGCCTGTGCTGCTTCGTGGCTCTGGTGAGCAGAAGCTACAAGAGGCAGAGGATGAGAGAAAGAGGAGAGGAAAATGGCAAAAGGAACTTCAAGGGTGTAGAGCTCCCAGAAGAAAGGAGGTGGCTCTAGATGAAAAGAAACTGAAGGGTAATTTGGTAGCAAAACAAGGTAGGACATGAATACGAAGATGTAGGAATTTCGTGAAGGGCAACCATGAAACTTTCCCAGGTTATCTGAAAGGTAGACTATGATTCAGTAGCAGGTTTTTTTAATCCAACCATTAAGTAATAATGAAAAGGTCTGAAAGCTGCTTTAGCCTTTCCCCTTCTCCTTTAAGTGCCAGTTTCACAAATGATCTTAGCTCTGGTTCTTGGTGACAAATAATTGGTTTGGTCTGTCACATAATGCTGCAGAGGTGAGAAAAACCAGTACAGATACCATGTAACATAAAAATGTTCCAGTGCCTTTGTTCCTGTTCCTTTTTCTTTGTACTTTGGAGAGCAGTGGAACATTCTGGGGTGGAAGAGTCATCCTCTGGAGGAAAACACCTGAAAAATGACTTCGTATTTACACACATTTTGCCTCATTTGTGTGGTTTTTATTTCCAAAATCCATGTTAACATATATCATGTATATTTGTATAAGAAAAGCTGAGTAAGAATTACTTACAGAAAAATCTAGTGCAGGTGTCAAAGGTCTTCTCTGAAAGAGGCAATGCATGGTGGTGTACTTCTGAGGGCCTTGGGATTTCCATTTGAGCCTGATGGAGATGGCAACTTTTTACAAGGGATTGAGGCAAGAGACAGTTTCTCTGAACAAAGGAAGAATAAGAGATAGCACTTCTTGTTTGCTAGAGCGTCTCCAAAAACCTGACCTATTTTAATTAAAAAAAACCAACCAAAATTACTTGTAGGAGATTATCCATGGCAACGATAAAGTTGGTCAGTGCAAGGGCAGTTCCTATTAAGATGGTATTTTGTGGGCTTAGGTTTAGGTTGAAGTTTAGGTTGCTTACGATCTTCATGCCAGAGTAAAGGTATGTATAAATATTGGTGAACTATTGTGTATTGTAAGCATAGTCTGAGAGGACATGCTGCATTGTCATGCAGGATAGTGCCCATCAGCTGTGCCCAGAAGCATAAGGATTTGACAGATGAATCCAACTGAGAGAACAAAATGTTAAAACTGAAGCCCAGATTAGGAAAGGACATTTCATCCTGGTTGATGGGAAAGAAATTCTCAATGCTCATTTTACCTGATCGCAAAATATTGGTTGGCTGGTTTGGTGTGGGGTTTTTTTTGTTTGTTTGTTGGTGGTTTGTTTGTTTGTCTGTTTTATTTGAGGGGGCTTGAGTGTATGTCTATGCTTTCAGAAGCTGAAGTACTAAGAGGTAATTTTGTGTGGGAGATGTGAAGACATGTTTAAAGAAACAAGTAGATGAGGTTCTGCATAGATACTTCAGGATAAAATCTGGTTAATTCTGACACAGATACAGGCACTGAGTGGACATAGATATACATACACATGCACTGCTTTGCAAATCTGATGGTTTTTTTCTTTTACAACATCATGCTAAAATAAAGTAGGTGTCTAAAGAGCGTTGCTGTATGTGGATATGATAGATTATATCATGCATAACTAGCTTTCTGGGACATAGATGAAGGTATCTGCCATCTCTATTTTACTACTGCTGTGAGAAACATAATGCAGTATCTACTTCTTTTAGTCAGGATTTTGATTAAATTTTCTGCTTTCACAATTTATTACATGGTCGTGTAACTCAGATGAGGTGCTGCATTTCCAAGTAATACACATTCTGAAATAATAGGATCCTCTCTCACTCTACAGTCTTATATTTGAGGGTGACAATTACTTAATCATTTTATAATTTCTTTTGATTGCTGCATAGTACTAACTTCTCATTTGCACAGTGGCTCTATCCTGGGCAAGGAACCTCATTTTAGCAGCCTCTGTACAATGCACAACCAACCAGGTGCTTGGTCAGCTAAACAGTTGAGGAGCTGTTTTGTGCTTAATAGATCACGTTTACATTATTGGTTAATGTGACACATACCCTTAAAGCTACAAAAAGAACTAAGTTATATATCCTATGCTGCTTCACTTGACAGCTATACATATTACTAACAGACTGTTTCAAACTTTTACTTAATAAAACTGAGAATCCCTGCAAAAAATTCTGAAGCTCAGTTCTCAAAGCCACCTGTCCTCAGTAAACCTGAAACAGAAATACTTACTGATTATATAAGTACTGTTATTTTTGTAGATTCACTAGCTTTCTTTCAGAGACCTGAACACAGATGACAAGGATAAAATACTGCACTTTTCTCCTAATCCACACTGCAATTTTGCTATTAGTGTGCTTCATAATGGGTTTACCGTCATCATTGTTGAATTGAATGGGGTTAGCTGAATCATGTTGCTGGGTGATTGTGGTGCTTGAATTTCTAGCTCAAACTGTGCTGTTACTTCTATGAGCACAATACTAACCTGTTTCCTCAAAAATGAAGTCATAGAGTCTCTAAAGGGTTTGGTTTCTGAAGTTATCCCTCACTGTTTCCTTCAGGCAGAAACCTTGTTTCACTCATAACCCTTTTTAACTCTCCTAAGCAGTATTTATTTTTGTCCTTTCATTTCCCCTTAATTAGTCTTCAAAAGAATTGTGGCTTTGTTTTATGGAAATACTAACAAGGTCAAAGTTTCAGATGTATTATTTTCTTACCGTACAGATCCTCTTTTCATATACCAAACCAGTTGCTTTGCATTCTGAAACAGAAATGGCTTTGAGCCATATAACTGAGCTAAGAGGAAGACGTAATGGGCAGACTTTTTCTGACTTGAATCACAGACTGGTTTGGGGTGGAAGGAACCTTAAAGATCATCCAGTTCCAACCACCCCCTGCCAGGGGCAGGGACACCTCCCACTAGACCAGGTTGCTCAAAAGTAGAGTTGCTATCTGTTCACACTTTTGTGTGTATTTTTATCTGGAAGGCAGTTTGCCATCCCTGAAGCAAAGGCAGAACATGGCAGGATCGCCCAGGTGTCTCCCAAGGGCTGGCCTGGGCAGGGAGGCTGGTAGCCCTCCCAAAGAGGATTCATCATTCCCTGTGGTGCTGGGGCTGCACCAGGGCAGGGAGCTAAGCAGAGCTCATTCCTTTTTTTTAGAGATTTGGGTATGGTTGTTTATTTATTATGTTGACATTTGAAGAAAGTTACAAAGGAAGCTACCCTCAAGGATTAGTACTCAGTTCCTGTCTACATTCCTGCGTAATTGTGATTCCTTCAAATAAGTGGAAGGGCATCAGTATCTAGACAACTGATTTCTATAATGCTTTCAAAATCCTGAGCCTTGCTCACAAATCTCTTTGTGGCAGTGATTCTTCTCTGATGTGAGAGATTCCATTTAATGTGTTTAATCCTCATTTTCCTTTTCAAAGAGCAGCAGTTGCAATACATAGCTATTACACTTTGTTCAGTGCTCAAAGCCTAGGTGTGAGTTAGGGTTTATCACATTATTTTGTATAAGAAATAGGTTCCAAAAAGTGATTAGAAAGCAAACACTTAATGGAATATTAAGTGGAGAAAGTAGTAATCTGAAACTGTCATAATGTTTTCAATGTAGAAGCATGTGTCCATCCCAATTTTATTGTTCCACAGAAAGGCAAACTAAGGATGTTAAGTTCAGAACTCAAAGAGAATGACTTAATGAATAATATTTTGCTGTAAAATAACAGTAACATTTTTTATTAGAAATACTGTCATAAATATCAATGTTTCATAATATATTTTCATGGATTATTTCTAGAGAAGGTATTTTTATGAAATATCTTTGTGGTAGTCTTTTACAATGACTAAGTCACCTAATCTGTAACACTTGAGTGTTTTTAGAGATGTATTTCCATAAATTTGTTTAGTGACTTGTTCTGTGCTAAAGACTGTATCACAAAGGAACTTAAAAATTAGCTTCCTAAAAATAATACTTAAAAATAGCAATTTTTTTGTTGAGTATTTTCTGAGGTCACAGTTATGCCAGTGAAGGATGAGTGGTCATCTGTCTTTGTGCAAGCTGCATTAAAACTGTAGCAGTTTTCAGAGCTCTTCCTTCCTATATTTTAAAAATGGTTTCAGAGATGACTTATCACTAAAGAAGAGACAGTTTCACTGGTACTGGGTGAAAGTGTGTGATCTGCCCATGTTGGTGTTTGGTGTTCCATAGTAACCCACGTGCTGATGTGAAGAAGCAGCTGAAAAATTGTAAAGGCTGTCTCATCTCTACAGGAACTGAAGAGTAATTTTGTCTGCTGAAATAAATGATGAAAAGATCATTTTTAGCTCATGAAGCAGTGTTTTGGATTTTTTTGCTGTAATACCTAATAGTTTTCCTTAGTGATGGGGAATTCCTTTTAAACCAAATTAAAAATCAAAATACAGCATTTAACTTGTAATTGCAGTGTACTTTTTTTGCATAAGTGGGACAGATTTTTTTTTTTTTTTTCAGGGAAGAGGGGCTATGCACTGCTAAAACTCTAAGGGCTTTAACATAAGGATTTTTCCAAATCCAATTATATCTTGATTATTATTCAGTCAGTCTTGTGTATCATTCAGTATTTCAAGGGACAGGAGCTTGAAACTTACACTGCTAAAGATGTTCTTAGATATATTTAAATTCCAGACCTCTGAGACCAGGATGCTGTGCTGGAGGGTGGGTTAGCATGGTGTGTTTAAAATGCAGATGCTCAGGCCACTGCAGTTCCAGTGGGATTTGTCTGTTCCACAGAGGCTGCCTGGTGATGGTAGTACCTTTCTGTACACCTGTCTTCTCCCCATTCTTTCATTTAGCAGGCAGTACATTTTTTTTCCCAGTAAAATGAGGTGGAAACTACAGAAAAGTTAAATCTGTTCAGTGATATGGAAATTCTGCAAAGGTTTGGGGACAGATGCCCAGCCAGGAACAAGCCTTTGCTTGCAGTGAAAAGAAGTTGTTCTTGCATATGTAGAAGACTTGTTCCCTCTAGCTGTTTGTGCCCTTCCGTTTCTTCTCCACCTGGGTATGGAATCTTGTTTAACAAGATGGAAGTGCTTGGTGACTTCCTGCTGAATTCTCATGACCTAAGTAAATGACTTGCTAATTGAAGTATGTTATGAAAATAAGATCTAATGTAATAGAAGACTAAGCCATAGTCCCGCAAGATACAGAACTTCTATTTATCCCACATAATACCTGATATAGTAATAAAAATACATGATAATGTAATAAAATATTACTTAGCTATATAATTATAGTAAAATAATGGGCATTGACAAGCAAGGTTTCTGGAGGACTATTCTGTCCTGATCTAAAAGTATGTTGTTTAAATCATTGCAAGAAAGAGAGCAAAATCAGAAATTACTATGGAGTGGAAAACATAAATAAGTGTCTGGAGATGATGTGGATACCAAGCTGGGGGTTCTGTAAGAGGAATGTAGGATGTGCATGAGGGACTGACTATAGGTTATAAACATATGCAAGAATCGCCCAATGCAGGATTTTTTAATAAACCTGAGAAATAAAGATTTAATATGTAAGCATTTTCTACTGATCTTTTATTTAAAGCAAAACCATTTGGAATTCAGTTCTCTAGATTTCTGTGTGAACTCTTACTTTAGATTTGGTAGCTGTAGTGATAGATTTGGATTTGACATAGCTTTAGGATGAAGAGAAAGGGTGAAATAAGTCCACCTCAAGAAATATCTCTGCCTGTGTTATTCTGATATGAAAATATTGTACCTTTGTGGCTTGCCTGTGACTGACTTGATGTGCTCTACTTAGAAAAGAAGAAGATAAGGTATACTAGAAAAAAAAGCATTGGTCCCACTGAATAATTTATTCTCTATTTATTGTAGGCAGTTTTGTAAAATGAATTCCTTCAGCGTTTCAGTTATGTTCCTGGAAGCTTCCCGGTGGCTTAGCCCTTATATGAAGAAAGCTATAGTTTTGTGGCTCATCTGAGCTACAAAGGGCATGGTAACAAGTTTGTATTTCAACATTTTGCTCAATCTTGTATGTAGTAGGCTTCAGTCAGACTCCCCTATTTCTATGTCTCAGAGAGTTGAGGGTTATAATGTAGCTGATGAACTTCGTAACTGATGCATTCGTAAGAGAGATTTAATGCTGTTTGTTCTATCTGAACCTTTCCTACAACATTGCAGTGATAGACTGTTGTCCTTTCCTTGTGAAAATTTCCTCCTGTGAGGATGTTGTCAAAATGGTGGGGAGGCAGATTATGCTGCTTCCCCTGGTCCTGTATCTGTTTGGGAGAAGCAGAAGAGGGGACTTCCTAAATGAAGAGTGGTGGATTAATGCTTGAGTGGGTTTTTAAATTTGTTCTGGTTTTGTTTTGATTCAGGGTTGTTGGTTGGTTGGTTGGTTGGTTGGTTTGTGTTGGTTTTTTTAAAAAAAATTCTGTATAATTGATCTTTGTGGCCATTTTTAGATGATGGTAACCTATGAAATCAATCATTAGAATCTGAAGCAGGGATTGTGGTAGATTCTGTCCTTGCAGTGCTCCAATATGTGCTGTTTTGAATTCAGCATTATGTGAAAAATGGTTGTTACAACTTACCTTTCTGGTGCTCTTATTGGACAAAATTACTGGAGTATTAAGAAAAGAAAAAAAAGCCAGTAGCATTTGCTTTGTTTTCTTCCATTCCTGAGTTGGGTGAGAGGGGAGAAGTGGCAAGCAGAGGTGGTTTTCTCTGCAAAGAAGGCTGCAGACTGAGGAGCAGCATGGGGGCAACGTGGTGTCCATGTGCACAAGTCCTCTTGACGTTAATGGCCCTTATGAATATAAAGTGAGGCTAGCATGCAGTGATTACACATGAAGAGCCAAATTATTATTGGTAATGATGATGTGTGTATGTTTCAGTGAAGGCTGGATTGCTTCTAATGGGTTTTGTTTTCAACTCCTGTGTTTAATGTGAGGTACTTCTGGCTCCTGAGTTCTTGTTTAAAATAGGATTCCCATCTTCTGCTGTCTGTGAAACATGAAACATGATTCCTGGTTTCTCTCCATTGATATAGGCACTTTTATTCTTGCTGTTCCTTTTTTTTTTTTTGTTGAGGAGGTTTGTGTTGGTATTTTTGTTGCCAGGGTTTTTTTGTTTGTTCTTGAACTGTCAAAATAAGCATATTTTCACAGGTATAACTTGCACCTTATAGAACTGTTGTGATAAGAGTATGAAATTTGGCAGAAGATTACAACCCTTGTGTTCCAACTAGTGCTCAAACATCAGAGGGGCAGGATGCAGCTGGACTTAATTTCTGATTTATAACCAATTCAACAGTATAGGTCTGGTTGCATTGAATCAACTTTCACTATCACAGATTCACAAAGTGCAGTTTCTTGAAGCAACAGGTTATAGATTATTGTTAGATTGCTGATGATAAATTCACCCAATCTAAAAAATATGAGCATGTAGTGCTCTGTACAAGTGTCCTTGCATGTCAGAGGTACAAATCTTACCCAAGAGGTGTCCCTGCTTTGGAGGGCAGAGTGAGGAGCAAGCCTGTCAGTTTTTCTGTGAAGTTTGTTTGTATTCTGATCCTGCCTAGTGGAGGATTTCAACTATCAATTTTTTACTTTTTTAGAAAAATGGAGGTGTGACTGTAGTAAAAAATAGCTGCTTACCTGCTGCTGCCATTAGAGATGGTGGGGGGGAAGATGTTTTCTCACTTCCATATTGGTTGATGTGTCTTTTTAATATATAAATTAAATTATGAATAATGAGAGTTTTTGGTTACCTTCAGTCAAACTGAGTTTTGTAACTTATGATTGAAACAAAGACAACATAGAACCATAACACCTCAGTATTCTCCTCCCTGCAGCTGAGGTGGCAGTGAAGGCTGTCTGACATCTGCCAGAACTTTATTCATATTGTTAACCTGCTGGAAGGACCAGATTTATCATAATGTTTGCTGTGAATGGAAGAGAGAGAGTAAGGTAGTGGCTGGCACAGAGATACAGGGGCTCTCCTGTGCTTCACTGAGATAATACCACGCTGTGAGTCCTTCAGTTCACCCCAGACCTCCTTCGGCTGTTAAGCCCAGCTCAAGCCCAGGTGCAAGATGAGTAAATGGCCCAACTCATGTTTTTTTCTAATTTCACCAGCATCTCTCTATCTTTGCAAGACTAACCTGTCAATCTCCCACAACAACCCATGTAAACTAGGAGGGAAGGCAATACACAGAGGCAGCAGGTGGCAAGTAATGGTGGATTGGAAGCAAGGTGACTGGGATTTTAGAGGAGGGAGGGAATAGGAGAAAAAGCATTCCTGGGGCTGACTGTGCCTGGGACTTCCCAGGCAGTAGGGCAGGTGTGACCACTGAGAGGGGGCTGTGCTGGGGGCAGTACAACTGTGAGGAAGGCATCAGAGCTCTCATTCAGGTAATAATCTCCTAGATAGCATGCATACTTGTACTTGATTCACAAGGTGCAGCAATGGAAAATCCCAGGACACTCTGGAAAGCCTAAGCAAGTCTGATTCACTATTAGATGACAGGCCCTACTTAGTCTCATTTTACCTTTCTGTTCCTTTCTTAGTTTCTGTATTTGGCCTGAGATACTGTCTGGGATGCTTCCCACCCTGCCTTCTGATGATGTGGATGGTGAAACTGCATGACAGCTGATGTTTGGATGCTGTCTTGCTCACGGCAAAGACAAGACTGAGCAGCCAAGCTTAAAACCTCTGCCATTTAAAAAACCCCAAACCAAACAAAAAAAACCTAAAAAAACAACCAAAACCCAACAAAAACCAAATCCCCAAAATTCTGAATGCTTTGTCTGGGAAAAAGATTTAGCTGTTCCATCAAGACTCTTCTTTGCTGGGAAAAAAAAAAGTTAGGTGTTTTTGGTCCGTCTTTCCAAGGGACAAAGCCTCAGTATGCTAATTATTATGATAATGAAATTTTTTAGAATTGCTCTTGGTGAATCTTAGTGATGTATATGGTTGAACTTGCGAAATGGAGCTTTCAAAGAAGAAAACAGCCAGAAGGGAAAAAATGGTGTGAAATTAATTGTTTGTCCTAGGAAACCTTTATAAAGGATACCCTTTCTCTCTTTGTAAGTAAGAGGAATAGGAGATGGTCATTTTGAACAGAAGCAGCTTTTTATTATTTTGTGTTACTTGGTCAACTTCAGTGCATGTCTTCTGAGAAACCAAGGGAGGAGCCATGTCTTGAGTTAAACTGAAAACCTCATTTTAAGATCGGGAATATGAGTAAACCCAGAGGGATTTGCTCCCTAAAACGTATCAGAGCAACTCCATTGAGTTCATGTCATTTATTTGCACTTTTTCAAAGTGCTTCGATTAAAATAAAGTGAGATTTAGCTCAGGCAATTCTAGTTTTGTGTAGTCATTACTAGTTTATCAAGCATGGCCATAACTTTCCAAAATATTTTTATTACAGATTTAATAAATAATTCAAGATATGTCATCATTTTCTTTGGTATCTCAAGACTGAGTATTTCTAGTGGCCTTCAGGCAACTGCTTAATTTATCCAGTGCACATTATGGTATCGGAAAAGTGATCTCCATCTCTGGGAAAGGAGGTACATATCCAAGGCTAGGAATAGCTGGCATAGCAATAGGTTTATGCTGATATTTTATTTTGACAATCACCAGCTTTCTGAAACATTCAGTGTTTGCAGCTGTCCCTATTAGGACGTCAGCTCATATGCCTGCAGTAAAGATTTCCTTTCTTTAGTTACAGTAGAATGAGACAAATGTTACATTACATTTACTTGTTCTTTCAGTTATCTCTTACTTGTGCTAAAAGATGTACACACAGTGCAGGAGAGAAAGGTGTTGGAAACAGAAGTGGGTGGGAAACAATAGAGCCTGCACAACTTGGGAAAGAGCATCCAGATTTGACCCATGGGGCAGAGGGAGATAATTATGGCAGGAAGAGAGAGGTGCGAGACAGTGAAAATATGTTGGATTGGGAGCTCCTTTGGGGTTAGGAGAAGCAGAAGGCTGAATGCATCTGCTTATGATGCACAGAGTTTGGCTTTTACCCATGTATCTTAAAGGTCCTTTTTGACAGAGAATTGGATTCACTATCAAAATACTAACTTGAAAAGCAACCCACCCTTTCTTACTTTTCCTTCTGAAAAGTGGTTTGGAACTCTGAGTTTCTTCTAGGTACACTGCTGGCAAAATGTGAATCCTGAACCTTTAAATCTGCAGCACAGACCTGTTACAGTGGAGGAAAATAATAAATTTTGATCATCTTGGGGACCTAAGTGTTAGAAAGCAGCTTTTTACACTGTTTCTTTGTATTAAAACTGTTTGGTAGTAAATGGCACAATAATAGAGATCAGAAGCTGAGTTTGAGCTTCAGATGTGAGAGGGGACAGCTGTCTGCTGATGCCATATAAAACAAACAGAAAAGAATTACCTTGCATGACCAGCCCAAGAATCTGTTAATTTATTGGGTTGGCAACAGTTGCATAGAGCTGCTACATGGGTGGGATAAAATTGCTTCAGTTTATAGGGAAGCGTAGGAAATCTTGTAAGTAAAAGGCGTATGGGAACCTAGAAACATAGTTAAAACTCTCTTAAAAGGAGGCAGAAGCATGGATTTTCTGCCTGGCTTCTGAAAGAAAGATGAAGTGTGATCTAGCTGGAGTAATGACATTTAATTAAAATTGAGCATTCATGAGAAGCAAAAGTATGATTTTATTGGCTTTTTTTTTCCTATGGATTTTCAGGTAGGAGCATATGCGCAGCCATTGTAGCATTTTTGTGAAGCTTTCTAGTGTTTGGATTCAAATTGGTGCTGGTAATGCCGCTCAAAATTAAGGGAAAAGATATAGGATAGTATCACACAGTTATGCACCAAAAGTACTACTTGCTTATTTGTCTTTTTGCTTTTTTTGTTTGTTTCTTTTTTGTTTTCCTAGTTTCTTTATTAATTTATTCAGTGAACATTGAGCCCAGGACCAATGAACAACATATTGGCAACTACAGAGCTTAACCCAGCTACTGAATCAGTCACTCTCAGAAATGAGTACTTGCTGCATTCTGAAGTGACCATTTGGTATACCAAATTAACATCTCTTGCCTGGTGTCATTGTAAGAATGCCTTAAGGAAATGCCACTGTCCCTTTCCTAAGGAATAACAGAGCTTGCATACAATATGTGGATGAGATACTCTGAAGTCCCCCCCATATTCGTGGTATTAAAACACCAAGCCAGATCTGGACTTTATACTTCCTCTCTTTTTATTTATCTTTTTTTTTATATTAATTGTATAGTTACGGTATTGTAGAGCTAGTATAGTTAGTGATGAACATTTTATGGGAAAAAAAGCGTATTTCAGAAATCATGCTCCGTTAATCTAAATCCAGTGTTAATAAGCAGGCAGGAGGTAAATGCTTGTCCACTCATCTCACATGTTCTGAGATTGTAATGAGTCAAAGGATACTTCCTCCACACAACCCAAGTCGCCCTGTCCCAAATCCTCCAGCTGCACCTAATCTTGAAAATTAGTGAATTATTCAATTGCTTTTTTCATGGCAAAGGTCAGATTAAAAGCCACCTTCTTGAAGAAGGCACCAAGAAGTCACCTTTTTGTCCAAACAAAGTTTGGTCCATCATGAAGCTGGCTTCAGACAGGATCCTTCAGGTAGATGTGTCAGTCTTCCATTGTCTTGAACATAAGGGACTCTTACCCATTTCTTGAGTTAGTATTCTGTTGGGATAGCTCTTGAAATCAGGCTAGGAAAAGTTTCATTCTTTGTTTTGTACACCAGCAAGTGATATGAAGTTTGCTCGGGTTACATGAATTCCAGGTCCTGACCATTTTATTATCTGTATTTTTGCCTGAATGATAACATCAAGACTGAAACTTTCTATTGCTACTAAGTAAAAGTGTGATTAATATAGGGACATTGCTTTGACAGGGAAAAATTCCCCAAACCCAGTGCTGGTATTAATTGGACACTGAATTGCTTGAAATCATTCATTAGCCTGTAGGTACAGTGTTCCTAATCAGCTGCAGTTTCATTTCAGGCAGAAAGTGATAAGATAATATTTTTTAAATTAAGGTGATACTATAAATTAACCTGTCAATAAATGGCATTAACTTTTTCAGCGGTGCAGTTACAAGTGGATGGATTCATAGCACTGTTCTTTTGCCAAGAGACAAATATTGTATCCAGTGCCAAGTTGTTAAATACTAATGAATAATTTATTTAATGAATTTTGTCTTTCTCTGTTCACAATGCAACTGACAGAGCACCAGCACTCTCCAAATACTCTGTTCTTCAGAATTACTTTGAATTTTGGACCTTACTGCTTCAACTTTGTTTCCCAGCATGCTAACACCTTTGCTCTATTTTGGACTAGATAAGTACATTATCTGTTAACTTCCCTGATCCACCTGAGAACTATTTTGTATTACAGGTTTGGTGGGAAAGCATACTGGTAATGAGTTTTTAAATTGAGTTTCTGCAGAAGGTGAGCATGCATGTTCTCTGTAAACCTAATTGTGTAAATGATCATGAAGGTGAATCCACAGTGGCTCAGACATCAAAGTGAATTAAAAATGTGGTGACCTGCAGAAATACTTTATACTATATCTGGTCAGAGCCAGGTCATTATTCTCTTTTGAAAGATTTTTAGGGCTTTTGGAAGAAGAGGAAACTGTCTCCAAAAACATTGCTTGAGGAAAATTGGCTTAATATGGGCATCTAGCGTAAAGTAACATGTAATAAAATTATTTCCAAGATTCATAAGTGCTTGTAGGTTCAGCTGTTTTTTGTTGAACTGTTGGTGCTGAAGCAGCTGTCTTTAGAAGATGGCCTACATGTTTAGTATTTTTGACATAAATTAAAACCAAAACAAAAAGTATGGCATGTTCTGGTTTAGTATGCTGCAGTAAAAAGGAAACCCAGAGTCCCTGGAAGTGCGACTGTGTTGGGATGAGACTTATGCTGGAAGAGATCTGAAGAAGTAATCCTGAGGTGTATATGCTGCTGGTGAACATCATTGCTGCTCCTCTTCATGAGCAGCTGCTGCTACTGCATTTCAGGCTCATGTGCTGCTGCTGCTGGTTTGGCCCATGCCCTGTATAATCTGGTTTGCATGAAGGCACTTGACATTTTAAGTACTTTTTAGCATATTTTTCTTTTTGTCATCTTCTGACATCTGCATGCTATTTAAAATAGCACTACTATTCACTACTACCCCATCTGCTTCTTGAAGGCTACCAAATGTGCTTCTGTTGGAAAAGATATTGTGTCTTTTTTCTTCTGCCCTCTTAGCAGACACCTTGGGGGCTGTTACTGAGGGCTGGGGAGATCTTTTTTCGTTTCTAGGTGAAAAAGAGGGAGGCACATGCAGGAGCTGATGTGCAGTCTTGAATAGAGGCAGGAGAAATAGGGCTTTGGTATTCATTGCTGGAGCTCTGCTGGGAGCCCTTGTGGGATGGAGGTCAAAATTATTTCAAGTGCAAATTCAGTTTGTTTAGTCCCTGAAAGCAGATGATTTGCCTTACCTGGTCTGTCACAGGCAATAGCTTTTAACCAGTCTTTAAAATCAATTAGTGTGATTATGTTTATGGCGCAATGGCTTTTACTGAAAGTCTCTGTCCTGTGGGAAACCAGGACCCAGGTCCTAAGCATAAGTGCTTTGAGCAGTAGTCAATTATTTGATAGCTGGCGTTCTTCCTGCTATTTCCATGACGTTATATGTGGTGTTACCCTAAGGCATATTGGGATGCTGAAGTGGAACTTTTCTAATTACTATTTTTGATTGATATGAGAGGGCATGGAGGGGTATGAGGATCTACTAGTTAAAAAAAAAAAAAACCAAACCAAAAAACAAAAGAAAGAAAAAAAAACCAAACAAAAACCAAGGCAACAAAAGATCTCAAGCCACAAGGCACTGAACAGTGTGATTCAGTTGCATTTATTCTGCCTTTGAAAACATAATAATTTCTTTTTAATTCTTATTTCCTGACTGAATTAATTGCATTTTGTACTCAAATATGTTCTTCTGAATTATTCTCTTCTTAAGTGACTTCCTGCTTAATTGCATTTTTAATAACATGCTCTTCATAGTAACAGAAATGTTTATATTTATCTCCTGTTCCCTAGTTTTTGATATATTCCCTGCACAGTCCGTACATTTCAGTAGCACTTTGAGCTCCTACTTTGTTTTGCCTGAGTTCACTGTAGGTACCAGAGGCTGTTGATTTTCCATGAGTTGGCAGTTTCACCTATTTTAAGGAAGACTAGGCAAAATCTGTGTTACTGTATAACACTGCAGCAGTAGGGGCAGGAGAACTGATATTGCTCAGAGACTTCCAAAGGATCCATAGCCTCGAAGAAAATGTGGAGAAAATATAGATTAAATGAAAGAAATATATTTTTTTACATCTCCAGCAGTGCTGTGACTCACCAGGAGGCAAGAAAAGAAGTTGATTTTCCTTCAGCCGCTTGCAGAGACTATGTGCATGCTTTTCTTAGGTTGTTGAATGATAAGTAGAAAATTAAAGGATGGCCACTGGGGGTTTTCATCCTAAGTGGAGGAAGCTCCTCTCAGCTCAAACAGCTAGAGAGCAGGCTGTCTTCTCAAGGAGGTGCAGGGGAAATACTTCACTAGATTTTGTGCTTAGAAGGTAGCAAACCTAGTTGCCCACTGTTGAGTTAATATGAACCATGGAGTGTTTCAGAATACACCCCATCTGAGAAAGTGCTCTTCTTTTCCTCTCTGAAGAGATTTTTGCTAATTTAATAGCATTTTGGCATCAGAAAAGGAGTTCATGCTTAGTAGTGGCACTTGCAAATACGAGGGGAGAACTCTTCTTAGCAGCAGGGATGTTTCTACATGCTGTGTGGAAAGTAACTGTGTGCTGGTCTGCCATCAGCCCCTTTCTCATTGGCCTGTTGCTAATGACAGGCCAAATGTATGAGTTTCCATTTCTTCTGATTTTAGTTTTCAGATGTTCAGTTTCTCTACAAATCTTAATCTTTAAACCCCAAATCTTTTTAGCAGGAGAGCTGGAGTGTACTTTGAATTGTCTAAGCTTGAATGAAGGTTTGTGGCTTTGGTGGACGGATGCTTTCTGGCCATTCATGATTGCTTTAGCTGCCAGCCTGGAGCTATTAAATGAATGCAAATTCTCTAACAAGGTGACAGTGCCAACAGACAAGTGCCTATTCTGAGCTTGCTCATTATGAGAGACAACAAAAATGTTGTGAAGATGTGTAACACTTGCATTGCGATTAGATGCATCACTTATTCATGTTCTGCAAAATAAACACATTTAGATGGCTGACCATGACAAGCATTTGAAGAAGTAATGGTCTTCAGGCATCAGCAAAGACATAATTAAGCTGAATATTGAAAAGAGCTTCACAGCTGTGAGTACAGTTAATCAATGAAATGGTCTCTCAAAAAAGCCAGTAATGTTCCACATCAGCTTTCAGTCCTACATTTTTGGGTCCAAAAATCATGTCATTAATACCCTACTAAAGGTGATGGAGATCAGCCTTCTGTACCTCAAAGTGTAATCATCCATTAACCCAGTGCCTCTTGGGGAGCTGCTGCACTGTAACCCTGTTGGGGATGGGGCTGGAGTATGTTGATTCACAAGAGGAGATACTTGTGTGTAAGTTATAGAAGAAGGATTGCCAATAGGAAGCTGGTGCGTTCAGCATTGAGATAGTGCACAGTGCCATGGCAGTCATGGTACAAATCCTTAGGCTCTTAATAAGAGGAAATTTAATTTTCCACAAGAAGAAATTTTATGCTACTGTGTTTCACCTATTAATGTCTTGGTGCTCAGAACATTCACTGTGAGCCTAGAATTACAAAATCACAGAATATGCTGAGTTGGAAGGGACCCATCAGGATCATCAAGTCCAACTCCTAGGACACCCCAAGAATCCCACCATGTGCCTGAGAGTGTTGGCCAAAGTATTAAGTAGTCCTGCAAGGAACAGGGGAGTTGGACTTGATCATTATGGGTGCCTTTCAAATTGAGATATTCTACAAATCTGATTTTTATGAACAGTAGGGAAAGAGAAAAAAGTCAAGTTGGCAAAGAGTAAAGTACAAGGAGACCAAGATGGAAAAGAAGAAATCACATAGCAAAAGGAGAGGTTGGAAAGCCTAGCCGAAGTGGTGGAGAAAGCTGTTAAATAACAAAGGAAATTAAAGGTGAAGAGATATGATGCAAATAAGTGAAAATCAGAGAACAAGATTGAAAGAGAAGAGGAAGAAGGCAATGATTTGAGTCACACACTTTATTAAAAAATACAGATAAAATAGCAGTGATAAGAGTGTCTTGTCTATAACAGCTGTGCAAACATGCAAACCCCACTATTGATGACATTTCTAGTATGTATATTGGCAGATGGATTTACTTGGAGTGTTTTATGTAAGCCATAGGCTCAGTTGTGTCTTCCGGGCCCTTCACTTTCAAAGATAGGTGGGGGACAGTGGCCTGGCAAGGTAAGGATGATAGACTTGGAAATCCTCTCTCCCATTCTGCGTTACTACTAATGTGCAGGTAAGCTGGTGGTCTAGGGTGGTAATGAACCTCTAACATTAGATGCAAGATGGATGTTAAAAAAGTATCTGTGCATAAATCCCTTTCAGTGTCTTCACACTCCCAACACTCCTCCTAAGTAGGACTTCCCCAAAACCTTTGTTTATGAAATTTTGGCTATTATTTTGTTTTTCCAGACTACAAATTCTGAAATTTTTAGGCTTTTTTTCCAAAGAGATGGGAGACCAGAAGAACTTGAGTTAGAAATAAAAAAGGTTACATTTTGCTATGTAAATTATGTATGCAATTAAAAAAACCCAAACCAACCAACCAACAAAACCCCAAAAAACCAAAAATGGAAAAAAAAAAAAAAATCCATCCAGAACACAACCATCTCCCCCCCAACTACTGGCCATTGAGGATACTCAATGTTAAACTGGAAAATCCTGGTGTATGTGAATTACTGTAGCTCCACTGCTGGCAGCTTTATGAATCAGGAATACAGGAAACAAGTCTGTCATATCTCTTGCTTTTCAGTTGATTTATAACTACTTAACACCCAGCTTCTCATCTCTCTTGGACTCTTACCTTGGGTAAAGTGAAGAAATAGAGTTAATGCTTTATTGTCTTGTGGAATGACAAGGCTTCCGAAGATTTGTGTGATTTGGATACATAGACAGTGGTAGAGTGACTTTCTGAATAGTTCTCTTTATTGATAGGAAAAAATGAGTGGAAGTTAAAATCTGTGGTGTTTCAGAGTAAGAAATCTTGGTCCTGTTGAAATCTAGTGGTATTTCAGTGACTGAGTTAGTTTTTTAAATTTCTGGTCCTTAAACTCACGAAGAGAGCTGTAAATGTCCCCTCGCAATTCTTCATCTTGCATTGGTTTGTGCTGTCAACCAGTCTCTTCATGTTTTCAAACAATCACCCCATACTAAATCAGAGCTAAAAAGCTGTATACCCCCAGATAGTGAACTTCTATTGGCTGTATGAGAACCAATCAGATTAATTTAGATTAACAAAATTGTGAGCTTAGTTTTCTCTGCTACCTTAGGTTATACTTTGTATTGCCTTTTGAAGAAGTGTTTTCCAAGATTACCTCTTTGTTTACATGTGGCTCATCACTCAGTTAAGCAGTGATTTGGTGATCTTCTAATTACAAATCTCTGTGTAAAATTGATATTTTGGGGTATTCCTCTGCAGCATGAAAATTTTTTGAATTTTCCTCCCCTCGCCCCACTAGGTATATCTGTTGTCAAGGTTTCTTATCAATCATCAGTACATTTATTTGAGTTTGTTTACTTGTTAACTGGATGGCGACTCTTGGCAGTCAGCATGATCTTTTGAGTATCTGCACACAAACACGCAGAAACTGCTGTGTTGGGCAGAATAATTGGTTGGTACAAATAGGAACATACCGTTTATTCACTTACTTGTTGGTGTGTGGGTTGGTATGGGACCTGAGATGAAATTGGGACACATCTGGGGCCTTCTGCAAAGAACCAGCACAGCTGGTCTGACAGTGGTTGAGAGTCCTGGTGTGGTTTAATCAAGAGTTAATAGCAGAAAAGAGGACTTTAAGGTTTTAACTTAGTTGGTTCAAACAGTGTAAATGGAGCTTAGCATAAGAGAACAGCTCTTGGATTATGCACATGGGTGGTGCTTCCAGTTCCCTGTCTCTGAATATTGCCTCCTCATTGCACATCTGTGTTGGTTGTGACTAAAGGTAAAGCAGTTGAAATGATGAGTTTCCTCAGTAGGCAAAATAGAACAGCCTTGATCTGAATACAAGCCACCTATGACTTCTCCTGGAATTATTTAGTGAAGGACATACTAGAAAGAGGGTCTATTTGTAGCTGAGAATAAAAATGAACAAATCAAATAGTGAACTACCAGGTAGTTGACATTCTTTCAGCTCTTAGATTTTTCCCTCTTACACGTTATATCTATAATGTAAATTAAGTTGTATTGCAGTCAGGAGGTTTCCATATATCTAATTGCCATCAGGTGGAATGTATGTTCTTCAATCTGCCTGCCTTCTATTTCAGATAGAAAAGAAGAGGATATTTTTATTGTCTGAGTTGTTTTTTGGGTTTTGTTTGTTTTCCTTGTTTTTCTTCTCTTGTATGTGTGTTTTGGGTTTTTTGGGGGAAGGTGGGTTGGTTTGGTTTTGTTTTCTTTCTCCTGTTGATTTGGAGGGACAGAATGTTTGATAAATGGATGCGTTAAGTTTTCACCCAACCTCCATAACAAAAACCCCACAACTTCCCCCATATTTGAAGAGGTATTAATTGCACCATGCCATTTTGAATAGGTACAAATGTGAAACTGGCTAATACTGGAAATCACTAATAAGTGATTAAATGTTGAGTGAGCAAAAATCAGAGTTTCTGTGCTACCTAAAAAGCCTTCAATGCTCTCTTTCCCCACCAAGTGAGCATTTCCTTGAGTATGAAGGTACAGTGCACATGGAATCAGCAACTCTGCCTATACAGAAGGAAAGTATTTTCATTCTTCATTGCAAGTCTGCAACTACAATCAGTAATACAGGGGAGGAAGAAAGATACCAATGAAAGTGCTGGACTGGTTCAGCAAATGCTTATGCATGTGACTATCTTAGGTATAACTAATTAACCTAATACCAGCCTTTGCCAACATCAGCATGTATTGCTTAAACACTCAGGATGAACCCAAAAGGTAGAAAAATTAAATCTTGGTTCATTCAAGAATAGCCGGTAGGTTATTACTCTGTCTCTCAATTTGGAAATGTAATATTTATGTCTGTAACTTAAAATTAATATAATTCTCTGGAGAGCATTGATTTGCCATAGCTTAAGTTTTCAAAATTATGTTCTCAAATTTATAATTTTTCTGTAATGCAGTTGCCATGTCTTTGTCTTTCTCTGCACAATTGCATCAAGCATTAACCAGAAAGATAAGATGTTCCTTGCCTTTATTCCAAAAAAGGTAGATTGCTGTTTTTCCATGATGTCATCTTCTTTTATCCACTGAAAGGATAAGTAGATAATGGCATGGCTTCAGCAATAGTAGATAGAATAGGAAAACTCTGAAAAAAATTTCCATAATACTTTCTTTTTATCATCTTACTCCACTGCTGAACATTTTCTAAAACACATTTGGTTGGAGCTGTGTGTCTTTCTACTCTTTTGAAATTACTGACAGTCTTGTTTGATAAACTTCAAGGATCATCAATAATTTAAACAGAATAATTTTATCACACTGGGGTACTGTCAGTTGGTCATATCAGCCCATAAAGCCCCTGATGACTTTCATGGTAACTCACCTCAGCATGCCCTGTTGTATTGCAGCTATTGTAAAAATCAAGTTTCTGGCAGTACAAGACCTTTCTGAAACTCCTGCTCTGCTTTGTGGGGTTACATTGGGGGGATCCCTTCTCTGCGGGGCTGAGCGATGGGGATGATCAGTCTGGGACAGTGAGTGGAGATATGTGGTGTAAATCCCCTTTCCCCCTGCCCCTATCCAAACAGACACTTCAGAAAATTCAGGGGGTCAGTCCTGCAGCATAAGTGGTGTAAAAGAGACAGTATTTTAGTAAAGGCATAGTGACAGAATGAGAAATATGGTGTTAATAGGAGTGTACATTAACTATATAGTGAAAAGAATAAAGAAAAACAAAGAATGGGAAAAGCAAGGAAGATACAGAACCCATCAAGATGAGTTATATTTTTAAAACTTAATTTTATTGAGCTTTTATTATTTTATCCAAGGCAATAGTGAAAGGTATTGCCATAGATAGCGCTTTTCTTGAACTTAATATTTCAAAGAAATTTTCACTTAGAATGGCAACTTCTCTGTCCCATTACTTGTAACATGCATTTTTATTATGACTAGGAAACTGAATTTTTAAAAAAATAACTTTTACTTCCTTGCTGTCTTGGAATGAATGATCTTTGCAACAGAGACTTCTTTCCTACTGGTGTAGAAGGAGATTACCTCGTGGAGAATGCTCCTGAAATATAAATAATGTATCAGCAGGAACTGTAGAATGATGTAGGAGGAGGACTAGAAAAACTGAACGTTTGCCAGGCTCATCTATTATTTATCAAAGCTGGTTAAATCTAGTTGTCACAGCCCAAGATACTCACAGATCTTGGTAAAAGGCATTATTCTCATAAGTCATATTTCTTTAACCAAAAATTGCAGTTGCACTAGTAATGTTCTTTAAAGAGTTGCAGGCTCTAGGAAGTTTGTTATGGTCTTGTAGTTTTTTTGTTTGTTTTTTTTTTCTTGTTTGTTTGGGGTTTTTTTAAATACAGATTTTAACTCATAATATTTTGTTGACAAGTTGAGACACTATACATTGTTGTCATATGGATCTCTGGTACAATAGACGAAATAACTATTTTTAATTGGAAACTTGTTTGTGCTTTAATTGAACTGCCAGGTTTTTCTCTGAGGATCACAGAGCTAGTTTATAAAATAGACTTACCTTTAGGCACATTTGAAAATTCAAGACCTTCATGCTTTTGGAAGCCAAAAGAGCTTTTAAATCTCGTTCCTAATAGCCAGAAAGTTAACTGTATGGATTATTAGCAGAATATATTTTTCATGCCATTGCTTCATATTATCACTGGGATAGGTTTGATTATTTTTTGAGTAGCTCCAGTGGGGTCATAAAGCACGTGTGATAGAGGGGGCGTGTGTGTGTACCAAACGTAAATACAAGTGTACAGATAGTGTCTGGACATAAAAGAAGTAGAATGCTTGCAGGCATGCTGACACACGCCAGGGGAGAAGAAAGAGAGCCCTGTAATAAAATCTCACTGAGGATGCAGAGAGAATGTTTCAGCATTAGGCATTCTCCTCATGTTTCACATAAATGCATCCTCCTCTCATGAGGGGATGAACAATGCATTTGCACCGGCTCATTCAAATTGAATGTTGGTAGAAGAAGAGTCTTGAGCAAACACAGAAGAGTCTGGCATTTTTTAAAGACAGGGGAAAGGTTAAGCTGACTGCTGTTTATTGGATATTTATTTGCTGACATTGTTTATTGAAGGTGGCGTTGAAAAGATCATTGGCAAGATTTCGGATGGCTGCGTAGCACACAGGTCAGAATTCTATTAAACTAATGTAGTTTTTACAATGAAGTTTAGATCTTCATAGGTGACTTAGTAAGTTTTTTTATATCTGAGGATGGTTAGATTGTATTTTTCTGGAAGATAGAAGAGAGTAGGATGTGCCTTCTCTGTATCATTTCGCTTTCTCTCTCTGATGGCACTGCAGCTTTAACTTTGCTTAGAGCTACAGTAAATGAGAAACTTCCCTAGATCCAGCATTTACAAACCAGAACATTTATTAGGAATAATTAGATTTTGCTATGAATGTTTTGGTTTTATTACTTTTGTTTACTGTTTCAAAAATAACAGAGCTCACTGAACTTGCTAATTTTCTCCTTAATGCACTGAGGGGCTGTAGGGGGGAGGGTTACAGTCACTCTTTTGGGTGAAGCACAGGGTCATCTTGCAGTGCCCTACACGTATTTAAAAGTATTTTAGAAACAAAAGGTAAGGCTCTATGTGCACACTAGATCTGGTCTTGCATTGTTTTCACAGTGAAGAGAGTTATAAGAACCAAGGAATTTTTAAGGTATTCTAATTTTTCAGTGGTTTAACTCTCTGACCTTGCAACAGACAGACACACACAATGACCACCTCTCTATATAGCTGAACGTCAGAAATAAATTCCTTCACTATTTCAGCAGGGCTCCTCTTTAATGGTGTCTGAAACATTTGGGGAAGTCTCGTGTTACAAATGCATTTGAGATGTTATTTGCTTCTCTTTCTCTGCATGCATGTGCTCTCTGTTTATAATTTTTTTTATTTTGAAGGCCTCTTTCCAGGACTTTTATAGTGATTTAATATTTTTATTATTTTATTTATTTATTTTTCCTGTGTCTTTCCCAAAGATACGATAAAAAGTCTTACAAGTTAACTGCTGCAATCGAAGTTTGTGTTCCTGGTTGTGGGATCTTGCTTATGTAGTGAAAGTGGTCTGCAATATTTCCTCAGGAGAGCTGCTCTAGGAAAATACTCAAAATAGCAGTGTTTTACTTAAAAAATGTGTGTATATGCCTGTCATTTATGTATATAAATATATGCTATATGTGTCTAGAGTTGGTACTGAATTGTCTGTGCAAAACAGACATATATAGTGTTTGTGTTAGTGGCACTGCCTTCAGATTGCTTAGACATTCTTCCACGGACATTCTGGTTTAGAGGTTCCTAGAGGAATAACATGACCTCACATGCAGCTAATCTTGGGGTTGACTGGCTCTGTTTGGATGATTTACTGTAGAGAAGCTGTAAGCAGTGACATGTTCTGTACGAGCTTCCTTGGACAATTTGATTGCATTAGTGGTCTCAGGTGAATGGCAGAAACCAGGTGGCCCTGCTGCCATTACTGGGAGTAAACAAGGTATTGGTCAATAAGCTTATGAAGCCTCTATAGCATTTCAGTACTGGAATGTGGTTTTCTTTTGTTTTTGTTTTGTTTGGTTCGGGTTTTTTGGTTGGTTTTTTTGTTTTGGTTTTTTTTTGGTACTAGGGAAAACAATCTTGCATTGGGCTCTGTGTGTGTGTGTATTGCAGTGACACTTGAAATCAGAGTAAATCTGGAATCCTAAGACTGTAAGGTGTGCTCCAGAGCTAGGTAAATGCTTCCTGTGAGTTTCCCATGTATCTGTTAAATACGTTTCCAGATGGCATGGTTTGATTGTATGTTTGAATTGAAAGTATTGTGTGAGCAGAACATAGCTTACTCAGTTCCACAAAGATTTGCTTGAATACTACCTATTGGTAAAAATAGTAGTAGATGGTCCCCTACCATCTCTTTTACAGCAGCTAATTTTGGAAACCCTACACGTGATCAGTTTCTAGTGAAAGGGCCTATGATGGAAAAAGGCATGACATGAAGCCTACAGAATTATCGAGGTCCATGGGATTGCTTTGTTGCCCCCATGGTTGTCAGATGCCCTGGATTTGACTGTATTTGTTGCTTGGTACAGTGCAGAACAACAGGCAGCTCTGTCAAGTGCCACTGTTTGAGAGGGGAAAAAAGGTGATGCATGTTGAGACTTGCACCACTTTCAATACCAGTTAAAAGGCTGAAAGACACTAATCCTTCCTGGGCTGGACAGCTGTATTTGGTTTGGGTGGCCAGATCCTGGTAGCAGGGGAGCTACATGGGTGGCTTCTATGAGAAGCTGCCAGAAGCTTCCCCGTGTCTGGCAGAGCCAATTCCTGGTGGATCCAAGAGGGACATGCCGCTAGCCAAGGCTGAGCCAGTCAGGAATGATAGTAGTGCCTCTGTGTTAACAGATTTAAAAAGGAAAAAAAAAATGTTATTGCACGGATGTAACTGCAGCCAGAGAAGAGTGAGAATATGTGAGAGGAGCAACTATGGCTGGTGAAGGAGGGGCAGAAGCTGCTCCAGGCACCAGAGTTGAAATTCCCCTGCAGCCCATGGTGGATCAGCTGGGATGTAGAGATCTACCTGCAGTCTGTGGAGGAGACCCACACCGGAGCAGGTGGATGCCTCACCCCGTGGAAGACCCATAGAAAGAGGAGCCCACACTGGAGCAGGTTTTCTGGTAGGACTTTTGAGCCTGTGGGTGACCCATGCTGGAGCAGGATGTGCCTGAAGGACTGCATGGCATGGAAGAGTTACCCTTGTTGGAGCAGTTAATGGAGAACTGTCTCCTTTGGGAGGAACCTCACACTAGAGAAGGGGAAGAACTCTTCCCTGAGCAGCATCAGGAACAATTTGTGATGAACTGACCATAACCTCCATTCCATTTCTCCCTGCACCACTGCAGGGGGCAAAGGTAGATCTGGGAAGGAGGGAAGGGTAGGGGAAAGGTATTATTTTAAAGATTTATTTTACTTCTCGTTATCCTGCTCTGATTTTATTAGTAAGAAATTCAGTTATATCTCCAATTCAAGTATGTTTTGCCTGTGATGGTATTTGGTGAGTGATGTCTCTCTGTCCTTATCTCAGCCCATGAATCTTTTGTTATGTTTTCTCTCCCCTGTCCAGCTGCAGAGGAGTGATAGAGCAGCTTTGGTGGGTATCTGGCATCCAGCCAGGGTCAACCCACTACAACAGCCTCTTCCTATCCCATACACACAGCAGGTTTTGATTGCACTGAATTTTATGCTGTTATGTCAGTGTTTGGGAGTTGTGTGTTGGAATTTTTTAAAAACTATTTTATTTTAAAATCAACTCATTTTGTACTCCTTTTTGACAACTGTGAGTCAAATCCCAGTGTTATCTTAAATGTTAATTAACTTTCAGTGCCAGAAGATAGCTTCTTGCTTTTCTGAAATCTGATGATTAATGCTTTTGTTTACTTCTAAGTGATACATTGTTTGTCATGTCACCACTGAAGTCCTCCTCCTTTTCTAAAATTGTTGTTCTTGGCTTTGCATGGGCAAATGTTTCATTTTGCTTGCAGAACTGCCTTAGCTTCTTGTCCATAATCCAAAAAGTGAATGGAGTTTAAAATTTTAATTAACCTTAAAGCAGTGTTTTGCAATTAAGCCTTAACATCAAGTTTTATAGAACCATATAATGGTTTGGGTTGGAAGAGGTCTTAAAGATCAGCTATTTCCAACCCCCCTGGCACAGGCAGAGAAAACTTCCACTAGAGCAGGTTTCTCAGAGTTCCATCCAGCCTGGCCTTGAACACTTCCAGCAATGGTGAGTCCATAACTGCTCTGGGTAGTAAGTTAGAGTTAATCCTTTTTTCTGACCACCCATAAGAAAGATGAGGGTGATGACGGCCCCGTTTCCTCTGTGTATATACTGTTACATAGTTGATTCTGCTGATAAGCTCAGAGGGCTCCAGTTCTACCAAACTAACCAGTCATTTGGCAGCTCTGCATGTTCATCTTTCACTTCTAAACATTTTAAACATTTGTTTCTAGGAGAGCTGTCAGCCAGTCCTCAATCAATATTTATAGTATTCAGATTTATCAGAGAACATAAAGAATCTCTCTGGGTGTGTTATAATCTGTGACACTCCCCACCTGTGAGTGAGTGCAGCTTAATGGTAGAGAAATGTCAAAGGGGCTGCGTGGTTATTCCTGTGTTGTTTCAGGATGGCAGTAGAAGAATTAGCCATTTATTGGAGGATATGTGTGAGCTGTCCCAGGGAAGATGTAAACTAGTACATTAGAAGACACAGAAAGAAAATCAGATTTAACATTTTCTGGGGAAGTGTAACTTCCCTGCTGATGCCCATGAAATTGTCCTTTTGTAGTACTGTGCTTTCACGGGAAGTGAAAGTGTTGGTGTTTTTATGTTTACATTGTAAATGCAAGTATCATGCCTGCTTCTGGTGGATATCCACTGAATGCAAAGGCAGACTTTGGGGTAAAAACCACTCTTCTGCTAAATTTAGTTGGTTGCTTACTCATTTTGCAGATGGGGAAAAAAGTCTTTTACTGGGGTGTTGAGGATACCTAACAATTCAGGTGTTTCCAGAACCTCTAGTTCAGAAAAAACCACAAATATCTCTGGAAAATAAAAGGAAATGGTAATTTACAGAATATTACCAATATACACTTTTTTTCCTAGTTAAAATTTAGTTCAAGAAGGTAGCTATTACAAATTGAGATTATTAATAGATCTTGTATTTGAAGCTACTTTTTAAGTTCAAGATGCAGTAATTCAGGAAGATTTTGGTTGTTTTCACACTCATCTGAGAGCTGCAGAGAGGGAAAAGGCTCAAAGTTGTGCTCATGCTCTTGGAAGGACTGAGCTCGGCCCTTCCTGGTGGCGGGTTGGTCAGCTTGGAAGTGGTCATGAGATACCTTTTTGCACAGCTGTTCTCACAGATGCAGTGACTCTCTAGGATTTTTTAGGCAAAGAGAGGTGGCTTGATGTCTGAAGACAGCTGCTTCTGTGCAAGAGCTTTGGTGTTTGGTGAAAAAAATCCTCCTTTCAGATCCTGAAGAATAATTTTGAATTGTAAATCCTTTGGATTTAGAGTGTTATTATTAATCTGTGAAGAAAGTATAAGGTCCTTGAATGGGTGCAGTTGTACTAAACTACTGGATTGTGTATTTGGTTGAGTATATGCAATAAACATCAGTCAGATTTCATTCAAGGGGATGCTGCAGCTGTTAGGGAAAATGCTGTGAGTGAAATTAAAGGGTAATTATGACTCAGTATTTTTTGCATAGAGATTCTAAGAAACTGAATAGTTGTTTGCCAATGAAAACACTTCATTGAAGTTAATGCTTTATGGATATCCAAAGGGATGATGAGGCTTTAGGTGTTGCAGAAAGTAGCAACAGGACAATAAAGTCCTTGCTGCAGATCAGGTGGTCATGTCAAATTTTTCTTAGTCTTTGAAAATCCTTTTGCAGTCATTTTTTTTTGTGAGTCTTTTTGCTAGCCTTTTGCCTACTCAACATTTAAGATGCAGAAAATGTAGATGTCACTTCCATGTTAAGGATTAGCTTTGGGCTTGGAGAAAAAGGCATGAAGTTAATTGGAAGGTCATAAATAAATCAGTGCATTTCTCATGTATGTTTATGCATACACTTTTGAAAATCTCTTTGTAGAAAAATAAATCTTTAATTTCTAAAGAAGATCTGGATAAACTTCTGTTTGTTGACCATCTTCGGTGCAGTCTGTAGGATTCTCTAGTTCTCAGTTGGCTGAGAAAACTGTTACTAAATTTCAGGAGCTGGCTGTACTGTTTCAGAAACAAAAAAGAGATGCCATATACCCTAAATGAAAAGAAATTAATTTTAGCACCTGATATCAAATACTTAATAAAAGGAAAAAGAGGACAAGAGAAAACGATATTTATTGTGAGAGAAACAACATTTCATGAAAAATTTCTGGCAGTTTATGGTGCCAGACAAGTTTGATTTCCCAGTTTTAGTGAAACTATACAATGAAAAATGCCTGTAGTCACCACCCCTGGAGGTATTTCAAAGGCCTGTAGATGTGGTGCTTAGGAACATGGTTTAGTGGCGGACTCAGCAGTACTGGATTTATTACTCTGTGATTCTATAATATGATCATGAGAGTTAATATAATGTTAGGAGCATGGTAATTAATACACATCTGTCATTTTAGAAAGAAGATTTCCAAGAGGTTTTAGCATATTTTTGCTATTAATTAAACTTCAAGTACCTATTACAGTTAATAACTTCAGGAGTGCTGAACAAGGGATCTTGGGGCTGTGAACGGCACAAGAGCTGTAATCTCTGGCTCTGTGGCACTGCTGGACAGCAATGGTGTGTAGCACTTCTGCTTCAAAAGCCAATGGTCATCAGCTGGCCAGAAGCAGAGAACCCTTTTCTGACTGGAGCAAAGGGGACATCCAGTACAGATTGTGGGAGCAGCTGGCACTTGCATTGAGGTGGGGTGCAGAGAGGGTCCAGCCATGGTGGAGCATCAGTAAAATAATCTTGTATCACCTCATTCAGCCCCTTGTGTCTGAGTGATCTGAGCTGTAATATTTACAGCTGTGTGTGGTCACTAGAGCACCTCACTAGACTTCAGTGACTTGCTGCCATTTAGAGATGGTGTTTCCAACTTCATAAAGGTGTAGGCAATGCAGAGGTGATGTGGAGGAGCACTTAGTTGATGTGAAAGTGCTTTGTCAAATGAAACTGCAGTAAATTGTTGTGGGTTGACAATCTATTAGATTTTGCAAAATGTTTTGTATATGATATGCTCTAGATTAGCTATATTTTAAATGTATAATGTGAGGCTAAGGAGTGAAAATTTTGTGTATCTTAGTTATCAGCCTTCTCATGTTTTTTCAGAGCTTTTTCATATGCTGTTTCCTGGTGGAGTCTCTTTCAGTGGTTTCATAGTTTGATAGTAGTATGAGGAAATTGTTACCTTGCTCCTAATTTAATAATTTGGTGTGTCAGGGGGGGGGGGAGTAATTAAAAGTAAAGGGCGGAAATCGTGGTAGGGTTGTTTGGTTGTTTGTTTGTTTTTTTTTTTTTTGTTCCTCTGTCATGGTAACTGGGAAATTAATGCTGAGTGGATGCTGGACTCAGAAAACAAATGTTGTACATAATTCTACTTTGAATTAAAATGGCACCATACTAGTGTGTATATCATTACTGATATTCTCTTGGGCCCTGTAGGGTACATATATCAATATTGTGGACTGCAAACCCCTTTACTGGGATACTAAAAAGCAGTAATAGGCAATATATGAAAATGATGAAGTGGAAACTGGCTTTTCTTAGTCTTGTAGCCATTCCTGTTCTAACTAAGTAGCTATTACACCAAAGAAATCACTGCTCTGCAAAGCTGAATTTGTGAAATCTTCACAGCGGTTTTTTCTTCTTCTGAAAATCTATTCAAACCACTTATTTGAGCTTTGCAGAGGAAGGCTGCAAAACTATTAGGAGTTTGTACAAGGTTATGGATTTCCAGCTGATTTCTGAATTGTCCTTGTCATAAGCTTTTCTTTCATCTGGTCACCTGCTATATGCAAGGTGAATTTGGTGCTTACTGCCTCTTTCAAAGGATGGACTAAAGCCATGATGTTGGCTTTGATGTAGAAACAACAGCCAGCTGTTCTGCTCCTCTTATTCAAGGACTTCCCATGAAATAAAATTGCATATGAGGAGGATAATGGATTCAAGGAAAAGAAGTCAGGGAACTTCTTAATATAGTAAAGCAGAGAGATGCAGAGACAGAAAATTCTAAATGAGAAAGAAAATAACAATTCCAAAAAAAGGTTTCTCTGTAAAGGCTGGTGGCATAACCAGAGGAAGCCAATATGCATTTGTGACTGAAACTTGTGTATTGTTTGTAAGTTGTGTTTTGTCTGACTTCTGGTGGATTGCCAATTCAGATGAAGAAAAAAGGTTCTAACTTTCACGTGGGTTCTTGGGAGCAAAGCCCAGGTGCTTCAGAGATGAATAAGTATCTCAGGATTAGTTTTATATATTTATGTGCATATACACAAACACAGATGTGTGTTGTTGTTGGGTCTGGGAATTATTTTTGTCCCTCAAGTTTTAAATACTTAATCTGTGAACAAAGTATTCTCTGGAGACAAATGGGGATTTTTTTCATATTGATGAGCTATACCTCATAACATTCTGGCAGAGCTAAAGTGCAGTTGTTTACTGTGCTTGTATTTAATTTCTGATCTGAGCCAAAGTGCTGAACCATAACAAATCTACAATGCAGAACATTTCTTTATAAAGATTGAGCACAGTAATTTTACAAACTGGAATAGAGTTTATTTAACAAAGTGCTGGGAAAAAAAAAAAGAAAGAAATTCATCAGCTTTATTCTTATCCCACTGCTGGGTGGTTTCCAGACTTCACACACAGAGTGGGGTTCCAGCTCTCGAATTCAGGAGCATGAATTTTCCTGGGATAAAGGCTGGGTGTATTAAAGCTTCAACAGGCTTCTGTTGTGCTCTGCAGTGACCACCAACAATTACAGTTCTCCTTCTGTGAACCTGATGCATTGTGAAGAGTTTTAAAAGCTGTATTGACAAACATGTAGTTGAGATAATTAGCCGCTGGAGGCTTCACTGAGAGACGTGAGAAAGCAGCTGTCTGGTACTGTAAGGAAGTAGGGTCCTTTGCAGCAACAGTGATGTAGGGCTGAAGGTCAATTCCTTTGAGATGACATGAGATGTGTAATTGCATTTTTTTGTCTTTTATAAACTACTTGCTGATGGAAATGTGAATTTTTGATACACTCTGCACAACGTGATGGAGGATGGACTTTCCCAGTAGAGAGAACAGCAATATTTGCTGATGCATTTCTTTGGTTAGCTCTGGGCCTTTAATTACGGCGAGTGGTACTTGAAAACACAAGCAAAAAGATCTTTTTAGATGGGGGCAGTTCAATGGGAGTGAGAGAAAGAAGACGACATTTTTCTGAGTGCTGTTGCATCTTCTGAAGAAGGGCAGGATCCATCTGCTATGTGAAAATAAGGCCATAGTGCGTAACATGGCAAAACATTGCTTCCAGCTTTTTAAACTAGATTGTTTTTCAGTGTACAGAATCTGACATGGCTTGTTCTTGTCCATCCATGCACATGAATGTCTTTTTAGAAAAGAATAAAAATGCCTGTCAGCAGCTGGAGTGTTCCAGGGGTCCCATTTCAGCAGTGCCACTGACAAAACCTTGATGAAATACGGGAGTGAAGCTTGCTCATCTGTAGCTTTGCCTATGGGTAGGATAACACCTTTTCATTACGATTTTTTTCATTATTTTTGATTGAAAGTTTAGAATTGTAGTGATATTTAAGTTGGTTATAACTTCTTTCTGTAAGCATTTTGCATCTATTCTTAGGTATTTTATACTGAAACATGAAAACTGAAAGGGAGAACTTGCAGAAAACGTAGATGGATGAACCAGAGCTTGAGTAGTCAGCTTGCTTGAAACACTGAAAAAATGTATAGGAAGACATTAAACTTGATTTTACAACTTTCCGGATTGGTTTCACAGTTTATGCTCATTTTATTTTTAAACCTTGATAGAATTATCACTGTTTCTTATAATTATTGTTTAAGAATAAATATTCTAAAATGTTATTGGATGCGAGAGGAGAAAAAAAGAAAAAATTCCACAGCAATTTCCAGGAGAACTATTATTTGAATAACAATTTTAATAGTGTATCCTAGATCTTATTCTTAACTGAGACTGCACTAAAGTGCATGGGAGGACAAATAATTTTTAGCTCTGAGCAAGTTTCAATTTGGACTCATGCCTGTTGCATTTTCAAAGTGCAGAACATGGGATATGTGAAAAGAATTTGGGTGCAGGAGTGCAGGAGAGCACCATATCTGTGTTTTGGAAGGAGCAGTTGTTTTCCATAATGTGCAGTTTTTTAAATTGGTGATTGAAATCTGAGCATTGAATTCCTTTACCGAGCTTTCGGATTTCCAGAGAAGTGTTTTGGTTTTCTCTTCTGATGTTTTTGTGCTTGTGAACAAAAAAGAGCTGCCTGCCTGCCTCTGAGAAGTAGATGAGAAAAAATTTTTTGTCTGTTTCTTTTGATTGGTTAATGAAATTCTGTCAAAAGTCAACTAAGAATCTGGAAAACAATTCCTCCCTCATCTTTTTGATTTGTTTTAGGACCTGTTTATTACAGGGTGACAACAAGTAAGCCATTCATGTTTCCACAAATTATATAGGGTCTTTTTCCTATAATCCACTATTTTAATCTAAAATATAGGTGTCTGCACAGTGACTGTAAAAAGCCCCATTTCTGGTGTGTTGCATGTTGCCCAGCCCTTGCCAGCCCTAAAGCCCTTGCTTTTAAACACAATCTAGCAATTTCAGATTATCGTATGTATATATGTATGCATGTATGCTTTCTTTCAATATAGAAATAAAACTCTGATTGCTCTTGCCTTGTGTTGCCTTGGTGGCTGGCAGCCTCCTGGCTAATTGGGGTAAGATTGGGATGGTCAGGGGGTAAGGTGGGCCCAGGCTGGCATTACTTCAGGGTAATGTAATAAATAACTATGACTTATTCCTGGAAATTTTATGATTGCAGAAAAATTATAAGGTAAGACTCAGTTATTTTTTTTTGTTTGGTTTTTGTTTGGGTTGCTTTTTTTTAAACTTGGTACTCTTATTTTCTTTCAGTAGATCCCTGGAAAAATACTACCTGAAGACAAAAGTCTTGAATATTATTTTATTTATTGCAAGCAGAAACAGCAGTATCCTCCCCAAACCTCACTGCTTCTGTTTTCAAACTAGTTTAGAGCACATGGCACTGGGCAGCTGAGCCACATGGCACGGGAAGCTTGCCAGTGTGGTGTTTGCTACCCTTGCAGGTGTTCATGCTTGCCTTCTGGAAGCATGAACATCTAGCCTTGGCAAGGACTAAAATCACAGCATTTATGCTCTTGTTACTCCTGTGATTGACCCGTGCTGCCCTACTTCATTAGCTGCAGCAAACCTATCCTTACCCCTTCTTGCACAAGTGAAATTATGCCTTGGTATGGAAAGTGTGTAACAGCTGCAGCTGGGCTCTTTGGAGATGAGGCTCGGGTCTGCTCGTGTCATGTGTTTACAAAGAAAAAGAGAAAGCAAAAATCATGTCACAAATTGTGGTGTTTTCCCCTTGGCTAAAGGTGACCTTGACAATGAAGAAACCATCCTGGTTAGGGTCGAGTAGTTCTGCCTCACAATGCAGGTCCAGGTGTGTGTTTTCATTGTCCCAGCATCCAGAATCTGCCAGATTCTTCTACAGCTACTGATGCAAGGCTAAGGATCTTCAGTGACTGCAGCTTCTTTTATTTAGAGACATTATAAACCAGAACAAAAACTCAACCTTGTTAAATCCAGCTCCTGAAGTTATTGGTTGCAGTAAAGCTTGAATATCATGGGTACCTCTGACAATTTTTCCAGTTTCTGTTTGAGAGCAGTGGGATATCTGTCTGTCTCCTTACCTAGCCATGAACTATATAGCTATAAATGGCTATAAATGTATTGATAAAAACCCCCTATACTGTGACTTGAGTGGGGTCAAGACCATAGCTGAGAGAAGTGCAATATTTACTCTAAATATTTCTTTTCTGAGAAAACAGTATTATTTTAGTTAATCTGACAGGTTTTGTGAGACAGATACATGAAGTCGTGTGCTGGTTTAACGAAGGCATACAAACTATGGTCTTGCACAAAGTCAGTTTAAATATTTCCTTTGCCAACTTTCTGGGTTCAGGGTCTCTTTTCTCCAGAGATTCAACTCTGCCAAGTACTGTGTTTCTTTTATTGTAATGAGATGTAAATGGGTGGCAGGAGTATAGAGGGACTGTGTTGTGCTGGATGCTGGCAGCAGAGTAACAACCAGATTGTGGTATTCTCCTTGCTGCTTAAAGATCTGCAGTTCCCTTATACATCCTTTCCACTTTAGATTTTTAAGCCTATCTTTGGCATTTATAGTATATTTTGGTAGCCCGTGTGAAGTTTTCAAAAATTCACTCCAAGCTAGAGTTCTTTTAGTCTTCCCTCTATTTAGAGAGGATTAAAGGCAATTTCTGTGCGAGTTGGTTTTTCTAGCAGGAAGAAACTGGATGAACCTTTTTTTTAAATTGTGCTATTGAAAAACGTGAAAAATATGGGCGGAAGTGTGGCATTATGGAAAGCAAAGGCACAGAACTTGCTAGTGTGAGTTGGAAAGTGAAATTTATTGCTAAAAGACATGGTGTAAGCTGGTTTTACTCAGATGAATAACTCAGGCTAGAGGGGAATTCTCACGGGAAGGTTGTCACTGGAGGAGGAGAAGAGAGGATGTTCAGACTTCTTAGGCTAGTTCAGAAGAACGATTAAAATGAATTATGCATTTCGTTGTTTATTGTCTCAAAGAGCTCAGTAAACTTCAACCTGCTGTTTTCGGGAATGACATTTTACCTTTACATCAAGGGTAGTAAATGAACTTTGTTCAGAGTGGTGTGTGAGAAAGGCACTGCCAGAACATACAGGTCTACCTGCTTATAATCAGGGTTTCTCATCATTTTCAAAGTGTAGAATATGGCTAAATGAAGAAACTTCTAAACAACGCTTGTTTTTTAGGAATCTGTGTACTGTGTTCCTACTGCTCTCAGTCCTCGTGGTGCTGTCATGTCGTGGTGCATGTCAGTGGCTGACTGGTCTTTCTCATTTATGATACTTGCAGCAATTCATTAGCTCTGTCTTATTTAAAGGACTTTTATTTTTAGCTTTACAGTCCTTTAATGTGCTTCTTCCTGGCACTGACACATGACTGTGAGAGAGCTCTCAGATCCAGCCTGAAAATTTGTTATCCTACAGGGAAAGAATACAGTGGTAACTCATCCAGTTTGTGCAGGGACTTACACCCGATACTTGCTGCCATGTTCTATGAACCTGGACTTCTTGAGGAGTAATTTCTATAGTGAAACTCTGCACTGTGGGAATGGGTGCTAATGACTTAATAGACAGAATAGACTTTGATAGTAGATTTAGACATACTTTCTTTCTCTTATAGGCTAGTAAGTTCATTATATAATTATAAAAGCACACTATAATACTCTGCAACGTGGGCATCTTGCTTACAAGAGCTGCTAAGCATCAGCAAAGAGTCTCCATCAGTGACAGATTCTGTCACAAACTAATCTTAATTATATTTATGTTTACCTGTCTCCTCTGTAACTTAACTGCATTATGAAAAGGTTCCTTATTTTTCTGTTAGTAGAAAGCTATCCAGTAATAGCAGACTTGCACGTGGCACTGATGAGTAAGTATCATTTAGGTAAACTAAATATACTTAGAGACACCTTTCATAGTTGTTAACATGCTATATTTAGAGAGCAACAGCTGAGTGATGGATTTAGGTAGGGAGGTGTAGGAGAGTATGGCTGGAAATTTAAGTGAGGAGTCATCTGTAGTGGTAGCGAAGAAGGATCTTCAGTGATGGTAATGCACGTAAAATCCTCCAGAGAACATTCCCCCTGCTCTTCTCATGGTCAGGGGAGAGAAGATGGCTCTTCCAAAAGGGAGTTCACTGCCCAAGAGAGATACCAGCTTCTGCATCCCACACCTTGGAAGAGTCTCTTTTTCTGTGTCAGCAACAGATCAAGCTAAAGGGGACAAGCATCACTAAACCAAAGATTGCTTTTCTGAATACCTCCCACAGGCTCTCTGAGGGCAATGTTCAAGTGAAACATGTAAGAAGCACTTAGGATTTCTAAGAGCTGTCTGCTGTCTCTGGGTTTGCTTGGATTTCAGAGGAGAGAGGAAACAGTGCAGTGGAAATGTGCAGATATGAGATCTAGCAGGGAAAAAGAATGGCATAAAAAAATATTCCTTATTTCTGAGGCTGTCTGTCTTGTCTATAACATCCTTTTCCATATTGCTGATGTGTTTCAGAGTGTTCGACAGCATCGAAAACCTGGGGTACTTAAAAACGTCCTTAAGGAGTTTAAAATTCATTGTCTGTATATAAAGCACAAGCATAGAGAAGGAAAAGGAGGGGAGTGGATGCTGGAAGTAGGATTGAAGAAAGGGCATCTCTGTGTGTCAGGCTTCTGAAGAGAAATCTTGGCTGAGTTGAGTGGTGGTTGGTTTAGATGAGCGTTTGCTAAGAGAAATGGTATAGCAAGGGGTGATGGTACATTTAACTGGGCAGGATCATTGCTTCAGGATGACTTTGTTCCTTCTGTTTTCACAAAAACTTTCAGTGCTTCTTACCTTCACTTATGATCACTGGTTGCCTCGTGAGTAAATGAAGTGCATCTTTGTGGCCCGCTTAGTTCAGATAAGTAAGTTTCCAGTTTTCTGTCTGAGACCAGATCACTTCACACTTACACGTGTTCACATTTTCCAACAGGTGGAGTCAGCAGCAGCAAGTGTAATTAGGTAATATTTTTGTATAAATTGATTTGGTTTTCAGTTTCAAAGAGGTACCAAAACAACTTTAGCAAAGAAGCCCTTCAGAATCACGTTGGATTTCATAAGAATATAACATCTCTGCAATCTGTTCTTTAGTGATAACTCAGATCTTGTGAAACATTTTTATGACACAATTATTTTTTCATTTTTTAAAAATTTTATTTTAGAATTTTGTTTTAAATGTATGTTTTTTTCTTCAGCTAGAGAGCATTGAGCATACTCTTGGAACTGGTCTATTCCTGACCAGTGTGTTCTCTCTGATGGTAGATCAGAATCAGAGATGCAAATGGCTTCTATCCAGTACTTGCTTTTTCCCCAAAGATGGGAACAGCTGCTGAACCTCCCTGCTGAAAGCCAAATGTCAACCCCTTTAGCACTGTTTGACAGGGATTTGGCAGCTACAGCCATCAGTGGGACCTGCAGAGTAGGTAGAGGGCAAGGAAGGTGAGAAATGTTGCCCCCTGGTCCCCAGGGACATAAAGAGCCGGGTGTGTAGGCAAAGATGAGATCCCTGGTTCCTGAGGGGAGAATGGACTGTGGGGAAGATGCTGCTTCCTGTGCTGCTAGAATTGTGAGCATCCAGACTTGAAGGGGCAAAAGAAAAAAAATCCCACATACTGTTAAAAGGAAAAAGTAGGTGTACTGTCACATAGCACATAGCCCTGTACCTCTTGATCTTTCAGCACAGCTAGAGATTTTATTCTCCACTTTATGAAATGTGCCTGGGGCTCATGGCCATGTGTTGTTGAAATTAAGATTTCTGTGAGATGGCTCTTGCTACTACAGAGGTGTTGTCACTAAGCAGTTGCTCCCTCTGACATCTGGCTTGTCCTTTTAATTCCCAGTTTGCTCACAAGCCTCTGCCAGCTGGTGGCCTGGCAGGGGAGGTATTCAGAGGTGAGACCTGAACAGGTATGTTACTGAAGGTCTCCTGGACAAAAAAATAGATGGAGGTGGTCTTTAATAACAAGCAGTTGTGCTGCTTTGCACCTGAGGCAGTTGGGCAGCCATGGTGCCACTGGTGGTGAGAGGAGGACAGATGAGGTAATCTGCTTATTTAATAATTTCTCACCAGAAATTTGAAAACTGGAAAGCAGCAACTAGCTGATCACATGGTTGCTTAGAACAAAGAAATATTAGAGTCTGTAAGTCCAGATATACTGATGAACCAAATGGCTTTCTCTCTGTAAAAAGCAAAAAAAAAAAAAAGAGAAAACCAAGAAAAAGATAAAATAAAATTTTGATATTGCTGATAGATGTTGTATCACTGTCACTACAAGGTGTCTGTATGGGGAAAATATACTTAGAAGAATTTATGCTCTTCATTATTCCAGTCCAAGGAGCTATTAGTTTTCTGCAGCCTTCATAGCAGTAGTAGTATTTCAATGTTTCAGATGTACTTTTTCTTCCATCACATGTCTTCCAGTGCCAGATTTACAACCTATGCCAATGCAAGTGACTAGGTACTGTTGATTCTCACTTCCTCCCAAAATGTATATCCTAAATTTGCCTTCTGAAAAATCTTGGTGCTACAACTAAATACATAGAAACAATAGATATTAAAGGAGCACTTTATACCTGAGGGAACCACTTAGCTCACCTATTTATTTGGGGGTTATGGTATGTAGTGTTTCCTAGCTGAACCAGGCAGAAATTTAGTGTGTTCCACATTCAGATGAGCAAATGGTTCCTCCAGCAAGAGGAGGAATACAGGTTTGGTATAATCCAGTTTACCTGGTGGATTTAGTTGGGCTGTTTTTTTCTTTGTCAAAAAACACCTGAACAACTTAAACAAGAGATGCCTGGGGATAGGTGCCTTCCATAGTATATTATAGTGTTTCATGGATTTAATAAAGCTGTTATCTGAGAAAAACAGACACAGAGGTTTCTCCTTAGCAAATCAGCATTTTGTATGTACAGCATTTCCTTCAAAGATCAGTTTCTTCAATTACCATCAGTTTCAAAACAGATCATAAGGACATAATTCATCAGGGTAAGTCTTTGCTATATGGACAAACAAAAATAAAAATGTGCCTCATTTTACTTTGTGGGATGTTCTGTGGGCAGAAACAAGAGTAGGAACCAGCAGTGTCTCCGGGACCTGTGAGCTAAGGGATTTGATCAGTGGGAAAAGGTACTCACAGATGTTAAACCTTCAACCATCCCTGCACTCCATTTGTAACTTCTCTAGTAATGAATTTGCCATGATTAGACAATTTCAATTTGCTAGAAAGAAAAAAAAATGGGCTAGAATTTCTAGGAAGATATTGTATTATGCTGGTGACTTTCACTACAGTGAAAAGCCCTGCAGCCCCCTGTCAGAGGTCTTTCGAGACTGGATGTGCCAACATGGAAAACATATAATGAGAGATGAAATGACTAGGGTAGTTTCTTGAAGGAGCTCAATTTCTTTTTCTGAAAAGAAATTTTCTTCTGTATCTGAAATACTATTGCAGCGTAGCTATTTGGCAGCTTGGCTTGTTCTCATGTTATGAGAATGATGCTAATAATTCCTATTGACTGCTGTGACCTCTGCTGGAGGGAAAAGAGTCCATTTCCTTGTAGCCCTTCCTCTCACAGCCTGGTAACATATTCTTAATTTATTTATTTACTACCTGTTTGTTCCCTGCAGCAAATTTCCCTGTCTGCCAGGTGGCTGAAGTAATTTGCATACTTTGTCATTTATCTCTTGTCATAAATGTAGTTCAAAAACAAATATCTGATGAAAATTTTGACCTAATAGGCCTTCAGTTCTACAGGTGTATGCTTTGTATTCTTTGTGGGGCTTAATTTAACTTTGCCTATGAATGTCTGTCCTAACATTTACATCCACGGTTACATTTCTGGATTTGTACAACATGCCTTACTCCGAGCGTTCAGAGATGTCAATGTGTAAGTCTAGATTGCATCACCTTTCTGAGTGTGTACACTGAACCTGCAGTCAGATCTACTTAGTTTGAAGGCTGCTGTTGCAGTTCTGCCTCTGTTTAGCTGGAAACTACTGACAGTGAAGCCATTTCAGAATAAGAAATCTTTGGCTTCAGACTGTGAAAATAGCCACTAATTATGTATTTCTAATTATTAAATGCTGCAAGCATTGGCTTATATTTTGACTTTATGCTCCAGTTCACTAATTAGATTCCTCTTTAAGAAGATGCACGCTCAGTATCATTGTTTTGAAAACAATAGGTTTGTGGTTTTTTTTGTTTGTTGGGTGGAGGGCTTTTTGGGGAGTTTGATTTGTTTTGGGATTTGTTGTTGTTTTGTTTGTTTGGTTGGTTTTTTTTACATGGAGGACTTTTTGCTGTGTCTAAAGCAGGCCTGTCATTGGCTTCAGATCAAGAACTGCCTTCACTGTGCTGGCTCTGTCCCAGAGGGGTTGTGGTGAGGAGCAGCAGTGAGCACACCTGGGCAATGTTTTTGCAGGGACTCCGAGCAGTACATTGTAGCCCTGTTGTGTCAAACAGCCCAAACTTTTTGAGCTCTGACCCAAAAAGCATGACTCACAGTTCTGCTTGCTATCTCTCAGCAGCCTAGGAGGAGCTTACTAGAGACACACATAGGCCCACGTGGTGTTTGTTCTCTGCACATTTGTGGGCAGTGTTGCTGTGTTTTGGTTGTAAAAACAGCCCCCTCAGATGGGGAAACAGGTCAGCAGAGTGCCAGGTTTTGGGTGTGAGTGGGAGGCTTTCAAGGAGGAGTGTGAGATGGAGTTAGTTGCAGCCTTAGAGTCTCTGCGTGCTCCTTTCTTGTGGTGAAATGGCGTCTTTCTGTGCCAGCTTAGCTGCCTGTGGTGAGACACGCACACAAACCAGGTGTTGGAGTCACAGCTGTGACACTGGCAGAAGAGAAAAATAGCTGGGAGGGACAAGCCAGAGGATTCATGTGATGCCTTAGGTTCGTGTGTGGGAGGGAGGGAGCTCAGGGTTGGCTGTTTCTGTCATGTCTCTGGGGGCTGGAGTGGCACCAAGGGTTGATGCAGAATGAAGCATGAATAGAAGAATCCTAAAGAGGAAAGTTTTGGGAAAATGGAAGGCATCTGCGGGGCATAAAGGAATTTGGGAGGAATAACATATGAAAAAATCTAGATAAGCATAGATTTTTTTCCCCTTCAGTTTAGCCTGTGTTCTACTAAACAGCACAGAGGAATCAAAGCCAATATTTCAGAAGGTTAAAATCTAAACTACTGTATTGGGCAAAACCAAAATGGTTCCATAAGTGGTGTTGAAAGTCTGATTGTGTCTTGCTGTTTGGATTATTTAAAGCTGGATATCCTCATCCTTTCTGTTCAGAGGGGCTGTGTCCACATCTCCATCTTCTGTTGCTCCTTGCCAGACAGATTTTACCAGGCTTGCTTCTTCATGTCTAAAGCTTTGAAGCTTGGTGAGGGAAAGCAGCTTGAACTCTTGGAGACTACCATGATGTTGCACTTGGAGAGGAATTTACAAACCTGAAGACTGTGTTTCTCATCTTTATTCATAGACAAGAATTGATATAAAAGAAACTTTATGCTATTGAAATTAAAGTTATAAAAGCAATCTCCAGAAGTGGAAACAAATATAACAGTTAAAAAAAATTAATACATTTTGAAAAATAGGTAAGTCTTAGAAATCAAAACTTTAGAAACGGTTTTGGAGTTTTTGTGACTTTTTCTATAAAACCTTTATCCTTATTCCAGGGAACAGTGGAATTTGAGCACAGTGATATTTACATAGTGAAGTGGCACTTATTTCCTTTTCCTGTAAGATTGATTTAATTAATATTTCTATTATCTGCGGAAAAAAAGTCTACCTGCCTGCTTGACATCTTGTCATTTCCTCTTAAAAGCTTCTGAAGACCTTGTGACAAAAGGCAGTCTTTTAAGAATCCTAGCAACCACTTATGGATTATAAGATTCATTCTACCATGAACTTCAGTAGAACAGAAGAAATACACTGGTTGGTGAAATCAGAATGGTGATGCTTAAAATACATCACCTCCACTGCTTTTTTTGGGGAGTGGGGCTTTTCCTGTAAAGCCAGTTTCCAACATTCATACTGAGACAGCAGTCTTTGTGTATTTAATTATTCCTTCATATTCACATGAGTACTTCCACTTATGTAGAAATCTGAAACGCCACCAAGAGGAGGAGTCCCTACTGCTTCCATAGGAACAGATTGTGATTGCATTTCTATAGCTGGTGAAAACCTGAAATGCTGGTGGATGCACAAGAGTTTGGATCACCTGTTCTTAGTGTGATACTAAAATACCTAGATGGCAGCCAGTGTGAGTTTAGTAGCGCCAGCAGTGCAACTTTAAAGTGTCTTTTAAGAGCGAAGGGTTTGGTTTTTTAATTATTATTTGCAGTATTTTCTGTTGGTGTGTTGTGATGGTACAGACCCAGGTATGCAATCACTAAGACTCCAGTGCTGCCCACTCTTCTCCAAATTACACCTCTATGGGAGTAGTCTGAGAAAGACAGAGGGAGGACTTTCTTCTTGATGGGGGAGGACTGAGTTTCTGCATAATCATGGCAATATTCCTTACTTTGTGTTGTAGTTTGAAGAAATACTTCCATAGGTCCCATCTCATAACAAGCAGTCGTGGCTATCTTGACTTCCGAAACTGCTTGTGTACTTCCAGAAAAGAAGGGATAACATTCCTTATGTTTAGTTGTAGAGTTTTCATCTGTTGATTTGTGTGGTTTGGTTTTTTTGTTTTGTTTTGTTTATTTGGTTTTTGGTTTTGTTATTGTTTGTATGGGGTTTTTTTTTGTTTGGTTTTTTGTTTTTTTTTTTTTTTTTTTTGTTTTTTGGTGTGGTTTTTTTTGGGTTGGTTGTTTTTGGTTTTTTGGTTTTTTTTTTTTTGTTTAGGTTCTGGTTTTTAAATCTTTTTTCCTATTTCAGGATAGAGTTGGAAAGAATACAGCGTAATTTGCTTTAGTTCACCTGCCAAAAATGTTCCAGTTGGAGGCTTTCTTCTCTAGAGGGTAGGGGGAATGTTAGTGAAAAAGCCTGATTGTTTAGTAATTTTCTGCCTATTAATCTGTAGAAGTCAATTCCCTTTTTAATGAGGACAGAAATCATTAATTTTCATTTAAAAATTCATTATTTTTACAGTAGGTTCAATTTAAGCTAACCTCACTTGCCACTCCACTCCAGGAAAGTGAACCTGAAAGATAGATTTGCCCATCCCTTCTTTAAACACCTGTCTTCTGCAATCTGGACAATTAAGTTTAATGCTTACATCACAAGTATTACTATGGCTTGAGTGAACTGGCACTGCACTTGCAGCTTCTAGTTAGTTCCCATTGCTTTAGGGCAGGAAATTTGACATCTTCCGAAATGGAATGTTGAGCTGCAGTTTGACAATTGGACTTGTCAGGGATAACATGTTTTACGTCCAGTTCTCAGGCAATGACAGGTTGGTTTATGTTCTATCCCCTCACCCTATAGTGCATTAAATAAAGCTGTACTATCGCCTTCCTTTCCTCATAAGATTATTTTCTGGCTTCAGCAACAGAAAGGCTTTTTGTGGTGACTTTTAAAGAAGTATCTGCTTGGAGTTAGTTAGGTTTGTGGCATCTACTAAACTAAATTTCAGTTATTGACTAGCAATAATCAACATGTCAGAAATTATGACCCTAATAACCCCTGTTAGCCAGGACTTCAGCAAGCATGACATGTGATAATGAGTACTGAAGGAAAAAGTAATTAGTGGTTCTTGAATTTTATTTATGAGAAGGATTGCATGGAGCAACCTGACTTGAACCTGCAGGCTTTCATTTTTGTTTCTATTAATACTGTTTGGTGGTTTTTTTTAGGTTATCTGAATCATAGCTGATTGGGGGGGTGGGAAATCAATATTATTTGCTTGTATTGCATCAGATGTCTAAATCCCACTAATGTCTGTATTAGATTTGTTTCTATTACATTACAGCTAAAATGCAAATCAGTAGATTTGACTATAGATTTTTTCTTTATAATTTTTGTTCTTCATTTTATTTTAAGTTGTATCTTGGATTAAATCCACTTTAACAAATATGGAGGATGTTCATTTTCCAGATGATGGGCTGTCAAACCATTTAGGTTTGGTAGTGGGTAGTATTAAATGAATTTTTGTAATATTTCTAAAGTGGGGAAAATATGCTACATTCTGTAAGGCTACATTTTCAACTTTATGGTAGCAAATCTGCAATAACTTTTCAATGCTGTTAAGCCATTGATATTATCTCTTGATGGAACTGAGTAATAGATAAAACCGTCCCAACAGAAAGGCTAAGATTTTTAGCACCTGCTTCATCTTCTGTGTTTAGGCATAAAACAAATTCTGATTCTTTTTATAGCAGCATATTGGAAGAAGGGGGTTAGAGCAAATCATGTGTTGTGGTGACACCTGGTATCTTTCCTCCATCGTGTGGAAACAAAAAGAGCATGTTTTGACTATATGGTCTCAATAGTGCCAAGCAGGAATGGAGAAGGAATGCAGGATGATATTCATGTTGGGGAATGAAATAAATGCATGGAGTGGAAACTGAGATTGGTTGAACTAATTTGCTGATATGGAGGACATATGCATATGTAGGGATGACTTCTTAGCCTGGTTTCCAAAGAGAAAAAAAGCTTATATAATTTTGCTTCCTGTTTCTGTGCCTGTCACACGTTTTAACTCATTGTCGAATGTGCTTCAAGCTGGCCAGATGGGCGGTGATCTCAGTGGTCCTAAAATAGGCTACTGCAGCCTTTAGCCAAGAGGACCTATGATCCCTTCCCCAGCACTTGTCTCTGACCCACTTGGGAAGCAGAGGGGCAGTAGGCGCTTGCCTGTGGCCCCAGGCAGCTGCCATGTGGCTGAGCAGCTGGTGCCCATGCGGGTCTGGATTGGCCCCAGGTTGCAGTGCTTGCACTCTCTCTCTCTGTCCCCCAGCTATCAGATCAAATTAACCTTGGTAGGTGACCCCTACCAGTTTTTAGGTACTGGGCTGGGGGGAGGCTGGCAGAGGCACACACAGAAGGCTCCATCGCTGTTCGTGGCTGTTTGCCTGGGCTTCATTGGCAGAGGAGTGTGGATGATCTCTGCTACTGGGGGGACGACAGGCTGGACACCTCTCCTCGCTGATTCAGACCCATCCATCCTACAAAGATGCCATGACAAGTGTGAGTGGTTTGTGACTTCACCCACTGTGGGACAGGGCATGCTGTTTGCCAGCCAGATCAGTCATCAGGGGAGGGCTGCTGCTTGCCTGGAGCCTGGATCCGTGGTGCTGCAGAGAGGCTGCCACAGCTTATCTGGCTTTCTGACTGCTTCCTTGGCAGCTCATCTAGACAGGCATCAGTGAAGTGGCCAGGAAAAGCTTTCAGCAGATTGAAGGTGACTGCAGAGCTCTGGGGGCAGAGGTAAGAAGGACAGGTGTCTGAGTGGCAGGCTCCTCAGTCCTCCCATGTAAGATGTGAAAACTTACTGAGAGCTCAGGAAAAAATAATCCTATTGTGCAAGAAGATTGTGGACTTTTAAATAAGACCCACTTGACAAGGAACTGCTTTGGGAACTAAAATTCAGAAAGGCATAATGCAAAAAGGGGAGCCAAAACCAGCTAAAGTAACAAGGAGGGATCCCTAAAGCAGATTGTTAGCAAAGGGAAGTTTGGGAAAGGTGTGAATTCACTGATGTATAGAAGAAACCAGCTAGTATATAATGGTACAGAGGCACTAAATGCTTTATTGGCCTCAGGGAAAGGCCTGTTCCCCTGCCCCTCTGTATTTGCCAGCATTTTTTTGAACAGCCAATATCTGGAAAGCAACAAGTTAGTGGCCACTTAAAAGAGCAGGATATATCCAGAAAAGTGGGATTGGATGGGAGCTGCTGAGGGTACTGAAAGAGCTGGAAGATGTGAGACCACTACAAAACGCCTCCAGCTGGGGTAGGTCCTCAGTGAAAGAGAAAAGCCTGATGTGTAACCTGTCTCTAAGAAAGACAAGGAGGAGCATCAAGGTAACTATAGGCTGCACACCTTCCCCTCATGGCCTGGAAAGATCATGGAGTATATTCTTACTTCCAAACACATAAAGAACAAGACGACAACCAGAAACAGTCAGCATGGATTTAGCAAGGGCAAATTGTGCTTGGCTTGCCTTAATGCTGCTTTGGCTTAAATGACTTGCTGCAGGGGTGCGGCAAGCAGTAGATCTGTTGAATTCAGTAGTGCTTTTGTCACTGTCTTCCACAGAGGTTTCATTTGGAAGCTGAAGTGGTATGGTCTAGGCAAGTGGAATTTTAGATGGGTTGAAGATTAGCTGCTGAAAGGTTAATGGTGCTTTCCAATTGGTCCTTAACAAGCAGGGTACTTTAGGGAGTGATGCTGAGGCTGACACTGTTAGAGTTTACATCAACATCCTGGGTCGTGAAGCAAGAGGTACTTAGTGCATATTTTCAGATTTACTAAATCTCATTGGTAGAGCTTCAGTCCAAATAGAGCACTTGGTGCAAATTAACCCCATGTGTTACATTGAATTGAGCAAGAGTCTTAAATGTGCCATCATTGCAAATAATTGGTAAACAAGGCACTGGGATGCACTAGAAGCAGTACCTCAATGACTGGTCTTATCTCCTGTATTTAGTGTCTGTAAGGCTTGTTGGAATACTCCATTCAGTTTTGGAGGCACTACACTTCAAGAGGTAGACAGAAAAGTTGAAGAAAGACCATTTGGAGGTCTAGCAAAAGGCGAGAGGCTGTGGGTGTGAGGGAGAGGCTGACAGAGTTGATCTTGCGTAGTCTAGAAAAGAGGTATCTGAAGAACAGCCCAGTAGCATCCTAACACTTCTTGAAGGGCATTTATACAGATCTTAAAGATGATTTCTGTTCAGTAGTGACAGATGGCAAAAAGACAGATGTAATGGTACAAATGTAACTTCAGTTTGAACAGTAGGGAGAAAGTTTTATCTGGAGGGACAAAGCAGCCCTGGAAGAGGTTGTGCACAGAAGTGGTTTAATCTCTGTCCTCAGAGGAATTTGAACTCGTTTGGACAAAACTGTGACTGACTTCATCTGCTGTTAGCAATGGTTTCCACCTGGGCAGAAGTTCATCCCAGCCAGCACTTCTTTGGCTCTGTGAAGTCTCAGAGACACAGAGGATGTGGAGACAGTTTGGTTCAAGTATGGTGCAAAAAGATGTAAGAAAGCAATTCCATTCAGGAGAATGCCTTGATGGACCACTTGGTGGTTTGTTGGGGTATTCTATATGGTGTCATCATCCCAGATTTCACAGATGACTGGGAAAAGAACTTCTTCACTCTGTGTCTTTTAAAATGCTTTAAGATTATATACAAAAGGATAGTTACTCCAGTACCAATACACACCACATATAGAGTGCATCTCTAGTCACTGTTACCACTTGAGCTGAGATAAAGCAGCACAGTATTTTCACATCTGAGCTTTAATTGGAAAAGTTTACATTCACTTTTTAATTGGAGACATGAATACTTTTAACACAGGTAGTTTGAAAAACTGAGTGTTGCCTATGTATTCTAAGTTCATCTTTCCTCTTCTATCAACGTAGATTAGATAAGGGTCTAAGGTCCTGAAAGAGTGTCCCATTTGACAAATACTGTCTGGATTCAGGGAACCTGATGGAAACATATGTAATTCCTAGGTTGACTGCCTCTCACTGTGTGACTGCTTAGTCTCATGGTCTGCTATAAAGAGCTTTTTGGGTTCAATTGAATGATGGTCAATACTAGTATTTTTATATACTTTATCATTGGGAAGCTGAGGAGGTAGTCTGAAAGTAAAGTATTGCTGTCTTTTTGTCCTTGTTCATGTTTTGGATCAATCTGCACAGAGTGCTGTCTCTGTGGGGTTGCATGCTTGTAATCAAATTTTTACTGCCCTGCTTATTTTTCTTTTAACTCCTCGTATCTTCACGAAAAGCACTGTTTGTGCACAAGAAATGGTTGGGTGTATGCCAGTATAATGTGAGCCAAATAAATAGACATTATCAGTTTATCAGACTTCTTATTTAATCTCATCACGATGCATGAAGTCTGTTTACTGTGGTAGCTTTTATTAGAGGTTATGCAAATGTTGTGTTAAATCCCCTCAGTAATAATCAAGATTTTCTTAGCTAGCAAGTTATATTGCTCAAATTTTCTGAAGCCATTTTTTAATAGCTGGGGAGTAAGGAGTGTCTGAAATACTTATTTTGAGGTACGCCTGAAACTGTAGTCACACTTTTTAAAATACCACTGAACCAGTTAGCCTGGTTGACAGTAATAATGCAGTTGGTTCAAAATCATATGCTGCTACCATTCATGTGGTTATTGTTACAGGAGTGGTGTTATTCTAGAGGCTCAAGGAATACACAAGTGATGTAGCACAAGAAGCCTAATGTGTAGGCATGTGGTGTGCAGGTTTTATGAGCTCTGCACATGTAGTTTATGACCCTGGACTGGGAGGCGTGATGTGCATGCACTGACCAGATGCACTGTGTTTCTCTATAATTAACCTGGGGACTTGGGGAAAGTTTTTTCTCTTGGTCTTTGCTTCTAGAATGCTGAAGGGAAATGTGAAATACAGGCATGCCCCATTCACAGGTGGTTTTGCTGTAACATTCATCCTTGCACCATGAGACCAAAGCTGTGCCTGTCTGGGAAGTGTTTCTATCTTGGGTGTATCTGGATGAAGTATAATTACCCTTCCGAATGCAGGATTGATAGTCCTAAAATAGACTCAGGATCTGACCTGAAATTTAACTGGAAACTAAAAATGTACGTGTTTAGGTGTATTATTAGTGCATGATGTCTGAAGTCCCAAACAGCTGCAAAATTTGATGTTTTAAATTATCTCTGTTTATTTTTTGAGCTGTATGCCTAATGAGAGAATTTGTAATGCTGACATGGCAGCTCAGACTGCATGTTGCTAATATTCTTAATTACTCTGCTTCTGCAACCAAGAAGGATGGCAGCTCATATCTATTTCAGTGATGATTTTTTAAATTTTGGTGTAATGTCTTTATGAATCAACTTATTTTGCAAAGCTCAAAATTGTCAGATAACAGTGTTTCTGATTTGCAATGGCTTTATTTTTAATTGTTGTTCTTGTTTGTGTAGGAAGCTGAAGGAGAGCATTGTCAAGTTTGAAAATTAGGGTTATCAATCTTCTGTAGAAGGCCTTTCTGAAAAGCTGATTTTTTTCAGTTTCTCATATTTCGGATGTAAACCAAAACTAAAATGTTATGTGTTCTAGTACCAAACCAGCATTGATTATCTTAACAATTGTCTGTTGAATACTGTTGCATGAACAATTAGTAAAATTGGTCCATACAAAGCAGTGGTTGCTACGACAACTTGCAAGGAAGTTGCAAGGCACAGTATGCTTGATGACTATCTGTATTGAGGAAAGAAAGATGTAATTTGATTTTAAGCTTAGGTTTTCATGTATAAATGCTTCTGAAAGATAGGCTGGTTTTCTGCTTTTCAATTTAACCATCCCATTGTAATTCATAAATAAGACTCAGTAATGTTATAAATGTCTAAATCACTAAAGATCTTAAGTTTTAGAAAGAAATTTGATTTGTGATCTTCTGCTACATTAAGGTGTTTGTCTGATGGAGTATAATGATTTTACTTGTGTAGCAAAATTGTGTTATTTCTATGAACTTACGTTCAGTGCTTTAGCTTCAGATGCATGTGGCTGGTTCAGTATTCACACATTAAAATCATAGAATTACTCTGAGTTTGAGGTTAATGATTTAAAACATCAAAATTTACAGCTGACTAATCTGGAATGATGTAGTCCATCTTGGTTTCATGTTCTGGGTTGTATTTTGTATTTTTGAAGGGATGCACCAGTTTCAGCACTTTTCTTGGGTAGTTATTTGATGTTATCATCTCGTGAACATGGATTAAATCTGCATATTATTAATAATTAAATCTTTACTTGGTAAGATCTTTATGCATAACATCAGCTTTTACAGTTCTCATGGTTTATGATCCTCAGGTTTTGTTGCAAGTCTCAGACGGTTCAGAGGATTGGCAGCGCTGTACAGCCAGAATGCACAAAGAATCATTTTGTTCTCACTGGTGCTTGTTATCTGCCTGGCATTGTACCTAAGTGCCTGCCAAGGACAATTAACTGTAGTGAAGTCCATAGAAGGAACTGAATTTGAACCTCTTCTGACTCCTACAATGACTTTTTAATTTTGATTAATATTTTTATCATTTAAAAAATTGGAAATAGGAGATCTGTATAGGAAGATGGTCACTGCATACAATAAAATTTGTGAAGTTCAGGCTTTTCTGTCCTAAACACTGGAGTAGAACTGCCTGTTGTCTACAAAAGGAATAATGAATTTCAGCAAATAGAGAATTATTTTCTGATTTTATTCCTGCCCACAACAAATATTACTGCCTCTGGCCATCTCTGTGGCTCATATGCATGCATGCACAAATGCACAGCTGGCTTCAGTATAAAGTCGGTGGAAAAAGAGGCAGGAAGAGTCTTTGCATGGGTTCCAACAGGAGCATTTATTGCTTCTACACTGTTGAAGGTTGCAGAGGCAAAGACCAGAACAATGCTGAACTTGGGAGTTTTATCCAGGGGCAGGGAAAAGGTGGGACCAGGGAACGGGGACCAATGGGGAAGCTCTGGGGAGTGACGAGGGGCAGAGGCTGACAGGCAACCGGGGAATCCGAACTGGGATAGATTAACAGAACAGAACAAGCATCCTGGGAGGAGCCTTTCTGGTCACCCTAACATAAAGAGGTTCTTGTGGTGCTGGGGACTTGTCTTACTGAGAGCTCTCTGTCTTTTGTAATGTAGGGTCACCAGGCACCACAAGCAAGGAGCTAAAAGTTCTTTAAATTCTCTTTCAACCCAAACCATTTTATGATTCTGTGATCTTCCTCAGTTCAGGTCCTTTTTCATATGTGTTGCTGTGTTTGAAACTGAAGTTTGACTTATTTTACTGGGTAGAGGTCGACTGTTTTCCTGGGGTAGTCACTTGGGTGCACTGTGACTTTATTTTCCCAATTTTTGCTGAATGAAGAGCAGAGCTGTAAGAAGCAACAGTCTTTGAAAAGAACGCAGACATGATCTGGATGATAAGAATGCAGAGATGAAAACAACAGGATTTAAGCACACAAGTGGAACTGGGTTGCTGCATGATGACTTCTACAAGACAGCAATACAGAAACATGTATTCATACTCTCCTGTCTCTTCCTTGGATCAGCGTTGCCTGACTTAGCAGTTGTTACTAATGCCACCTAATATATTTTACAGACATAATATTGAGTGCATGTATGCAGAAATTCATATGTTTATGTAGATTGTAAGTCTGTAGTAATATTAAAGCACATTTTAAACTGTTTAGAAAATAGGGTTTTTTCACCCTACAGAAAGGGGCAAAAATCTTCCTTCTTTTGTCTTGACTAATTTAGATATTTTACCTTTCCTTCCTTCATTAATCCTTATGAATATGGGAAAAACTAATTATTTCAGTGAGTTAATTCTGACTAAACCCTGTGATGCAGAACAGCATGTGAAACTGCTTGTGCCCTTCTATTACTTAGGTCTGCAAGAGAAAAGGAAAAAAAAAAAAGAGCATACGTATCATGGATTATATTTTGCTTCAGGCATTTTCTGACCTACTGTATTATGATTTGGCAGTTACATAAAAGAATTAAAAGCTATTTGGGTTCTTACCAAATACTTTTTATAAAAATAGAAAACACCACTAATTCTGACTGTAGAATAGCTTTAGATGGATGATTATTCTGAAGATTTTAATAGTCCAATAAGACCCTAATCTAATTACATGTTGAAATGAAGTTAAATATTTTCCAAATAGATTACAGAAAGGGAATTGCATTTGTCAGTGCAACAACACCCTCCCTTCTCAGTGTGCACACACATTTAGAACCTATATAATTTTGACTAAACAAACGTGTCCCAAAGGAAATAGATATAACCAGATACTGATGATATCCATGTTGCCCACTTAACGAGAGTATCACCAACTTCAATGCAAAGTCTTGTCAGAGTAGCTGTAAAGGCCAGTTACTGCTTTGTTTCCCAGTTACAGCTTCTGCAAGACATTTAATGGGTTCAAGGCAAGTCCTGATTGGATTGAAAGGTGGCCTAACTATCACAAATAGGGCTATGTTTGGGACAGTTGCAGGAACATTGGCTGGTCCCTTTGAGCTCTCAATGTGAGGTTGAGAGTGATCCCAGAGTCCCTTTTGCTAGGTGATGGAGCAATTTGGTGCCTTGAATCAGACCTTGAAGGACAAAGGGCTGCAAGAGCTGTCTGGGATTAGTCCCATCATCCTTTCAGACCCTAAATGTAGAGGACTGGAAGCAGCAATTCAGGTCAGAGCTTTTTTGTTACAAGATGTGTCCAGATACAACATCTGACTTTGAAATGGGTGTGATCTCCTTGAACTTGTCACTTCTTTGGCAGTTTTAGGTCAGTACTTGAAGCCCACACTCCTGACCTACGGGAAGAGGTCATACTTGCTGGCCATTCAGCCTGTATCTATTTACATCTATTATTTAAATATACTCTTTATATAAGATAAGTGATTCTACAGCCAGAAAGGCACTAAATGAGAAACTTGAAGGTAAGGTTAGGGTTAGGCTATCAGTATATTGCTCTCTCCACATCTCTCCAAGTATACTCATAAAATAAACATTCATACCTATCAAGAACTGAGTTCTGCAAGATTTTATTTTGAATATGGAAAAAAAAAAAAAAAGCCTAAGCTTTTCTCCCATCTGAGTATGAAGTACAAGTTAGGAAAAGGCTGGGGAAGAAGCTACAGCAAGAATGAGTGTAACCATCCCCCTGCATTGTATAACACTCTCCTGATCCTTTGCTCCTGATTTAATTTTGTGTTATTACACTTTGGATAGCATGTTATAGTTTACACAGTGGGAATGAAAACTTGTTTTGTTCTGTGCCTGAAATGGCCTAAGGGTGTGCTTTGACAAGATGCTGAGAATTGCTGATCCACATTCAGCAGGTGCAGGTGGAGCTGGTTTGATGCTTTCATGCTCAGCGCTGGCTCAGCACCCAAAGTGCCATCAACACCATAGGACTTTTGATGAATGAATTTATGAATTTCTCTGATATCCATCTCCTGAAGGTATCATGAGAAGAACTGCTGAAATTGAGTGTGTGCATTTCAGGCAGGGAGATGTGAGGGCAGGAAGGGAGATGGGAATAGTTCTCTTCAGGTGCCCAAATTTTTGCATTAAGAAAATGGTAGTTTAAGAGATCTGCAACCCTGATGGATTGGTTCAATGCACTATATTGCCATGTTCTTTACATACTAAGGTAAGAAATAGCCTTTTCTCTGTGCTTTATGCATAATTTTTCAAAATAGTTCTTGGAGAGAAACACATTTTTCTGAAAATTCTCTCTTTTTTTTTGTTGTTTATCTTCCCTCTGCCCTGGAAAATAAAGTGGGAATGAGAACACAATTAACTTTCTGATCATTTTTTTCTTTTTCCATTTTACCAACGGTCTAAGTTTTTGGCTGCTAAAATGACATCTGTGGCCCAAAAAACTAGAGAAAAAAGAGGAGAATTGTGGAGCAGAAAGAAAGGGGAAGCCTTTCTTTACCTCATATGACCAAAGGAAATATACAACTTTCTACTATTCAGTGATTAACTAGAAGTTTTTCTTAAAGCTGTTTGTGTAGGATATACCTTTTTCTTTAAAGTTCCAGAAATTTAAGATGAGGGAATGAGATAGAAGATTCAAAGAAGATCTTCCAGCCTGTGATTCTGTGCCTTCATCTAAATTTATAGTTACGCATTTGTAGGCTTTATATTACTAAAAATTTTTATGTTTGTTTCAGTTAAGTCCTTTCCAAAAAACCCCTGTAGAATAGATGACCTTTTCTGTATTAGTAATATTTTTGGGAGGGTAACTTTCTCTATGCAAGTCATGTAGATAGATAGAATGTTGCCAATGTCACCATGAAGGTACATTTTACCATTGATATACAAAAACTAAGAAATCTATTATCTTCACTGTACTTGATTGATAAACCTACTGTATTGCTTCTCTTCAGCATATACCAAAGGTATTGCAGTAGGAGTATTAATATAGCAAAATAATTTTACTAATACTAATTTAAAAAATGTTTTCACACTGTTTGTCAATGAGTGTCATTAATCTTAACATCTAAATACTCAAGTGTCTGTATTACTTATTAGTCTGTTCTCATGTTTTGATTTACCTATGCGGAAGAATTAGTAATTTGTTACAGTGCGGATACTGCAACACGATGTATCAGACAACGAGGCCCATGGAAAAGAAATATACATGGACCAATTCTTGATAGATGTTTCAGAGATGTTTATTTCTCCAGCCGCATGGCCGGGGCTCTGCCGAGGAACTGAGGCAATCACGGGACCCGAGGGTCCTTGCCTGTGCAGGGGAACACAAAACAACCCATGGGGAATGAGGCTGACCAGGGGCAGGGAAACCCCATGTCTCCCCCCAGGGCCCCTCTCCCAGGACAACATGGCAGGGAGAGGGGCAACAGTAATTTAACCAAATACCTTTATTAAGGAATAAGGGGTCAGAGTATGACAGTGTAGAAAAAAGCTGAATGGAGTTGTGGACTTATCAAAAAATACTGGCACCTGTTGTTTTATTTTAACCACACTTGTGTTCTGAAAATTTTGTTGTTTCAATTTTTTTTAAAGAAGTAAGATACCACAATTAACCTACTGGCACCTAAATTGTGTGCCATCAAAGCTGCATTTATTCTTTTCCCATGCCTTTGTGAAGAATGAACTCACTTTGTATGGTTAACAGTTCAGTTTGGGCTAGGTCTTTGCTTTTCCTAATGGCATGTATCACCTTTGACATTCCTTTTGTGTTAGAAATTTGCTGCCTCTCAACTGCTGCAGGTAGCTCAGGAACTGCTGTGAAGGACATTTCTCTGCCTGTGGCCCAGTGAGTGTGCTGGTGGGAAACCTTGTACGTACTCTGCTCAGTGGAGTAGTTTCTGCTTCACCAATCGCCCGTAGCCCCTTGGTGATTCCATTTTATTGCAGAATTCAGAAACACATTTATGTCCATTTTTAGTAGGGCTCTCAATGATGACCAAGATATCTGTTCTGCCACAGGAGAGATGCCTGAGGAGGTAGATTTCTCTTGGTGAAGGAAGGACTTTGGACACAGCCATAACTGGCAAAGTGGCTGAAGAATGTCCCTTCTCTCCAATGCAATCCTCAGCTTCTTGGGAAAGGGTTTCAGGAAGGTATTTTCCCTTAAAAGGGAGAGAGCAGTGAAAAAATGTCCATGAGTTTAAGGTTGGTATTCTTTCTTGGTCTCTTCTTACAGATGTTCCTGCTGTCACCCATAGCCAAGTGTTTAGCAGAATTGTTGACTGCAGATCCAAGAAACATCTTAAAACCCACTGAGATATTTTAAAATTGTCTGGGGCTGGGGAATAAAACAAGAGAAGTTCACAGGTACAGATAAAAAATTCTATTTATTGTGATCTGAATCCATCATGAATGGATCCAGATTAGAATAAATTAGTAAATAAAGAAAGCAAATATGTTTACATTCATGTGGAAATGGAAATGGTGTAAGATGGGAAAGTTTTTATTTTACATGCAGTTTATCCTCTGTTTTGGCATTTTATAGAAAAATGTTCCCCAGCCCCTAACTGAGGGCCAAACAGGACTTCAGATATTCTGTTAATCATAGAATCATAGAACTTGCTGAGTTGGAAGGGACCCATCAGGATCATCAAGTCTAACTCCTGTACAGGACACCCCAAGAACCCCACCATGGGCCTGAGAGCATTGTCCAAATGCTTCTTGAACTCTGTCAGGCTTGGTGCTCTGACCACTTCCCTGGGGAGTCTGTTCCAGTGCCCAACCACCCTCAAAATGAAAAACCTTTTCCTGATATTCAACCTAAACCTCCCCTGTCTCAGCTTCAGGCCATTTCCTCAGGTCCTGTCACTTGTCTCAAGAGTGAAGGGATCGGTACTTGCCCCTCCACTTCCTTGTGAGGATGTTGAAGACAACAGTGAGGGCACCCCTTGGTGCTAAGTGTATGCAAATTCACATGATCATACTATAGAATCATAGAATCATTTAGTACAAAAATAAACCCAGTCCACCACTAAACCATGTTCCTGAGCAGTTCATCATTAACTTAGTAGTGCAGATACCGCATGGGCAGATGTGTATCGTATACCCAGAGTAGTACAGGCAGGGGCTGTAGATTCCCACATCTTATTAAATATGTATTAGTCATAAATACTGAGATTTTTAGTTTTAAATGAAAGCAGTGGAACAACCTGTTATTATCTAAACTACATACAAAGTAAAACCACATTTTCTTTCATCGACAAACTGCAGTATTAAGAGTGTTCCATTTGCAATTAGTACTTTTCTATGTCATTCTTCAAAACTGACTAATTGAAGAAGAAATGCTGGACACTGCAAGGTACAGGCAGTATCTTTGGAACTTCCTGCTTAAAAGGTGCTGACATTGGTGTAACAAGGAAAAGTTAATATATTTAGGCATGCTTGATTGCTGTTTTTGTTTAATAATGTTCAGTATACACGTGAGTATGTAAAAAAAGAGAAAAAAAGCTTGTGTTAGTAACTGTCTTAAAGGTTTTCCTACTTTCAAAACTTCCTGTTAGAAGTTTTTGATATTAAAAACTGATAGCAAACAATCGAACGCAAAATTCTCCTATATCACTGGAAAAACACCTTTTATATCCTTAAAAAGAAGACAAAAAAGTAAACATGAAAAAGGCGGTCCTAAGTAGAAAGCTAACAGAATGCAAGACACCCTATGTAGAATAAATAGATAGTTCTTTTCCAATTAGTTGAGGTTTTTTAATAGATTTAGGTTAAAGAACAAGTCCAAGAAAAATAATAAAGAATCCCAAAATGACCTGTTGGCTCAATTCCTGGGGAGCAGTGATAATTCTAAAATTATGTGCCTCTAATCTTGCTTTTTGACATTTAAATTGTCTTTCCTTTTGGGGCATGAAAATTCATTGTTTTCCTTTAACTCCTCTGTGAGAAAGTGGAGAGGAGTAGCATTGAGTGCTGGCACGCTTGAGAGAGCTGGGGAGCAGTTGTGGAGCAGTAATCTGTCTTGCATATTGCAATATCTAAGTGGGTAATGATGATTAATGTTCAGCAGGATGCTGTGTGCTGTAGAGATGATGCTTCTTCTGTTCAATCTGTATGCAGACAGAGTCCTGCAAAAGCTGTAAGAGAGTCAGGATGATTTGCTTTGGCACAGCCTTGTTAGCACCAGGATTTCTTACATGCAGGTTGTGTGCTGCTAGCATATTGGGGTTTTTTAAAGTAATTTTGGTTGTTTGGACCCTTGATTTGCTCTTTTTTTTTTTTTTTTGCTAGAAAGTGACTGATGCTTTGAAAAGTAATTTTGGGTTTTTTTTGTTTGTTTGGGGTTGGAGGGAAGTGTGGTGTGGGGGGTTAAATATGGAATGGAGAGAGCTGGGAAACTGCTGCAGCTATGTGGGTTAATCCCCAATCTAAATGTAACTCGGTCACACTCAAACATGACTCATTTGAAAAGAGGGAAGGCTAGACTGTGTGAATGATCTGTTTTGGCTTTTTTAAGTGCACCTGTATCCATCTGATTCTCTCCAGCACGAAGGGTCACAGTTGCAAGTACATGTGCAATCTGTCTAAAGTGCTGTCATGCATATATGTAGCTGGGGGGATTAGTTGAAAGGGGACGTGTCTGCAAAATGAAGTTTTTAGGAGAAATCTTTGCCCCTCAAAAAGCAGACTTTAAGATGTTTTATCGTGTTCAACATGGGAGCCTCTTTCTGTGAAGAGCTAAAGAAGCTGGAGCTGGCTGTGGAAGGAGCCAGCTGGAGTCCCTGAGTGGGGAACCCAACGTGATGCAGGAGCCTGGCCTAGGTGGGGAGACTTCTGTGAAGTTACTGCATGGTATCCTGATCCCTGTGACAATATACAGTATTTGGCTTTGAATTTACTCTGGTGAGGACCATCAGTGGGACTGGAACTTTGAAATGTTGCCATACTGTGCCGTTGCTCCAGATTGCTGCAGCTCAGCAAAGATAATTTGGTAGTCTGTACTGCTGCAAGCTAGTGCATGAGTTACCTGATGGTGAAATATGATCACTTTTAGGAAATAATAATGTTTTAAGTGAAAATAGTTTTTTTCTTGGTGTCTCTAAACTGTGGAAGAAAATAAGTGCAGCAGCTGCATGACAAGAGCACCCTGTTAATCTGCAATAGCTAAGGTAGGAATAACAGCCTGATGGGACTTGCTGCTTGCAATAAGCATTCAAATTTATATAGTAACAAACAGCCTGAGGATGAGATATTCAGGTATCTGACTGTTTGAGAAAATTATTCCATACTGTCAGTAAGATAAGTAGCACCTTATTGCACTGTGTGGATTGCTGATTGGTTGTTTTAAAATCACTTAAGGAATAAAATGATCAAATAGTCTACTCTTTTTAAAGTTGACTGGGAAAATTTTGAGGCTGTTTAGGCTGTTCTGTAAAACCAGATTATTAATAGTGGGAATGTGAAAAACTTATCATTTTTTGTGTCTGTTACCTTTCTGCACCTTAAAAAATAATTATATTGGTAAGTACTAAACTGAATCTATTTATTATATTCTTTCTGTAAAACCTTTACTTTGAACTACCCCTGGCTGACATAATTCCATTAACAGTGTGGAACACAATGTGGCGTAAAACTGCCACAAACTGAAAACTGGCTAACTAGTTAACTTTCAAAATAATAACAAAAAAGCAGTGTTGGAGAGGGGCAAGTGGTGTGTCCCAAGAAATACCCTGCTGGGTAGCCTTGGCTGAAGGAGCTTGCTAGCACTGGTGTGGCAGGACATGAGAAGTCCCAGATGTGACAAGCCATCCTTGTGCTGTCTGTGCAGGCTGTCGTGTGTCCCAGCACTCTGATTGCAATGAGATGTGCTTCTGCACAGCAGGCACAATTACCCCCATTTTGGAATGAAGCATGTTGAGTGCTCTTATTTCATCCACTGAAGCCCATATTTCAACATATGAAGCCCAAAGGGACCCTTGCACTTTTATCTGCTTGCTGCAGGCTGTTCAAATAGGCTGTTCTCTGACTGTCCCCTAACGTGTGACTGAGACCCACCTGTTTCAGAAACATATTTGTTCTTTGCATTCTTGAGAGATGCCATGGCTCTTGTACTGCTTTCACTCTTGTATTATAGATGAATGTGAATGCCTTCTCTCCTTCCGTTATATGAATTTGTCTGACTTCAGTGTCAACTTCTTTCTCTTCTTGTTCTCTTGCACTATGAGATTGAAGTGCCTTTTCCAGACCTGCTGTTACTTTGCATTTGAGTCACGTGCATCTGCTGTTTGTTTGTGAATCCAGTCACAGTGTCCAAGTCTCACAGACCAGCTGCTTCTGTCTTTTCTCTGGATACGGTTTATGGCTCTCTGCTGCATCTCTTGGAATATGGAGACTCAAGCTAGACCCCACATTTTGGTATTGATCTCAGCTCTTCCCTCTGTAACTGTGGGTCACCCTTCCCTTTTGGTACGCCTGGGCCTTGCAGTCATGAGCTCGTTTTGTGGTGAGGTTCATGTGGAGCTCCTGCTCTGTTGCTGCTGCTGCCCACAGAAGGTCTTTTTCCAACACTTTTCTGTATGTCAGACTTTAATTCACCATCCCCAGATGCATTAGCTTATGTATATAATTTAAGATTTCCATCAGCTGTTTAAAAACTGTAGCCAGCGGGTTGAGGGAAGTGATTCTGCCCCTCTACTCAGCTCTCATGAGACCTCACTTGGAGCTCTGTGTCCAGCTCTGGCATCCTCAGCGCAGGAAAGACATGGATTTGTTGGAGCAAGTCTAGAAGCAGGACCACGAAGATGATCAGAGAGCTGGAGCACCTCTCTTATGAAATCAGTTTGAGAGGGTTGGAGTTGTTCAGCCTGAGGAAGAGAAGGCACTGGGTTGACAGCAGCCTTCCAGTTCCTGAAGGGAGCTACAAGAGAGCTGGAGAGGGACTTCTTACAAGGGCATGTAGTGACAGGACAAGGGGGAATGGTTTTGAGCTGAAGGAGGATAGATTTAGAGTAGATATAAGGAAGGAATTCTTTACAGTGAGTGTGGTGAGGCACTGGAACAGTTGCTCAGAGAACTTGTGGACTCCCTATCCCTGAAAGTGGTAAAGGCCAGGTTGGATGGGGCTTTGAACAATCTGGTGTAGTGGAAGGTGTCCCTGCCCACGGCAGGGGGGTTGGAGCTAGGTGGTCTTTATGTTCCCTTCCAACCCAGACCATTCTGTCATTGCATGATTTTATGAAAAGGCTTGGTTTAAATGGCCAAAAGAGCTGAATTTCTTTCTTCTGCCTTGACCATCTCTTTTTAGCTACTTCATCCATTGCTTTCTCATCCAACATTTACATCAGACCTTTGTACCCTTAGATCTGCAAGGTACCTGTGCTTGAAACACATTGTGATATAAACCGGGAATTGAAACAGTTCTTTTATTGTTTTGTTTCCATTGAACCCAGTCAGTGCTAAGAGAGTGAGATGATAGTTCAGTGATTAATTTGGCTTTATTTTTTATACTGAATTCCTAAGTGAAACCAATCTGGAGATCCTTTTGGTAAAGAATTGCTTATTTTTCTCCTAAAATTTAATCTTCTTCTTGTATGCACACACCTACACATGCACAATTAAAGTTTTGTACAGATTCCAATGGTAATTTTTAGACAGAATTTTCAAAGTTTTGACATTTTAATTTTTTGGTAAACAAAAAAACCTCATGTTATCATATAAATGAGGGTTTTCCAAAATAACTCAACATTTTGTCTGGAAGGCTTGTGAAAATGAAAACTATTTCCAGGCTTATGTAATGGGAACAATACAATTAAAAATAGATGAGTCTATTCTTTTTTTATTGTTTTAACAGGGTATATTTTTAGTTTTCTATACTTCTTTTAAATACTTCCATGTTTCTCTCTGTAGAAAATGTCAACAACACTCTAATTAATTGTTCTACTGTGTAAAGAAGAGTAGGCTTTTTATATATGAGCTGCACCAAACTGCTACTATATATTTACAGAAAATCAATGAGAAAAATATAGCTAGAATATTGTCACTTCCCAAAGGAAGTAAAATTTAATTTTCACCAATCAAAATGTCAGCTTGATGAATGTATGTAAGACTACATATACCAAACTGCAGAGTTCATTATACTAATATAAATTACAGAGTTATCATTATGCTAATTACATAATGTCTAATAAAATAAATTTGACAGACCTTAATAATTTGGCTTTATTTGAAAAAGTGATTATTTCCAGTAGCTCCTGGGTATTAAAATCATACTTACCTGTTCAATGTTCTCTAAAGTGCACTTGAGGGGCTCAAGTCAAGCATTTGTCTATTCCGTGTCTTCTTTTCCTTTTCTGTAGGTGAAAATTTTAATTCCTTCTAAGTATTTCTCTGTAAAATACACTCATATTTTTAGTCTTACTGCTTTGTCCTTTTCTGAATTAAAATACTTGTTAGTGAGTTTGGGTTTTTTTGGTTTTGTTTAGTTTTTTTCCCTTCCAGAACTAGTAAGAGTATATAGAAAATATACACTTTGTCACTTAAAGTCTTTGTTTACTGTTCAGTACTTTTTCTTCTCACATGCATCTCTTGGCATCTGACAACTGAGAGGTTTTCTCCTAGGAGTTGGGTGCCCTCCCAAAACCAGAGAGAGGCAGGAGGTTGCTGCTGTTGACATAACATTCATGTCCAAGCAGTGATGGTTTGGCCAGCACAGCTTCTCAGTTTCTCTCATCTCCCTTATGGCCCTCCCTGGTGGAATGGGAGTGGGCCTATGTCCTCCCAAAGCAGGGCTGGCTCTGGACCAGGCTTCTCAGGGCTTGGACCAGTTGGACGTTGAAAAATCCAGGGATGGAGATGGCACAACTTCTTGGGATTACCTGCTCTGCTGCCTCCCTGTCATCACAAGGAAACAGTTTCTTTCACCTGCTGGAATGTGGTCTGATGTCTGCTATGCAGAGGGGGACAATCTTGATCTCTGAGCTGTGCCCCTATTTGTACATCCCAGGAGCTGCAAGATGCCTTTGCTACCAAGACACAGTGCACACCATCAGGTCCTCCAGGTCATTCATAAGGATGTTACAGGTCTCAGGACAGACCCCTGCAGTTCTCCCTCCACTTGGTGCTGGTCTCTGGGTGGGCTGAAGCTCACTCAGAGCCTGAACATGCAACCAGCTTCTTACCTGTCTGGTTTAGTTGAGCTCCAGTCTTTTCGTTTTCCCAGCCATCTCTCTAAATATTGTGTAAATTTGTAATAGCAATTATAGTAGTGCTGCCTCCCCCACTTCTCTTTTTTTCCAAAAACAGACCCTGTACATTTCAAAGCAGAGAGAATGGGAGTGACGTAGTAACCTAAGATTTCCTCGAGGGTTTTCTATACTGTGGCTCCCAGGCTTGTCTTCCTCAAAACATGAACCATTAGTTGCCATAGAGTAAGTAGGATAATTAAGCTCTTTCTGGGAAGGCAGATCACTGTAATCACTCTAAGATCCTGCATTGCTCAGTTCAACTTTGGAGCTGTGATGGAGTTTAGCAGCTTTTATTTCCACAGTGTGTTCTTTTAAGCAGATATCACACAGGCTTTACTGAAGTGGTGCTTGGTTTTCGTTTTTTTGGTTATCTGCTGTTGGATTCCTGTGTTTTGTGTTGAGGAGATGGAGGAAACTGTGAAAGGCTCCAAGATGACATGAACTTACCCATCAGTTTGAGAGAAATGCTGTAATTTCTGGGTTTTGACAGTACAGACTTGTGTACTACTGGCACAGCGCTTTTGAAAAGATGAGGAAAGGATGGATTTGGTTCTGTTTCTTTAATGCCTCCTTTTCATGCTCTCATTTCACGATTTTCCTCATTTCTTGAGGAAATGACTGAATATAAAAACACTCTGGTTCCATTACAAGAAATAATGGCAGTAATTTGGTCAACTGTAGAAGTCAGAAAAAAATTTATTATGAAAACCAAGAGAAAGCCTAAATTTTGTACAGTGGTAAATGTTGAATAAGGGTTAGATTTATACAAGGCTAAATAATTTTGTCAACACATTAGCTATAAGGATAGATGTACTGCTCAGTTCAGGAGGACCAACCGGCAGCCTGTGAGCAAATTATGAAGGTAGAACTGAGCCTTTTACTGAAACATGTACCTGAAGAATGACAGATTATAGTAATAAATTGAAAAAGGGGAGGTTCAGACTGGATATGAGGAAAGAAAACTTTATCACAAGGATAATTAAGCAGTGAAGCAAGTTGCCCAGAGGCTGTGCAGTTTCCATTGTTCGATGTGTTCCATTGTTTGCTGTGTATTGTTAAACGCAATAAAGCCCTGAGGGGAAACCTGGTTTGACCTTACCTTGGCCAGCAGGTTGAACTACAGATATCCATATATCCCTTACAACCTGAATTACTCTCTAGGATAAGAGTCTTGTTTATGCAGGATTCATGGGGGCCTGGCTTTAAACTGCATTAACATTTGGCCTGGGTGAGTTCTGCAGTTTATGCCCTTTGAAGAGACCAGTTGTTCCACAGACTTTCGTCATCTTTTCCACCATGTTTAATAGATGCCATTTTTTACCAGCCTGGGTGTACCTGGGTTCTGATTTTTAACTTCGGGGTCAGAATTTGATTGTGCCTCTCCAAAGGGTAGTTCAGCTCAAACCCATTTGGTGCCAGAGACTAAAGCTCTGGTTGCTGGATTTATAGTCGCAAATTTACCAAAGAAGTCAGACCTATATGTGATTACTGGGCAGTGAAATGAAGCAGTGTAGGGTAGCCAGAGGATGACAGCAGTTTCATATTGGGCCTTTTCTGAAGATGTTGCAAGAAAAGCTCAGGATTTGGGGGCTTTGCTGTGTTTGAGAAGCTCACGTAGGAGGATGTGGTGCATGCACAGGAAATGGTGGTCCTCCCTCCCTGCTTTTAAAAAAAAAAGTTTGTTTTTACTCAAAAAAATACAGCATCTCTAGGTATCAGGGTCCAAGCCTCAAAGATAGGAGGCCCTGCAACATTCAGTAGATTCAAGCAGTATGTTCAAACAAGCAGTACAGCTAAGTACATGAGGAATTAATTGAACTGAGTGAATTTGTAGAAGTGAATTATGCTGAGACCTGTAGCTGCTCAATATTGACACTGATGTACTTTGATAGACTTTAAACTGTTATGTAATGGTTAGCCTCAGCCTATGATATATAGCAAAACCATCAGTCATTATTACAAGGGATAATTTCATGTTGAGTGCTATGGCAGTTCATTTGATTCTCAGGTGGTATCAGTTATTGTAAATTTAGAGTTCATCCTGTATGCTTTTGTTTCATTGGTTTTACACATCTCTTTCTCCATATTAACCGTGTCACAGGCTACATTTTCACTCCTTTTCCAGGCTTCCTTCATTGTTAATTTTAAGTACAGCCTTGTGCTCACTCGCTCCTGCCAGTCTTTCTGCATAATTTTCCCCCTTTTGTTATATTTCCCAGTGTCTAGAGATGTGAAAGTAGCAAGTTACTTAGGTAAGTTTGTTATCATTCAGAACAAAGAATTTGTTGAAAAGAGAAAACAAACTCCAGATGCCGTCATTGTCTGTGAAATTTGTAATTCTCAGGACTTTTATTGTAAAGTTATCATGGATCTTTTGTCATTATTACTATTGTTAATAACACATTCTTCCACTACCATCAGGCAGGCTTCCTCAGCTTTTTTTGTATCAAATTCTCATGCTACTTTTTATGTTGCAGGAGCCACTTCTTTATACCTGTTTTGTTTTGACACTTGTCTTGGTTCATATTCTAAAAGGAAATATTCTTTTGCACCTGATAATTTCATCTCAAAATTATATGCCTCTAAGATATGAAGCAAAACTTACCCACTTAGTGCACATGCTTAGTGAATTATAGTACTTCTGTCTTGATTTGAGGGAAGGATCCTGTACTTTGACATTTTTAAAATTTGTGTAAAACAGTTGTGTTTTATCTTGCAGAGCTGGAGGTTTATATATACAAGGAGTCAGGGTGGTGGGAAAAGTATGAGTTTGGGGAATTCCATAATTAGGACCCAGAATTAACCCTGCTTTGGTGAGGAGAGTTTACTGAAAGCTTTGGACTGAATTAGGGTTTCATTGTTTACACTGCCATCAGTCTGTGTCCTTATTCTGACTCTTTGCCGGCAACATCTTTACCCCACTGAGTTTTAAATACCCCCTGAACTGAGCAGTGTTGGGATCTGATCCACGATGAGACTGAAATTTTCTAAGGCAAGGAGGGCAGGACAGACTCTGTGGTTGGGGAGGTCACAGGTGACCAGCAGCACATTTTTTTGGCAGGGGGCTGAATGTGCAGGCAGTTACTAGTGAAATACATAGGTTTGCATATGCATGTGCTCTCACAAAACCAGACTGCTTTAAACTGAGGTGTAACCTGAGAAATTTTATCTTTCTCATAATGTGAAGCATTTCAGAACAGGGAATCAGATTTTTGCAATCTGGTTAAGGTCATGGTGTCATCTTCATGCTATAGTTTTGATTTTACTAGAACAGAGAATTTTGTTTGGCTTACGGGTGGACACATTTCCTTTGAACTGTGTAAAAGCTTACACGGTGTTTTTTAGTTAAAAGACTGCCAGCAGCCAGTTCACTTTTTTTTTTTTTTCTCTTTTGGTAGCTATGTGAATTGCGAATTGCTCTGAGGAAAATATAAATGAGTTTTGAATAAATTAGAACTATCATTCTGGCTTAAGGAAATAGAGAAACATAGCTCATAATTGTAAAGCATGTGCAGGTCACAGAAGAGCTTGTTCCTGATCATCAAGTGTTCTTGCACAATATAGATGCAAATGGCTCGTTGTATTCGTAAGTGATATGGAACTTCAGTTTAAAAACATTTCAAGAGTGAGAATACAGTTCATCTGATTATTGATATATTCCAACTCTACATCTTACAACTTAGTTCTTTTCTGAAAGCATGTTAATTCCATCTCTAGAAATTCTTGCTTTGTGGCAAAGGTTTTTTATGTTGTAACAGTTGTCTTACCTAGTGGCTTGATGATTCTGCATCCTCCACCAGATTCTTGACTGTCTGCCCTCCCCTTTTCAAAGGCAATCAGTCTGCCTGCTTTTGTTATTCATTTTGAGCTTTTCCATTTTTCTTGATGGGATGTGGTATAGCATAAAAAAAAAAGCTTTTAAATTACCACTGATAAGAAGCAAAATTACTGACTCTAAGAAAGGACTACTTCGTGGCCTTCCTGTGGGTTCTTCAAAGTGCATTCAGATACAGTTGGCATTGGCACAGACTTTCTGGTCAAACTAAAGCAGATGGCATGATTGCAGCTATCATGGAAATAGGCATGGTTGCATTGCCCCATTTAGTCTATGTAAATGCAGTTATATATACTTCTGACTGTGAAGGCAAATCACAATTCAGAGCGCTGGAACAAAATAATTACATAATTTGATGCTTGATTTTTATTATTTCTTCATTATTTGTGCTTGTGATGTTGGGATTTGTCACATTAATTGTTCTTGAAGCAGTAAGCATGTCTTTAATTGATGTTCTCAAAATGTATCCAAATATTTTGAAAATTGCCAAGCATTCTCTCCTTTATAGTCACTGGGTTTTATTTTTAAACTAACTAAAACTTAGAGTAAGTTTACTAAATATCTTACGCCTTTTTTAAAAAATTTTTCTCTTTCAAGACCTAAGATTGAATTTTTAGTATTCTGCAACAAGTTTGTAATTAAGAGGAAAGGTTATTTTTCCCCTCTTGCAGAAAGTAAATGCTTAATTTGGTTTTTGAATGCTTAATTCACAGGTCTAATGTGCTGAATTTGTAGTAGTAGGTCTCATTTGATGAAGCTTTCTGAGAACTATTTTATACATGGGCAAGGGCAATGACATGATGCTCCTAGGTGTGAGTCACAGCTCATTAAATGGATGCCTTGGAATCCTAGCTGGGCTATTAATTTTTCATGTATTTATACAGTATAAATGATTAATGTGTTCTCCTGCTCTAGAGTCTAAGATTTTGAAGTGGGGAATAGCAGATGACACAGCATACTTTCAGCTGTGAAAATATTTCCCGGGGGAGCACTGAAACCTGAAAAAAGAGAAGCAGACTAAACGAAGAGTTAAATTAAAGAAAATGCTTTAGGTTCCTGTCATTGAAAACAGATAACAAATGTTGTAACTTGCCATGAACATTATATTGTTACCTACAGATCTAGGAAAACCTAGGTACTTAATGTTGTGTCAGATAAGATAATTCAAAAAGTATCTTAAATAAAGTATAGGTGGGGTTATTTAGTTAGTCTTTGCATTCAAATGAGTTTCAATGAGAATTTATGCAGCTGGTACCAGAGGAGTTACTTTACCAGTAATTCCCTGCTGGGAGTTATTTTAGCAGGAGTTCTTTGCTCCCATTGCCTTTGTGCTGTGAGATCTCTGCCAGTTGAGATGGTGCAGGGAAGCAGCAGGAAGAGCAGTGTCTGATAGAATCTCGCTCCACTTGCAGGCTTCTGAGGCATGGACCATGAAATACACACGTGTACAGGGTCAGAAGCCAAAGGCTGCAAATAAAAGAGATAGCAAGGACTTAGAATGTGCTAGGGGATGGGCTGTGCTCTTGGGACATTCATTTTCCACTGCTGATGGCAGCTGAAAGTCCTGCAGTTTGGAGGTATGTGAAGTCTATCACTAATGCAAAGGCACAAACTTGTTTGTTTCACAAAGCCATTGCAGTAAAGTTCCTTTCACTTGCTTAGTCCTTCACTATTGTTTCAGATGTTTATTTTTTACAAACTCACCGTGGATTTTTACAAGTTGTGAGCCCCCTCTCAACTATCCCTCCTGTAGAAAACTTATTACATGATACATGCTGAAAGACATTAGATAATACCAGGCCTGAAAATTATTCTTGCACTTTATTGGAAACTGCATCAGCTCCTGATTTGAGAGAGGTTTTCTGCTAACACCAATTTATTTGGCTGCATTGTTTCTGTGGGAGGTGAGTGCTCTGCTGTTATGTTTGCTTGTAGAACACTTTTACTCTTCCAGATTTTTTCGGTTCTAACATGATAAAATACAGAAACTTGTTTAAAAAATTAGAAACTATCATGCACTTAGAAAATACTGGTCTCCTGACTTTCTTATTAGAGGTTCTCTTGAGATGCTTCTCAACACTACAGAAAACTAGAGTTTCCTCAGCCATGTGCTTCTGGAGTGCTGCCTTGGGGAGTGGAGCCTCTTCAAAGCTGTTGGAGCCAAGTGGGAAACTCAGTAGTGTGTTTCCTCTGAAAACTGAATTATATTGATAGTGTAAGAGGTTTGCAACCTTGCTTTCTCTCATCAAGGCTTTCTTCCTTTTGAGGGGCTCTCGGGAAATGCATCTTCCTTTCTGTCCTGTTTAGTAGTAATTCCTCTTCTGCTTCTGTCTTCAGTGCACTTTCTGGGAGTCCCTGAATTGAAACTGTAGCATAGAGTAGTTTCATAAACACACATGGGCACAATTTGTCTTATACTACTTTTGTACAAAATACGTCTACTCTAAATATGTACCAAATATGTATGTTACTTATATTTCATAGGACTGAACTTCAGAATCACAGGATGGTTGAGGCTGGAAGGGACCTCTGGAGGTCACCTTGTCTAATCCTTTTCTCAAGAAGGGCTACCTAGAGCTGGTGGCCCAGGACTGTGTCCAGTTGGGTTTTGAGGATCTCCAATGATGCAGGCTCCATCACATCTCCATGTGAATGAAATCTAATTTGCCCTTTTAGGGTATTTCAGTACTAATGAAGTATTTGGGATGCATCTAGATCAGTAAATGTTTTCTTTGATATTTGCAGTAAATCCCAAATACGATCTGTTGTAAGGCTGCCGTGATGTGTTATACATAGAAGACATGGGGACTCACTGAGTATGAGCTGCTGAACTGTGTTTCGTGGCTGTGTCAGGGGGTTTGTTGGATGGGAAGGGTGACATGATGATGGGCTGTGGGAAGGGCTCAGCACCTGTGGGGGAGGCTGTGAGGGAGGTGAGTAAGCTGTGTAAAGGAAATGCAGGCCTCTCCCCATCTCTGGGACTGCATTATTCTACTCCTGTCCCCAGTCCCCCTTTCTCAGGACCTGCAGGTGTCCTGTCTTCCAGTGTCCACCCCCTGACCTATGTAGATGTGGCCCATGGATGCCATTCCAGGGGCTAGACATGGGCTTGGGGCAGCCCTTGAGTAGCTCTGCTCCTACCCACAGGGTACCATACTGCTGGTAGCTGCTCATTGTGTGGGGTGATGTGGGAGAGTACAGCCCACAGACCTGGAAAGCTTCCAAGTAGATTTTATCCTCCTTTTCCTTTCTTTCCTGATCCTTTCCAGATTTGTGGTCTTAAGCCATAGAAAGAAGTTGGAGAATAACTTGGGTTTTGCTTAGCTTAAGTAAGGCCCTCAGGAGAAAATACAGATGAAGATGCCTTGGTGTGGTACACAGGTTTGTTTTGTCTTCTGGAAATGGAGAGGTGGGGAGCTGTTACAAGATGCTGCTCCTGACTGGCACAGAAAGCTTTCGGGGCATCTTGCCACTTAATTTCTCCATGCTGCAATCTTCCCACCTATGAAGCAGGTGTAAACAAATTTGCACTAGCAACTGTTTTGTGAGGTTGAGTATTTTGAGGTTGCGAAGCTGTTTTGGTATCCTCAAAGTGAAATCACTGTATAAAGGGCAAATAAATAATTATAATTTGACCACTTCATTTTTCAAGACAACTTAGTTCTAAGCTAAGTAAACTTCAAAGCTGACATGTCATTAGGAAATAGAAGATGACTGAAAGCTAAGGAGTTTATTGAGCCAAACTGTGATTAATTAACTTAATTAGTATGAAGTAATGGCAAAATATTGCCACATTTGTAATTACTTCTTTAAAAACATGAACAATTACAAAATTGATGTTAAAAGTAGGATTTTTACCAAAGAATCTCTTTTCATGATTTACATTTCTTTACAGGAAAATAACTAGTGCCCCAGAATGTGATTAAAAATGTATTATTATTAATGCCTAAAATACCACAAGATTAAATTGAGTAAAAATTCTAGTGTGGGGGTTTTATTTTCTCATATTTATATAAGTTAATTTTACAAATAGAATAAAAATACAGGTTTACTAGTCATGCATATTAAAATTATTTCTCCAATGAGAAATTTGGCTTTTTTGAGGATTCTTTGAGATGTAGGCACCAACTTAGCAATCAGATGTTGCCTCAGTGATAAGCAGGTGTATATTGACTGAATGTTTTGCTGGGGCTGGCTACAGTAGAAAATGAAATAATGAGTAAATGAATAAAGAAGGTGCAAAGAATAAAATTATTACCATTTTTACAAAGTTTAAATTTTTGCAAAATTATTCCAGTGGAAGCTAAGGAGCCATCTTTTCCTGGCAATACAAAATTTCCCACTGACCTTTGAATTTGATTATCAAGATACAAGATTAGCCTGATTGAGACAGGTGATTAAGTCTCCAATTTCATTTCAGATGGGAAAAAAAACCAAACCGCTGTGCAGCAGAGCCTAAGGTACCATCCTCTGGTGCTCTGTGCGTGGTCATTGTTTTTTCAATCAGCTTTTTAGCTGCAGTGTGTTCCCTGCTTCTTCTTCAATGTGCTGGAGGAAAGCTGGTTATGCTGTGTGAGAGGAATGTAGCAGCTTTCAGCTGGGGGTTCATTAACAGGGTTTTTTTTTTCAGTTGCAACATGAGCAAATACAAATTTCTGGTACAAGTTACTAGTAAGGATAGCAGTCAGATGCAGGCTACCGTATATATTCTTTTCTGTCTGTGCAAGAATGAGAAGCAAGGTGTTGATATCAGCATGTCAACTTAATATTCATGGCGGATAAGTGTGTAGAACCTGCAAAAACTGGGTTCTATGCACAGAATCGCTGTCTGATTATATTACTGGAGATGTCATTTTATGGTACTGCTTAACAGGAGTTTTCATAGAGATGGCTACATCTGCAAAAGAGAAGGAAAATGCTAAGAGTCAGTGAGATTTTATTGATTGCTTATGTGCAGAGGTAGTATTGAATGCTATATGATTGTCCAATTTAAGGACTAAATGGATAGTTCCAAGTATAAATTAGGTGGTACACACGTCAAGAAAATAAATGTTAATCTCTCACTGTAGATGAGCTTTAAACAGCCTCTGCTCTTCTGAATATTTGCACATTATATCTTAGTGCTAGACAAATGCATTTGCTATTTCTCCATTATTATGTGATTGTACAGAAGGCTGTCTGGGCTTTATAGCATCTGACTCCTCCCAGCTGTCTTTGGATTAGTTCTGTCACTTCTGTCATATGTTACCTGAGTAGAGGATTCTCCAGTATTGTAGTCTCTCAGGACTATTTCTTGTTGCCCTCTCCCAGTATTCCCTGCAGATGATAGAGATGCTGTACCTGTAGGAGGGGTTTAGGGTTATTTTTCCTCTGACAGCTTTTGCTGTAATAATGCTGTATTTATACTTCATGATGATCACAGTCAGAGCATCAGTGTTAGAGTGCCCATCTCTGTGTGGCAGATAATTCCCAGAGCTAATTAAACCTCATGAAACATGTTTTTCAAGCCCAGCAAAGCTGCTACAATTGAAGATGGAATTGCTTCAGCTGAGTGACACAGCTGAAACTTGTGAAGCATCCAGCATCTGTGAGCACTCTGTCTTTTGTGGTTTGGGAGCAGATTCATTCCTGTTTTTCAAGAAAGGGGCTGTAAGAAAGCAGTATGCGTTTGGTGAATTATATGTATTCTCTGAAGTGCTGGGGTGGCAGTGGTTGATGAGAAAGACTATTCAAGTGTTGATCAGAGTCAATGCCTGAAATCTTCCAGTGGTTTGAAGGTCCAAAAGTTCTTGTCCCATTCAACTCCTGTAGCTTTCCTTTTCAAAACAAGTCAGTTTGAGTGTAAATGTTAAGGCTTTCGTACTCATGGTGACATCCTTTTGAAGCATCAACGAGATTTGTATAACCTCTGCTAGATATTTAACGTTGATTTTGCAGAGTACACAGGTAACTATCAGCATATAGGGAGTTGATAATACTTGCAGACTAATTGCTTAAAAATGGATTCACATCATCCGTGAAAAACACTAATAATTCATTTAGCCGAAAGCTCAATGCACATGATCCTTCAAAACTGTCTAATGACTCAAGGCCTTCTTTGAATTTTAACTGTTTTTTCTTAACCAGACAAGGATCTTAGATAATATGCTCATCTTGCATAACTGCTTTATTGCAAGAGAAGTATTCCTGAAGGATGTTCTTTCCTTTTGTTACTTCAGCTTTCAGTGTAATCCTATTTCTGCCTCTATATTGAAAATATTATAGAGGACTCTTTTCTTATGACATTGACAAGACATGACTTTGTTTGGCCTAGAGAAAAAGCCTTATTTGCTTATCTGAAAAGGTAATACTAATTGCAGATGCTAATGTATTCTTCCCTCCTACATTCTTGTATTCAGTCAAAACTGAATATATTTTCAGATGAGACCTACAGAATCTGCTGTTCTTAATTTCAGACCACAAAAACCAATGCTCTGCAGCCTCAGTCCATCTCGCTAGGGAGCTTCTCTTCACGAATATACTTTATTCTGCTCTCTGAGCAGGAAGGTTGAAGAGCACTTTGAGAACTCTTAGCAGTGGTTTTGATTCCTGTCTGTTTTGCTGTGAGGTAGCAGTAACTTTCATATTTGAACTACAAGGTTCATGAGTTGCTAATGTGAAACAAAATAAAGAGCCACATGCTCATGATGAGTTTTAACCCTGCAAGTCTAGTCTTTGTAGAATCCCTTTGGTGAGTGGAGAGGATGTGGTAGCTCCTCTAGCAATAAAAAAAAGAAGTGTTCCGCCTTCCTCTGGAAGAAACTTCAGTCTGTCCATTGAGAGCAGAAAAAACATCATGAGATTGCAGTCTTAAGGCTACTGCTTTTTAAGGCTAGTTTCCCAAAGAATTGCTTAATAGTTAAAACAGATGTAAGAGAATACTTTTAATAGCTCATGGTCAAATCAATGTGCTGAATGTATACCTGCATGCTGATTGTTGTATTGTAAATGCAACATACTTCATCCAGAAGAAATTTCTTGTATTAAACAACCATATTACTACAACTTAGAAAAATATAACACATGAACAGCCAGCCTACCTTTTCTTACACAGGCTTTAACTAAGATTAAACAAAAGTTATCACGGTAGAATAGGTTTCATCAAAAGCAAAAAATAGCATTAATTTTTTTTTGGTTCTCTAAAATATCCTCATAATAGAATGACCAGTTGTCATCTGAGGAATTTATATTCAAAACTCCTCTATTACCAGAAGAACGTGGGAATCTATACTGTAAAAATTTCTGATGCTTTATTGCTCTTTATTAAAAAAAAAAAAAAAGTATGGTATTTTAAGGTGTGTTGAATTATTCATGTAGTCATATTAAACAATGAAGACTGTTGGCTTTTCATCATACAATTTTGATAATTACTGTTGGTTTATTTTCTCTAAAAAAAAAGCAGTGTCTTTGGAGCCCAGAGCTATATTTTCTATATTTTTTTTTCCTTCAGTTGCTGTCCTATATAAAATCCCGTATCATTGCCAATGTATTCCAGGTTCTGCACCTCAAGTGAAAAAGAAGCTGAGTTTTCTGTGTATTGCAAGGGGATTTTATATAGCATTTCATTAATAAGGAAAGAGTGTATAATGACACATTGCATTAATTTGGCATAATTGCATTCCTCAGTGGTGATGCACCTGGAGATCATCTAGAACACCCATTAAAGAAAATTTCATAACTCTAGAAATAAGGAAGTTGTTGCTTTTGCTAGAACTTACATTAGAACCAGAAAAAAAGTTAAGCTGTCCCAAAATAAATTAGATCTTTTTGATAAAAGACAATAACATCAAACAAGTATGTGAAGTGAAAGCTTCCTAGGGAAAAATACTTTCCTTCATATTCTTTTAACTGTAGGTGTTTGAAAGGCCTGAACTTCTTGAAGCAGTCTTCCCATGATGAATTAGTTGGCAGTATAGAAATGTAGCCTTATTAAACAGTATATAGCATTGAGGTTTTTTATATTTTAGCATGAAAATAGTAATGTACATATAGTAGAGAAGTTTATTTATTCGCATGAGTAAGTTTCTTCTGGATTGTGAATGCATTGTGCCATTGATGAAGAGACATATGAATTTGCACTGTATAGGTCAGTTTGTTTTGGGCTGATATTTTTCCCTTGTCTCACTGTAATCCCATTATCTCAATTTTTTTTCTCCCACAGACAATGGAAAACTGAGTGAGTATAGTATTGTAAATAAGCATTCTTCATAAGAACTTGATTTTAATGCCATTTTTGTAAGATGGTGGACAGAAGCCAAGAAAGTATTTTATTTCTTCCCTTTCCATAAAATCTGATGTGTTACAATTTAGTCTCCCAACTGAAGTAACAGCCTAAGTTGTGGGTGTTGTGCAGTACATATCTGATCTCTCTTCTCTTTGCTGCTCTGACCTGGATAATGAACACGTTATTCTTCATCCCCATAAGTACCAAATATGCCAGGAATTAATGCCTAGCAGTAAGTACCCATATTTCATTCAAGGCTTAGTGTGCCAGCTTTCAAACTCAGAGATGCCAGATGTCTTAATAATTGGGGGTCTTGTTGTTGTTTTTCTGATGGCAGAGTTAAAGATGGAAAGGAAGTATGATGGGTTTGTCTGTGCTGCTCTTGATCAGTGCAGCAGTTCATTCAATAAACAGTGTCTAGACATGAGACTGTCCTTTTATTTGGGCTTTGTATTACTTTTTTAATTTAGAATACTTAGCATGAAATGATAGTATTTTGATTGGAATGTTTTTTGACTGATTTCAGGGTAAAAGATAATGTAGGGCATATTTGATTAAAGAACATTTTTGATAAAAATGAAGTGTAAAAATGCTTGAGACTCAGCTAAAGGATGTTGCATTGTCCTGACACAGTGCTTGGTTTATTTTTGTGGCCATTATATTGCTTTGTTCAAATATAGTGAAAAATAGCGAAGATAGGTGCAGGCGGAGGTATGAGGTCTATTATATGATCATCTGAATTTTTACAGTAATATTAGAGCAGAAGGGATAACTAGTGTAAGAACATTATGAAAGCTTTCCAATGAATTGACAAATGTTGTTTTTGCAAAAAATAAGAGTAAACTTACAGTTTTTATCCAGATGCACTAGTGCTGTCAATACCATCTTTCTTGAAAATATTTACTATACTTAGAATGTAAAACAACATTATAAAAAGTGACTGGAAATCCACAAGCTCGTATTTTTCTGTGTAATGGGTAGTGTTTATGTATTGACATTAAGGGCTTCATTATGCTGTATAATAAAATTCAAAGTTACTTGGCTTCCAGCTGGTTTGCTTTGTACAAGGTAGAGTTTAATCCTGTGGGTTTGTCTGATTTCTAGGCAGAAAGTAATTTAAAAAAATTTGGGCTTGCATGGCAGATCTGAAGAGTTTGAAAAAAATCTGACATGAATGTTTGGATGATCATTTTCTGGTGGCATGAGAAGGGCATGGGCAAGGTCTCTTCTGTCCTTCAAAACAAGCAGACTGTTGGTAGCCCTTGGATTAAGTTTGGCAATGTGGGAACAAGCAATCATGCGATTCTTCAGTGCAGCCTCTAAAATTTTGTTACATATTATATGGAGAGGAAAATCGTTAGTCCATGAGTATGGTGTTTATATTTGAAGCCATTCTATAACTCTGTGCCTAGAAGGAGGAAGAATCTGAACTCAAAATGTCTGTAGCATTACTCAGCAAGAGTTATGATATATAAATAGTTTGAGATTTGAAAGTTCACTGAATGAGGATTTTCTTCCTCTTCCGCCATCGTATCCTGTCTACATTTTCCCTGTCTAAGGGTTTTGCTTAGCAAAGATTAGTCAAGCCTATTTCTTTTTGGCAGCATAGTGGAACTTCAATTTGTCTTCCATTTTTCTCCTTCATTCCCTTTTGACTGGTCCATACTCTAATTGGGAAATAATCATTCTGCCTACTATTCAATGTTTTTTTCATGCTTCCCCTGGAGCCAACTACTAATTCTGGGATCCGAACAATTTTTCAGATGTGCAGTTGTTAAATTCTATCTCAGATTAGTTCTAAAGCAAAGACTGGCCTACTTTACATAGATCCATGCTGCCCTACCTTAAGAATCATCTTATCTACTTTTTGTTTAAGCTGTCATGAATCACCTGGTAAGGTTTGTGAACTATTTCAGTCTTTCAGTTTGACTTCTCATGCAGTTAAAAAATTTGCACTCATTGATTTCTTCACAGAGCCTGTATTTTCTGTTTTACCTATTTTTTTTTTAATGACTTACAGGTTTGATTTTATGTCTTGAGTTAATTCCCTAATTACATGTTTTATATTGATAAAATGTGTCCCCCATTTTTCATATTAATTCATCTAGTGATCCCATCCAGCCACTGACCCTCATTGCACTGTTTTCTCAGTAGGTAGAGGTCTGACATAAGAAGTTTCTTTAGGAATGCATTTTTACTTTAAATTAAAAAAGACGGGGTGAGGGGGAAGCTATGGGCCCTGCTACTTCTTTATCCCTTCTTAAATCTATCTCCTTTTGGTTTTCATTTTAAATGTAAGAAGGTGTCTGGCAGGATGCAAAATAATTAGGTGCTTTAGAATTTTTGTAGTTCTTGTAAGTGATTATTTCATTATCATTTATTTATTTTATCTGAGATGCATTTATCTGCTGAAGGTCACGACACCTGCCACCCTAAACTCCTATGGAGGGTGTTGTGGATGCATTAGAAGTCAAATTATTTTGTAATGTGGAGGGAGTTTATAATTTCTCTCCCACTGTCTAACTTTCATTTCTATCAGTGATGCCACTATAACAAGTTTAGGTCCAGCTAAACCAAATAAATCCTGCTGTCTGATAAAAAGTGAAATGAGGAATGTGGTGCCTGAAGGAATATTTCAGCTTGTCATTCCTTTCCAAGGAAAAATGTCTCCTTGCTTTACTACTACTCCAAGGAAAGAGAAGATTACAGAATGCCCAAGATTAATATCTTTTCTGGTGCATCATTCAACCGTTTCCCTTAACATAGGAATGAAAAATTTGTTGATGGAATTTCATGCTTGCACTGCTTTTTTTTTTTCTGTGCAGCATCTCTTCATGACTTCATGCAGCTCAGGGCAGCACCTAAATATGGGGCTGCAGGCTGGTGGCAGGGGAGAAGTGATGTGTTTTAGGTGTGCTTTAGGTGTCGTTTCTGAATAAAAGAAGAGTTTTGGAAGAGGAGGTTTTCAAAATCTCAATTAGAAAAATATGTATCTGTTTACAGAAAAATGAAGATTCTTCAAAGTGCTTTTATATTAAAGCAGCTGCCTTTTGTAAGTAATCAATACAGAATTGACTCAGGGGTTTCAATCCTGTACCTTTTTGAAAAGTAATACAGTGATGTTACTTATTTGATATTGTGTGGTACTGTTAAAATTGGACTTCTGATCTTCTACCCAGAAAACTGAAGGATAAAAGCACCAAAAGACATATCTGGAAGTATAAATGTTTCATCCAGTATGAGACAAATTATCCTTATCTTAAGGTAAACTATCTGAGAGAAAATTACAAATGCAACACTGTAGTTCAGTGCCCTTGTATTTGTGGAAACATCTCAGTGGGCAGTCAGGGAAGAATAGGTCTGTGCACCATGGGAGGTGTTTGAGGTGGTTTTATTTGTGTGCGTGCGTTCCTTTGTTTTAATGCAGCATCAAAACCTTTACATCCAGTTATTTACCTTCCACCCCTAGACAGTACTTGTCCAGGCCGTGCCCTGTCCCTGTTGTGATCCCTACACCTCTCATGGACCAGAGACCACCATGTGACCACCATGAAGGCGGGTCACCCTTGGTGCCTCTCTGCTGTCACCAAGCCTTTCTTGGCTAGATGTAAATGATGTTCTTCAGGTTCAGAGACCTTTCAGAACCACATGAGTAGAAATCTCAAAAATATGACTGTCTGAGTTCAAGAAGCATTTGGACAACACTCTCAGGCACATTGTGTGAATCTTGGGGTGTCCTGCAGAGGGCCACTGAGTTGGACTCAATGTTCCTGATGGATCCCTTATTGCCAAGTAAAATTAAAACCTGGTTAATTAATGTGTCCTTATAGAGTACACAAATTCAGGGTATTAATAATGTTAACCCTGAAAGAATGACACTTAGTAACAATGGAAATAAATGATAAAATAATCTTTCTTGATACTTTTAAAATCGGTAGTTTCAGGCTTTTAATTGAGTTTCCTCTGACCCCAGCTGTGACTCTTGATCCCACAGTGTGGGGCTTGCTTGCATCCATGCTCCAGGGACAGTCAGGGGTAACTCATGTCAGGGGACTGCTTCGCTGGTCAGGTTCTCGCCTGACAGCTCTTCACCTGGTCAATCAGCCCCTGCTCCCAAGATTTTGTTGTGTTTGGGAGTGAAATTATAACCCTTACGATTATGTCATGAAAAATGAACCTGGGCATCCCACAGTCATGAGGACTCAAACTACTAACACACATTTTCATAACAGGGACTCTTACTGAACTTAGGTTTTCCAGATTTTGGAATAGTTTCATTGGACTTTGCTTTACATCCCTTCCTATATAAACGGAGGAATAGATGATACAGCTGTGTATCCCCCTACCTCCTTCTTTCTCTCTAATTCACTTTGGTTCAATGATTTTAAATTAATTATATCATCCAAGTTGGTGCTAGGAAGCAGGGAGACATTTTTAATGTGTTGGATTCAATGAAGGTACAAATTGGATATTTTTCTGGCAGAAGCTGTTTTCCTGCTTTTTCATGTGCTGATAGAGGATTTAGTTTCTCTCCTCTGCCCAGTGCTTTCAGGTAAATGAATTAAAAACATTTTAACTGGGTTAGCCTTGGTAGGAGCAATGTGCATTCTGAGAGGTATCTTAATAGCTGGTAATATTAAATTTCATTCTTATATGGGGTGAAATGTGACCCAGTGATACAGCCAATGGCATACTTAGGGTGAGCACTGGGATTTCACTCCACTGACCTTTTTGGGACTCAAGCTGGTTATTATGTTCCCCAAGCAGTGTCTTTACATTCCGGGCATTTTCTTTGCTTATGCATCTCACATGTTTACTTAAAAGGTAAAGAAAAGCTACAGACTCAATGTGTTATAATAAAAAGTGAGGACAATTATCCTTGTTATCTGCCTACCTTGCAATCATTTTTGCCCTGCTTTGTTTGTTTCTCATCTACAGATTAAACTGATGTCCTATTTGTGCTTCCTAGACAAGTACTGAGACTAAATAAGCAGTAACCTTTTCCAGCTGAACGTAACCTAGGAGGTGAGAGGAGTGTGGTGGAGAAGGATAACAAAAGGTGTCCATGGGATACTCCTCAAGGAAGCAGAGTGTTATGAAATGAATGCATGCCTAGTTCCTGCTATATGAGAATGGTTCCAGCTGTGTGAGGAGTCAGTAGTACAGATTGAGTCAAATATGATTAGCATGGCAAAAGGGGAGAAATTGGCTTAAATAAAACCAACTGAGAACATTATGAAAGAAGCCAAGATTGCAGTAGGAAAAAGAGTTTCATAAAGAACATAAACAGAACAAGACTGTGCCTCCAGGCATGTGCTTGTATTTACTGGAAGTGTTTAGCTCCAGTGCCTTGGGCAGTGCTAGGGGAAGAGTTGTGCCTTGGAACGAATCTGCCTTTTCCCTGCTCATTGCCCTTTTCGTCTCGAGGGAAGGGGCTGCACTTCCCCACAGAGAGGAGTGGTGCCGAGTTTGCTCCCTGGCTCGATGCTTCTGCTCCCTGCTCCCAGCTCCCAAAGCTGGCTGTAGCGAGGAGGGAAGGAGCCCGGAGCTCGCCAGCTCTTCAGAGCTCATGGTAGTCAAGCTACAGGGTGAAGGAGGGAGAGGGAAGGTGGGTGCAAGAGCCAAGAAATATATTCACGGATCATTGTGTTATGCATCTGTGCAACTGCAAATTGTTTTGTGCACTGAGTGAGTAAGAAAAGACGTAAGGGCAAGGGAAATTTGGTGTCAGACTAAGTTTGTATTGTTCGAATGGAGAAAATGTTTTATGTTTTATGACTCCATGTGCAGCAAGGCACATGAAGTAAATATGCCAGTAAATTGAGGAGCACTTTCCTCCTCAAAAGAGAGTAAATATTAATGAAGATACAGGTGGTGTGCACACAGATGCACACACAGAAGAAAATACAAGAGGAAGTAGAGCAGTTATAAAAAGCGAACTCTGGAAGAGTTTGATGGCTGCCTTCCCAGAGGTTTTTGGTGGGGGGAAGGTGGAGGAAAATGCAACGGCAGCAACAACAAAAGAAAATCATTTCAGGGTTTTATAAACTCCTGAGGAACTGGGAGACGAGACTGAAAGGAAGTGAGCAGCATCCTCTTCTTAACAGATAAAAGGGAATGTGCTGTAAAAAGCAATATTAAAGTTTGATCTCCTTGCTGGTGACATTTTTGTGATTGATTTAGGGCAGTCCCTATGCACAAGCTGTAACAGGTCGTGCTAGGTCTAACTGCAGCATCTTGCCACAACTCTAGAGAGGCAGGCCCTGAGGACTGGCAGCAAGGGAACAGTTTTTGCTGTGGTAAAGACAGCTCAGAACTTAGTAATGGGGCTCAGGGCTAGGTGTCAAGGACAGAAACTATTTCATGCTTATAGCCAAATGCCTAAGGCACGAGCCTTTAACAGAAGGTGGTACCACAGAAACCAGAGCTGTGTGGGAGACATTTTAATTTAATTTAAACCCAATGCTGCCAAACACAAACCCATGTTTGGCTTTTGTGTGGATGAAAGTTCTTGATACTAAAGTGAAGCTCCTTCAGAGCAAGGCTGAAGCTTCCCGCTGTGCCTCACTCCACTTCTTTCCCACCCTCAGATAGGGCTCAACCCATGCATCACATGTTTCTTGTCACCTTGTAGGGCTCATAGCAGAGGAGCCTTTGCTTATCCCGTTGAAGGAGAAGGGGAGAGGCTTGAAGGACTGTCCTGGCTTGCTCTCCCTGGAGGCAGGCTTTTGGGAGCCTCAGAAGGATGTAGCCAAAGGAAGGCTATCTCCAGCTGTGCTGTGTTTCATGGCAGGCACTGGCCAGGGCACAGAGAAATGACAGCAGAGAAACTGGGCAGCTTTGCAGCCATTCCAAACCACCAGGAAAAAGTGTCTTCTGAGGACTGAGTTACTTCTTAGAGATGTGATTGCAAAGGCTGCCTCTTTCAAAAGGGTGGTGTTTTTTGTCTCCTTCACCCTTTGAACCAGCATTTCCTCTTTATGTGACAATGGGGTGCAGGAATAACAAAAATAAACAGAGCCCAACTACAAAATGATGCTTCTACTTAAAGTCCTTAACAAAGGATTCTCATGTTACTTATATTTTAGCTATTTACTTGTATACTCATTACAAAATATATCTTTTAGAAATCCTTTGGCATTACCAGTGAGATTGACTTGCATAAGATATAAAAAAATTATGTCTGGATCTGAGGGAGAAATTAATCTAGACGTCAAGTTTGGAGATCTAGGTTTTAAACTGAGGGAGGATCACACCAAGCTGCCACTCTCCCATACTGCAAGAGCTGATCTGGTTTGCCCTTTGGATCCCATTGTCTCTAGTTCATCCAGACAGTAGAAGATTAAAAGTGTCCATCTTGGAATCTGAAAAGAAATCAAGGTGTTGCTTTGAGTAGGAACCAAACGGAGCAACTATAAGATATTTGCCACAGGGGAATGAAGCAGTGTCCATGAGATTTACAAAAGAAGTAGACACAAGTGGTTTCTTTAAAAAGTTAATACACTAAAGGGCAAGATACAGGAAAAAAAAAATCACAATTTAAGAGGGGCAGCGATTTTGCTTATATTTCAAGCTAGCTTGTATTTTGCCACCAATTTTGTGTTTTAGAGAAGACTGATGTATAATACAAGCAAGGACTCTGGCAGCAAGGTACTCAGTTACACAGTACCTTTATTTGTGTGTTAGAATAGGAGCCTTGAGGAACATAATCCTGAAAAGAAGAGATTGTGCTGACTTATTAATGAGAATTATTCCTCCCTGAATTTTATTCTGTAGTTCTATTTTCAACTGCCGTGTAAGTGATGCAGTGTCTGGACACTCTGATGGCTTCCTATTGTATACTTGAAATTGTATGTCTTCTGTAAAATTTATGCTAAACCTCTTACAGTTTTTAGGAAAAGAAGAAGCCTGTTTCATTTGCTGTCTCTCTGTAAACAAAATGTAGAAGGAATTTTTTTTTTTTTAAAGTTCATGATTTGTGGCAATAGAAGTCGATTTTTTTAAAAATGTGATTAAGAATAAATATGGAAAGACGATTAAAAATCTGTCAGATCTCTCAGGAATAGGTGTCTAAGAATAAAATTAACTCTTTCCAGGACAACAGAACCAGGACAGCAGGACTTGTACAACAATTTTTATGCAATTCCTCTTCTGCCTCAACATTTCGTAGCTAAAAATTTTCCTTCTCCACTTTGAGTCCAGAAAACTTTTTTATATCTGAGTTGAAGTTACCATAAAATAACAAGATTCTGAGAAGTTTAATTAGAAGGCAAGATAATGAGACTTGTAATAAAATCTGAGGTCCTAGCTCTAAAACAACAAAAGGGGGGGGGTGTGGAGCTACAAACACATAAGTGAAATGAAGCTTGGTGGGAAAGCAAATTATTTTGTAAGATGTGTATCTGTAATACTTGATGCATACTTTTCTCCTTTTTACTTGCAGCAAGATAGCTGTTCCTCAGTTGATCATAAAATGGGTAAAGAATTTAAACTAATTTTGCAAATGTAGCATTTGGTAGAAAAAGAGGTAAATAAATCGTGTTTATGTATCTTGTCAGGACTATAATCTCACAGCATCCTGTAAACTTGTTAGCATCAAAATCTTCATATTAATGACACAGTAGATCACAAAGACCAGTTTAAAAACCATTGTTTGCGGCCTACTTGGATTTCAAATCTGCCTATGTGTCTGCCTGCTCTGACAGAGCTGGTGAAAGGAAAAAATTGCCTTGTGGTGACTTAAGAATACAAGTTTATTTTCTGAACTTTCTCCTAAATAGTTACTTATAGGGAACGGGGTGGGGTGGGGGGGGATAAAAAAGTGTATCCTCACAGATATATGTCTTCAGGACTCTGAATCAACTATGTTTAACCCAGCAGCGGAGTTAAGGCTGTTGCAATGTAAGTTGACAGTCTGTAAATATTTACCATCCGAACCACCCTGTATTGTTTCTTTGTGCTGTCAGTTCTGTGGAGCTAATTTTGAGTTGGTGGGACGCTGATGTAGACAGGAGTGTTTCTGGGCATGTGCTGCACTCCAGTGCCTGCTGTCTCAGCACACACCGGTCAAGAGCTGCAGGAACCTGCCTGCTGGGGAAAACAAGATGATCAGTTGTGCTGTGGAGCTCAGCAGCCCCAGAGTTAGGTAGTAGTGTTTGCTGTTGATCATACTCAGAGATGAAAACCTGACCCTACTGAAGTTAGTAGTAAGAGTTCCAGCACCTTAGACAGGGTTAGAATTTCTATTTCTCTTCAGTAATAGTGTTGTGAAGCCACAGTCCTCATGTGTAAGTACTGTGCTCCAAAGTGAATTTTTAAACCCAGCATATCATCATTTCAGAACAAAATATAATCCTTTTATTTAAATTAAAAATTAGAATAACAACTTTAAAGTCAAAAACCTAGGCATACACAAATTATTCTTTTGCTGGGGTTGGTGATAAATGGAAGATTAAAATGTGTTAAGGTATGGCCTTTAAGATAAAATTAACTTAATCATTCACCAATACTGTATTTGTTGACATACTAATTTATTTTAATAATGCCTAAGACAGTCTCAAGTTAGTGTAAACTTGATAACGTGTTTATAAAACCTGAACCTAGGTTGTTTTGAACTGAGATGTATGGTTGTAAATCATTGCAATCAGGTTTTTAAGGATATTGAAACATCTAAAGGTTCAGGTGGGCTTCAGTAGAATCACAGAAAATGTCACAGTAAATAACTCCTGTTACCAGGCACTTTTTTTGCCAGTTTTATAAATAACTAGGCCCTTATAAACACATGTAGCATTTCCGAATGTCTTTACAGAAAGTAAGCTGTCAAGTTCTGGCTCTGTGCTTTGGAAAATGGGTGGGAGAGTTAATAGATTGAGCAAATAAAAACAGCTCTGCAAAGTATAATGGAGTGGTGGGTGATAAAATCAGCCTGCTGACCTGTTGCTTGGGGTAAAGCTTGCTAGCAAAGGCAGTGAAACATTTGCAGCACTTAGTACTCATTCCAAATAGGCTCTGGCATCCTCCTGGATTATTTCTTGGGGTGTGAAACTCTACAAGTGGCTGGATGACTGGAAACCTGGAGGCCGGCTACTGTGCCAGTAGTGCTTCTCTGTGGCTAAAGCAGCAGAGAGCTCAGTCTAGGCTAGGTCCCTTTACATTGATCTTACCACCAGCCAAGACTTTAGGCTAGCAGAACTGGTTTACTTTATCCTGTCAAGGAAAGAATCTATTTCTAAACAAATTTGCAATGCTGGAGGTGGGAGTGCAAAAGAGTAAAAGTTAATGTGTGACTCTTAAACCAAACTTGGTAAGAGTTTTCTCAGTTGCTTCTGTCTGCAGTCACTGTCTGAAGTAAGATATGTTTGTTCAAGACAAAAATGCAAAGATTAGAAGAATGATCCGTTATCTAATTCTTTTTGTAAAAGAAAAGATTAAGTAATTTAATAATCACAGCTGGGGGAAAAGTTGGTATGAGATGCTAGTTCAAAAACCTGAATTTTGCTGCTGCCTGCTGTAAGGGACATGACAAGGAAGCTGGGCTCAAGCCATTTTGGGTCTGACCATAATTGTCCATTCTTAATATTGTTTTTCTATCTTCCTTGGCTAAAACGGACTCCTGCAACCTCCCATGGGCACCCCAAGCTTCTTCTAGCCTGACATAGGTCTACTGATCCTTCTTCTGTCAGGGCTTCACCTTTTGCTCTGCGATGCAGGGCAACAAGAGAAGAGGAATTTTGTTTACTTCCTCTTCCCAAATCTTCCTGCATTTTGTATTCATTCATATTTGTTAAAGTGAAGGGGAACATACAAATTATTGTTTTTCTTCTTTTTCTTTCTTTCAACTCAGGAAGATGACACACTGATTTATTGTGAAAATCACATATTCTCATTGAATAATTTTTAAACCTAGCTCACTAGTTCCAGAATATCTGTTGTGCTGAGACTATCTCATGAAAGCCTGACATGATACAGCTGGTGCTGATGTTGGGGCCAGTTCAACTGAACAGTATCCCTGTCATTCCCTACTGGTATGAGAGGACCTAGTTTGTGGACTAGGTTGTGAAGTTATTGGGAAACAATACAATAGTAACTGGAACAATGCATGTATCACCCCTCAAATGGATTAAACCCACATATGTGGCTAGGTGACTCCAAGCTTTGTAATATCAGTTTCTGCACTGAAAACATTGAAGTTTATCTGAGAATTGCATTGACTATTAAACCTTAGTGTTTCTGTATGCTCTCACTCACATTTTCCTGTATTGATACTGTGCCTAATTTCATTCCTCTTAGCAATGCAATTAATAGCAAGCTCTGAGAACTGCAAATTTAGGGAATGCATAATATCAAAAAGCTGGATTCCATCTAAATATGTTTGTAGGTGCACTCCTTGATTGGAACATGCACTGAAAATCTGCAAACAGATTCATCTATGTTACTGTAGGAAAACAGCCAGAAGCACTACAGCCTTGTGTCAGAGAAGAGTATTAAACCTGTGTAATTCCCAAAGTCCCTCTAGTTTTCTGACTGCAGGGAAAGTTTCATTTCCTGCTGCAAGATCTTTAGGAAGCTGGGTGTCAGTGACTGTAAGTAGGTTAGCTTAGCCAGCTGTACCTCTGTCTGTATCATTTTCCTTAGCTATCAGTTGCAGAGAACCGAGAGAGTTTTTTGGGACTTTCTAGTAGCTGTCACAGTAGCAATGCAGTTGTAGCTTGCCAGGATATATGCAAGCATATGTACCCAAACTCCTACCATAGCATATAACCAAGGACTGGTGAAAATTAGAGGAGGAAAGATGCAGTTTATGGGGGTTTTTTTTGTGCATGTATGTGTCATTTCATATCTAAGAGCCTGTTATTAGAAGAATTTTATGTCTGTTTACCTGGAAATGTGAATAGATGGCTTAATATCATAAGGTGTTAGGGATTTAGATAGCTGGAGCCTTGGTATTTCAGGAGCTTTTTATGCAGCAAGATTTCACACTTACATTTTCTCTTCTGGTTGTAAAAGTAATGTCTGCCTGCAGAGTGTTTTTCAGGTCATAAATCAAATTAAAGAAAAAACACGCATTTTGTGTTACAGGTTTTTGTTTCCAGATTTTATGTTTAAAAATCACTGGGTTAGGAAACACTGATAGGGTAAGAACAGGATATAGACCAAAAAACAGGAAAGAGTAGAATCAGCAAATTTCACTTTTTCTGTCTTTTGCTTAATGATTAATGGGATAGGCATATAAAGTATATAACTCCAGGAAACTTAGTTTTTGTTGTTAGTAATACCTATTTTTCATATTTTTTATGATGAAATTTGTTGAGTGGGAAATTGGAGGAGCTGGCCTTGTGAGGCCCCTCCCAAATGGAGCTGTCCTGTGATGCTGTGACGTGCAAGTTGGTAGCCTGCTGATGGAGCATGAACACTGCTCCTTCAGAGCTCAACAAGAGCTTTTGCTGTATGTTGTGTAACATGAAACTGGGCAGAGGGCTATGTGGTTTCGGGCAGCTGGTACTAGGAACAACATTCAAGGTAAACTCTAAGCCTTGCTGCTAATCCTAGAGGCAAGCAAAAGGAAATGGTGCAGTCATGTGACTTCACCAAGTGTATTGTAAACTGAATAATGGGTAAAAAGGGATTCTGAGTTGACAGAGAAGATTAGTGCTACTGGTGCTCCTTGCTGTGGTTTACTGGGATAGAGGGGGCTCTTGTCAAACATTTAAGTTTGCCCTGGTTCTGGTTTTCTTTTTTCTTCATTTGTAACCAAGAAATGTCTTCGTTTGTCTCCTGTCCTTCTTGTGCAGCTTTACACATTTGTAGCTTCTTGTATGGAAATCAGTCACTTCCTTGGAATTTCAGGGAACTACATGTACGTTAACCAGTAGAGAATGCAGGAAAAAAGATTTTGAAAATAATTTCTGAGCATATGTCTAGTTCAGTTGTCATGGGAAACTGGATCTGTCACTTATGGATGGATGTTTTGCCCACCTTGTTGTAAGCTCCCCTGTGTATGGCCTGGGATGTGTTGAAGGGAGGAATGCTCTGAGATAATTTGTATCCAATTGTGAACTGCATCTGCACAGCTTCTGTTCAAATATTCAATAAGTTACCTTAGTTAGTTTTCAAGGCACCTCATATTCTCTTGATGCATATAGTGCACTTGGCCTGTAAGTATGTAAGTTCTAAAATACATTTGAAACATGAGACTTTGGTTCCACTTTATGGGCTCACACTTCGTGAAGTCACTAAGGGTAAGGAAAAAGTTTTAACATCCCAGCCCTAAATTATTCTTTCTCATTTGTTAAGGTTTTACACATGCCTTGATTTGTGACATAATTCTGTGACAGAACATGCCAAGTGTTGGTGATTTCCTAAGAGTGAAACTGCATCAAATTTTCTTGTGTTTATGTTCAAAGTGCTTTAAATAACCTCCTGTCTGGATGCAGGCTTGTTACCCCTGGTGAAAATGTCTGACTACTACACAAAATGTCCTTTACTTACATTATTTTTCAGTATGTTGCCATATGAACCATAATTTTCTTTATGGAAAAATACAAAGGAACTCAAAGAAAAGAAAAAAAACCCCAACCTTGTTGCATGATAGCAGTAGAAATGCAGGCTTTTCTGTGTATGTTTTGAGAATGTAAACAGATTGCTCAGCACAAGTTTTATCTGGTCCTTTTCTGAAGTTCTTTGTAACTTTTGCCTGGGAGTGAAGTATAGAAAAGTTAGCCTTTTAATAGCAGGATGGCTATTTCATCATATATTCCCAGTTTTGAGAATTTTGGTTTAAAGGCAAGTAGAATATTGAGTTCTTGGGGGTTTTTTAACCTAGAAAGTAGAACAAAATACCTTGAACTACAATTATGTGCTTATATATAGTATTTGAAGTAGACTTAAGCCTAGCAGACTGATTGCTTTGGTATTAAGATTTTTGAATGGGAAATGCTGTTTGTGGAAAGCCAACTCAGCCAGTGGTCAGTGGCTGCATCTCATTTCAAGGTCATCAAATGTGTTTTGTAAGGAGATGACCCTTTAGCTCTCGGAACTTCTCCTGGAATCACTGAGCAGTAATGCTTCTTATTACTGGATTTCTGTGTAGGGAAAATTTTTAAAATATATTTTTCTTTCACCTCCAAAATTAAGAGGATAGTATTGGTTTAATTTAAATTACAAAATACATGTAAGGTAGGCTACCATTATTTAATTTATTGACCATTTCATTTTATTTCCCAAGAAATCAAAAGGGGGGAGATTAAGTCATAGTAGAAATCTGAAGAACTAGTTAATACGAGGGTGTTTTCACTCTTCTCTCTTCTCTGCAGTACTCTTCTCTTAATTAAGATCCAGCCAGATTTTTTGTTCTACTGTTTTGCTGATGGAGTTCATCTTGAGATGTAGAGTTCGCTACCAAAACCAAGCAGTAGGAAGTTAGGCTTTAATTCAGCTTTAGAAAAGCAATTTTGTTCCCTTTTTGGCAATTCACTGCATCCTTCTAATGCAAGGTCACTCTCCTACAGACTAAAATGTCACCTTCCAGCAGGAGCATGCCATGAAGAATTTCTAGCTGACCACAGACCTGAAACATGGGTGACAACTTTACAGAAATAGAAATAATCCCCCAAGAAGTGCTTAAAATTTTTCAGAGCTGCTTTTTCTAGTGTATGATTGTACATTTGGCTCACAGCAGGCAGGTTGTATTCATATCAAGGTATGGAAAAAAATGCAAAATTTATTAAGCATAAAAATGAGAGTCCCTTTTGCTTTTCCAAATGCAGTGTGCACAATTGAATTTTAATAACTATATACACCTCAAATTTTTATGGCATAAAATGCACAGTTGTGTAAAAGGTGGTGAGAAATTATATGCTGTACTGTTACTTTTATTTATGATGTGGCTTTACAGCATTGTTTCCAGTGCTCGACTCTATACTACTGTAAACCCTCACTATTAGTAACAGTGCAGTCAATGAGCTAGACTGCACTTCTATCAGAGGCTTTGTGGGAATTTTTTTTCATAAGGCAGAAATGGCAAAATTCCTGAACTTCTTACTGAAACTTAGCAGTGAGTCGTGTCTGCACGTTACTGCAAAACTGGTAAGAAGACAAATATTCATTGAGAGCAGAAGTAACAGCACTTAAAAGCAAGGAAAGAACCATAAAAATCATATAAAATTCAACATCTGATAATAGTTGTGATTTTGTCAGGGATTGCATTTTATGAAAAATGAATTTGGTGCCTCGTCTAGGGGTATGCTATGTAAGATCTTCCAGCATGTACTAGGTTGAGAGATAAAAAAATTAAAAAGGTTTTTCAGAAGATTTAGAAATAAATATCAATAATTATCTGTATTAAATGAGAAAGAGACAAATATCCTTCATATACTTTCATTAGTTTGTTTTGTTGGACTTTTTTTTTGCTCCTGAAATACTGAGTAGGCCTGAGAAAGCCTAAGGTCAAAAACCCCATTAAAACAGAGAAAAACATCTCTCACATATCTGCTTTTCGAGACTTTCGCTTTCTAGTGCACATCAGCATGAAGCTAAAGCATCTTACAGAACAGAATGTCAAAGAGCCTTTCACAACTATCCAAGTCCCAACCATTACTTGCTGCTTTGGGTATTTTCTGGCTTTAGCAATACAAAATTCTAAAGGTTAAAGGAATTCCTTCGGGACTTGGATCTCTAATGGAGTCAGTGTGCTTTAAATGAAAAGTTCTGTCAGTCTAAAAGAAAGTATGATGGAGACTTTTGTTGTCTAGGAAGTGGGGGCACATCCTTAACAATAATGGATGTAAAACATAGAGGGAGAAGAGACAGGGAAATGAAAAATGTGACCTGTATCAGATAGTTAAAAAAACCCCACCAAACCAACCAACCAAAAAAAAAACCCAGAGCAAAACAAACAACAGACATGAAAGTTCATTACCTGGACAGCAGTGACTGTAGAAAATCAGAAAACATGCACATTTTTTTGCAAAAAAGGAAAAACTCAGCTTACATTGAACAGGACAGTGCAAGAAACAGCTATATCAGTGATGAAGAGTTTAAAACTTTTTGTGGCATCAGAGACAAGAAAGGAGGCATTCCAGGGCAGGCAAGGTCCCTCGAGGAATGACAAGACCTTTACCTTGCCCCTTTTCCAAGGCATGTGGAGATTGTTAATGCCTGGCACAGACCAGCACTGCCTCACAAGGTTTGTTTCATCCCTTGTCCCAGTGTCATGCCTGTACTTTTGATAGTTCTGGGACTTTTGATAGTTCATAGAGAACACCAGTGGCTCTTTGAGGAGCCAGCATTCAGTGCTGAGGAGCTTTCTATCTAACTGAAGGCAAAAAACATGTTGTATAGGTACTTCTTCACTGCTCTGTTTGGTTACATGTGTCTTTGCACACATCAGGTGGAGACGAGAGAGGAAAACAAAGATGCGATTTTGGAAGATACTTGGTGAAAAATGTTCTGCACATAGACCATTAGAACAGAGCTTGTTAGGAGGTAAAATCATGTTGTGGTTTCAGACTGAGAGGAACCATTCCTTGTGTAGTGAGATGTGTAATGGATACAGAGCACATTTCGAACAGTCTGTGGTTTTTTCTTCATTGCTCTGTCCTGCCTGTGATACACACAGGAGTCTGGAATGAATGCCAAAGTGTTTGGAGCCCTTGAGTGGCTCATATAGTCCATGAATAGACTCTTCTGGCCATGTGGAACTGCCTTCTTTTTTTTCCCTGATGAAGTGATGGGCACCTGATGCTGTATTTGCTGCTTGTGTGGCAGGAGAGCTGCTGCGGAGTGTTCCCATGGCAGCCATGGAATCCCTGGTAAAAGGGATCCATTACCCTTCAGATCAGCTACACGGTATGGATCCTTGTCGTCTCATGACTGGCAGCAGGAGCAATGACTTGTGGAGGAGGAATTCATAATTCATTGGAGTGTCTTCTCAACCTAGGCATAAGCTGCCATTTAGGCATTGGGGAGATGGAAGCTAATGAAATCTATGACAAAAAGAGTCTGACAGGTTTTTCTAGAAATGTAGCTCCTCTACAACTGTGAATTGCCATAGAGGAGTTCAATATGAATTTTTGAGTTGTACATGAGGTTTTTTCTGCTCCCTCAAAGGATTTAAAGGTTGAGTGAAGCCCTTAGCATCATTGTCTATTTGGAGTAAGAATGAGTGGCACTTGGTGAAATCGTGAATAATTCAGAGCATCTGTGGTGGAAGGTGGGGGCAGGAGTAAAATAGTTTGGATTTTTTTGCTTCAGCCAGAGTTTGGGGAGTAGTTAATGCCTAAGAAAGAAAAACTTTGAACTGGAGACAGTTTCTGAACAGCTGGTGCAAGGCAGCCTGGCTTCATTCATAGACCTTACTAGAAAAATAGAAAAAACTAACAAAAGATACAAGGAAGGTGAATACCTTTATTTTCTGAAAAGCATTTGCATTTGCCTGATGATGCATGATGCAGGGAGAAAATTCCAGACAAGCCTGAAGAGTACAGTAATGTTATTCTGCCTTTGGCCAGAGCATGGCTGTGGGTGTCAAAGGGCAAAAATATTTTTCTAGCATTTTTTTCTTATGATTAAATAAGAAAAACAGTCTTGGACAATGATTCTACTGTTAGTGTTTGGTTAATTACAAGCTTGAAACTCTAAACTCATTTGTGGGATGATACTCATCAAATCACACACAAGTTCAAAAATAGCACACATTTAGATGAGGACTAAAACACTTTTGCTTTCTTACCCATCAAAAGATTTGAAAGCATGTGGGGTGTAGAAGATGAAGGATATCTGAAGTCATGAGGGTTCCCTTCTGTACGTACATGATTTAGTAATAAGAGACCCAGTATGAATTAAGTTTTTTTAGTACAGCAGAGGGTGTCTGGGGCAGTTAATTTTCTTCTTTTGTGTTTCTGGTAGGACTACTTCTCTGGGGGTTTAAAGGACTCATCTCTACAAAGACAAGAAGTCTTTCAGTGTCCTTGATCTTGCATCCAGGAACTATTGTCCATCATGTCTGCGTGCCCCTCAGGAGAGTTTCAATAGCAGGGTATGATGATTGATTTTGATAGTATCTCTACAGATTTTTTAAAACTTTCGTTTCTCGTTTTTTAAGTTTAAGTGGTAGGATGGAGGTAAAATTATTGCAGTTGTCTTCTGGGACAGGAGAGGGTGAGAACTGGATTGAGAAAGAAGGGTTTCATTCCTGAGGCAGTGAAAGATTAAATATCATAGAGAGACAGTTACTGAACTCCACTTGTGTCACAATAATGTTACCTATTTGCAGATAGACATGCCCTGCAGACACTTCAGGTGCGGTGTTCTTACTTTTAAAAACTAATAATACAAACTGTTTTATCTCTGGAGTTCCTCTCAGTACCTCATTGGGATTGCTGCGGCTAGAATTACCTCTGTGCTTTGGAGCTGTGTGTTCTTCGTAAGCCACTCTGGGAGTGCAGTGTGGCTTTTGTTCATGATGTCTTTCTTTTATGATGGATGGGAGAGGGATTGACATATGTATTGGCACGTGGGAAGCAGAGAATTGGCTTTTGGACCAATGGAGAGTTGAAATGAAGCCAGGCTACATGGTAAGACTCAAAATTCAGACCTTTTTTCTCCATGTGGTAGCATAAAGGAAGCCAGCATATCAACGCTGTTAGTCCATTCGCAGTGCTGAGTTGCTTGTATGATATGGTCGGCCTTGTGTGAGTCACTGATGCCCCTGCAGATAGTGCTCTCAGGAAAAAATAATTCCTGTACATGAGGAAGTACTGTGAGAAACATCAAGATGTTAAACAAGATGATTCCTGGACATTAAATATCCAAATGGTAAACACTGCATTATAATGTGAATCCCCATAATAAGTGTTTGTAACTTTAGCCGTCCACCACAGTTGCAGCAGTTCAAGGGATTGGTATAAAAGAAGATTAGAATATAATCCTCCCACTATTTTAATCCATCTGAGGAAATCCAAGGTAGATGCTTAAAAAGTTACTAATATCTAAAGAGAAAGCATGCATAGAATATTAATATTTCAAATTATTTATATTTAGGAAAGTCATAGGGCTCCATATGGTTCCACACACAGAGATTTTACACAATTATGAAGATTTTTGTCAGAAACTCTGTGGATAATTTCAGTTTTTGATAGCCTGTGAGCTAACAGATATTCATTAACTAAAAGCAACACTGGAAGAAAATAAAATATAGAAAAACAAAGCTAAGGTATTTTTTTTTGGTTTTGTAGTTGTGTTGAGGGGGAGTTTTCAAGGGGAGCTGCTTTGATGGGAACATTTTGGAAGACATGCCCCAACTAGAAAAGTTTTCAAGTAATCTTAGACATCAGATCACAAAAGCAAATGATAACAAGTTGATAGATGGTATCTAGCCCAAAATTCTAAAGATTTTATAGTAAGTGAGTTCATTTGATAAGTGTAGTGTAAAATTTCTCACTTTAATGGTGCTGGGAGCTTGGAAAGTGTTTGTGCTTGTTTTGGTGATTCTAGGTGTTTTGGAAGGGGCTAGAGAATAGGGAATAAATAATAAGATTATAAAAATTGTTTTATTACATTACGCAGCAGTTTAAAAATAAGGGCTACTATTTGTTGTAAGAGGTTGTTCTGAGAGTGATAAAGAATTCATCTCCAGATTTGTATGCTTGAAATTCAAATTTTTGATGTATATACAGGGTGCAGTGCTAAAGCTCCAAATTATACCTAGTGGAGAGCTCGTCAATAGCTGTAGAAATCTGGCTGATTCAGAGGTCATTCTTTAGCATAAAGGTGAACCTCTATCCCTTCACTAAGACCCCTGACCCAGAGATGGTGTTCAGCTCCATCTCGAGGTACCTTCTGTATTTCTGCCAAAGAGGCAGAACCCATCACTGTAAGTTGTAACCTGAGTGGTTGCTCAAACTCCTGTCTCAACAAAGGCATAGAACTGGAGGGATTTTGGAGAAAGAAAGACAACAAGAATGATCAAGCCTGTGAAAACCTTTTATGTTAAATAGCTGTATAGGTCAGGACTCCTTAGCCTGCTGTGGAGATTGTTGGAGATGATGGTGGAATATGTTAGAGATCTACTGAATTGCAAGTGGCGTGGTGAGGGTGGAAAGGGAGACATTGTTCACCACTACAAGTGTGAGAGGGCAGCAAACAGAAAGTGGCAGGCAGCTATGAGAATACAGATAGATACCTTTTTTATACCAGTGCCAGTCAAGGAAAGTGATAATCATGAAATGAGACTTACTAAAAAACAAACCCATAAATAAATTCTTCCCTTCCCACCCAGGAGAGGAATGCAAGTAGGAATGAAGGTGACTATGGCCAAGACTAACCAGGTTTCTGTCTTCTTCAAATTATAGGGTAAAAAAAAAAAAATAAAAAAGAGACCTGGATATTTTCAGAGTTGCTACTAGTTTTTATTACTGTTTTAAATCTGCCAGCAGAGTGCAAGCTGGGATTCCTGGGCAAGGCATTAAAGGCTACCCTAGAGATAGGACAGACTCCCAACTCCGTGTGCAATATTCCTAAGGAATAGTGTTATTTGTTCCTGGAGGCTGAACATAAACTTGGTCTCCATCTTTGGGGAAGGTAGGAACACTAATCCTGTGTACTGAGTGTTGTGCCCCATTAGACATTAAATATGCTAAATACAATTGGGACATTCTGTTTAATTGAGTACTTTCTGTTTTGTCTTTGCCTGTGAGCTATCTGAAGAATGCAGTTTTTGTTCTACCATTCTTTTTTGCTTCCTTGCGGCCATATGTGAGGCCATGGAGTAAACAGAGATGAATCTGAATGGAAAAAAAAATAGCTTCTAATTTTAAGATGAACCTTAAGTTTACTTTCATTGACACAGAAGCAACTGTGATGTGAAGCAGAAGATGCTGGGAGAATGGGAATACTGCTTTTGTGTCATTTTATGCTGTTTTAAAATTATAGCCTGAGAGTTTAATTTCTATTGGTTCAGGGAAGCACTACATTTATAACAAAATTTACAGGCTTGGGCTATAGAGGTGGCACAGTTAAAAAGTCTGTCAAGATTTCTGTAGCAATGACCTATTGACAGGAATCTCCAATTGCTGGTTAAAAAAATAAGTTTTGGGCAATATTATATGCTTATTGGTTGACTCTGTAGATGCTTTTTTTTTTTTTTTATTGAATTTTTCAACCTATTTAAACATTTTTTTCCACCTTTGAAAGAAGAAATGGTGTTGCTCTCTGCTTTCATCATTAACACTATCTGAACTGCTCTGGACATTAGGCTTTAATAGTATGCTTTAAAAATTCAAACTATTCTAGTTTTGCTCTTTAATAAAGAAGGGGGTAATACTGCAAATTTGCACTTCTTGTTAATGCATGCTTTATGCTGAGTATGCTCTGCATATCACATAAAGAGCATACCCCTGGTACAGTGTGGGAGGCTTTACATATGATCTCATGTTTCAGGTCATTCCTCAAGCCCAGGACAGAAAAAAGGCTGACCTGAAGGTGTTTGCTGTGGCAGAGCTATTGCCTTATCCATCAGAATGTCACTTCATAGGGCACATTGATTCCTTAAACACCACTTCAGTAATCACCACGTAGGTGATTCAGTGAACTGATTGTTCAATGTGAAGCAATTCGGAGAGATAAGGTTTTATACTTCTGCAACAAGAATGTCAAAAGCAGGTTGAGGGGATATTTTAGCTAATCTGCCTTGTTTTCTGACCTCTGCTGGCATGATGCTGGCCTAGCTTTCACAGCGAAATTTGGCACTAAGAGCTGTGCTCCAAAAGGCTCTCCAACAGCCAGTCCCGTTGCTGTGAGCAAGCAGCGAAGGTGATGGACAGCATGCAGTGAGTAACAGCAGTGCCAGTGCTGCCTCTGCAGCCAGGCTTGCTGAAGTAGAAGGTGCATTTTATTTTTGGTCTTTGTATGTGTGCAAGTCTTCCATGAATCTAGGCAGTCTTGGTGTGCCCCTCCTTTGCCTGTGCAGGAAGGAACTGGCAAATGGTGATCAATGATCTGAGGGATTTATCTGAAATCACCCAGATGGAGGCAGGATTTGGACAGGGATCTCCAAGGGCCTGATGATCTTCCTCACCACTAAGGCATCCTCTTGACTTAAAGACAACCAAGATGGCATTGTTCTTCCCCCAAGTGAAATGCCTTACTTGCTTATCATTTCCTCCAGAGCCTTTTATGATCTTTCTGGCGCTTATCTCCTCTTTGCCATCTTTTGCCTTTCGTAGTGTGCCATTGAACAGAATCCTTGCAGACAAGCCAAATGATATTCAGCAAGTGAAGGAAGGTGTAGAAAAATGCAGTTCACTTGGTCCTTTTTTCAGACTGTACGGGCAGCTGGGAATCCTAGTCACCTGAGTATAAAGACCTTGCTTTATTGTTACGACGTGTTTATTATTGAATTACCCAATAGCTATAGGAAAAATTACGTATTTCTTTTTCCCTGTGAAGTCACTGTGAATTTGCACACATGTAATGTAGGTGCATACAGTGTCTCAAGTGCTAATTTGTATCCCACTAATTATAAGAAAGTCTGGAGGAGTAGATCAGATGTAGACATAGTTAACTAGGACAGTTATTGCCCATCATGTGTTATATGGTTCTGACACCATTAATGTTTTAAGGGCTCAAAGAAGACTTTCAAGGGAATTGGATTTACCTTAAAATCCAATAATGCTGTAATCCATACAAAGATGAGCCCTTAATTTGAATGCAGAGAGTTAGAATATTGATCATCACTGTCCTATGCTCCTACAAATTATCTGATAGTTTGATATGCTTTACTTGGGAATTTAAATGTCACTGTATCCATTTAACAGATGGTGAAATTATAGCACAGGGTTTGTGAAACACGTCTAATTAAATTCAAAAGTGTTAAATGGATGGGTATCCATTTATATCGTCTTGATAAAAAAGGTTATGTTCTAGGTGTATTTAGTTAACTGCAGTGGTTAAGATTTCAAATACTCTGAAGTGTAATTTGAAGTCTGTAGATGTAGTTAAGCTGACATTCTCACATTGTGAAATGGCTCCTGTCTAAAAGAAGGGACCCTTTCTTTGTCTTTCAAGCATATGGAGAAAAAGGAATGTTTATGCTCAGCTTAGCAAGAAACTGCATGAGAGAGTGTTGAAAGTATTTTGGATTTATTCCTTGAATTACTGTTTTTTAATCAATTCATTGGATCAGAAATGGGCTAGTTACATTTATCTGGGGTAGCATATCTGAAATTTATGTGTTTGATTAGCCTTGAAGAACTGTAATTTTTTAAGAGTTCTAGCATTTTCAATATCAGACTTAAGCTGTGCCTTATGGCAAATACCAGTGTTTGAATATGCTAACAGAAATGTTTTTCTACTCCTTGAAGATAGAGTACTTAATGTAATTGGTAAACCAAATGATACCTAGCACTCTGTTGTAATGCTCTACTTCACATGTAAATTATATTTTCAAGCACCAAATTTTTTCTCAGTTGTGATTAATCCTTGAAATAAAGGGGGAGGGCAAAGCAGCTAGTTTGTTTTTAATGATACATTCCTCCTTTGGGAAAGATGAACTATGCATAACTTTGTTGAATTTAGCAATTTACAATGAATTGTTGAGTTGTCCGTGGAGACCAATTCTGTTCCTTCAGGAGAGTTTGTCAGGTTACATTGTGCTCTGTTTCTCTAAAGGAAAGAAGCTCTTACGTGTCTATCTGTGGCAAGAGGTAGTAAGTTCCTTGCTACAATTTGAACTTAAATAAATCTAGCAAATAAAACTAAGCTGTAATCTATTTGATGGGTGAAGAAAAGACAGAGGCAGAGAAGACAACTAATTCAAAACATGCTCTTATTTTGTGTGGATTTGGTTTGCATGTCAAAATTTCAGATTGTATTCGGTGTTGGGTCTCATTCCTATTTGCCTGTCTGTCACATGCTCTTAGCTGGTCTTTAGCTTTGTTGGTTGCCTTGCCTCCTCTTCCTGCTCTTTCCCATTTTCAGATTGTACATAGATATTAGTGGCTGATTAATTCTGCTAAAAGACCTGTTTGCTGTCTTCTGAACCTCTTAAGTCCCACGGGAGAAAGTGGGAATGTGCAGTAACATCTAGCTTAATCCCTTCAGGTGAGGGGGAAAGCATCTGTGCAAATGTTGGGGATTCCTGTGGGAAACTATGGTGGATTCTTGCTGGCTGAATCTTTTTTTGTATGGAGTCAGTAGAAAACACCTCACAAAATATTTCAGATTAGTGGAAAAACACTGTCACTTGGGAGTGCTGCTGGGCCCTTTTTTGGGAGAGGGAATACTAGCAGAGAGTGCTGGAGCAGTGGGATGTAACAGTGTGTGGGCTCAGAGATGCTGCAGGCTTTTAAAGGTTATTTAGTGGAAGAGCTTAATGGATAATGATCAAGTGCAACAAGATTTACATATTCAATTTAGTGTGTTATGCAGCAGTGTCATGGCCTTCCTTCATTCCAGCACAAGAAACAAAACATGGTTTCCTAGCAGTGAGAATGTTGATGCCCCTCCTGGTGCCAGGTGTTGCACTGTGTGTGTGATCTGCCGTGATGGAGTGGGTGGTTTGGTTTGATGGATACTTTTTTTTTTTGCTAAAACTGTACTGAGAGCTGGCATTTGAACAAGGAATGGTGATGAATGAAAATGCTCCCCATCCCTTTTATTAAAAACTACTGAAAATTAGTATTGTGTATGTGGGACTGATGGGGAATGACAAATTCACGAACCAAAGGTTTGAATTCAGACTGTTAGAAATGACAGTGTATCTATCTCTCTACTGATTGAAAGAATACTATAAATGTAAATAGATCTGCCGACCTGTGTTCCCCTGTCTGCGTTTTGACTCTGTATTTCACAACTGTGAAAGTATTTGGATGTCAAGTGAATCATGTGAAGTACGAAAGAGAAATAACTTTTTTTTTTTTTCTGTCTCTTCCTCTCCACATTTCCCAAAACTGCAGCCACAAGAATAAGTCTTCAGGCTGGCCTCACCCTTCAGGGACCTGGAGCTTGAACCAGGGGACACCTTATGGATGGGAGATGACGGCAAACAGAGATGGAAGAGACTACTTCATCAGGTAAGTGGGCAGAGTGAGCTGTGCAGTGTGTGGCACAGCGCTGCAGCCCTTCTCTCAACTCTATTACCTTAGAATCCTAACTCCTGCTTCAGCCCTACACAATTAATGTTCACCGGTTTGGTTTATGGCACAGGAATAGCTCAGACTGTGCTTTACTGCACTTGGCTTTGGTACTTGGTTACTTCATTTGCTCAAGAGAATGCTGATAATATAAGGACCTGTAATTCTTTGAAGAATTACAAGTAAGGTCATTAACAAAAGATAAGTAAAAAATAAAAATGCCATGTTTAAAGAACGAGGCAGGAGGTCAGTTCTGACTGAGACTTCCAACGCTCCTCCATCTCTGCCATGTGAGGTCTTTTGGTTTGTCTAATAATTATACTGGTAATGAGAAAGTGTATGTTTTGATCCTGTATAGTTAATATACTAATTCTTAGCTTTTCCACATTTTTTTTAGCTCTGGGTTGAAAATAAATGTCAATGTGTATGCTAAATCATAAACATAATTGGCTTTTCCCATTGGAAACTGTGCATAATTATTCTTTAAAATCACTGAGATGGCTTGGATAAAATACATTTTGCCATTCTAGCAAATGTACTCTTAGACAGCTTTGGAACTTCTTCACTAAAAAGGAGTGATGGTAGTGAGTTAGCAGAACCATTGGCTGCTTGGCATTCATTGCTTTAGCTTACATTTCATTTTTAAGGTTAGCATTTTGATTCTGTTCTTGTGAAGTTTTTTTTAAAATTATTATTTCATTTTTGTCTCTATCAACCTATTTAGAAACTTGGAGCTACTTGAAAAAGTCATGGATGAGAATTAGAATTCTTTTAACACAGAGTAGAAGGATCAAGCTTATTTTTAATTGACTGTTAAAAGTCCTTAATTTTCTCAAGATCCTTCAACTGCAAAAAAAAAAAAGTAAAGCATAAGAGTGAAGATCCCTGTTACTGTGCTTTGCTTTCCTAGCCCTTTTGTCCAGGGGGTGTGCCTTGGCTTCCTAGGAGTCATTTGCTTTTGGAGCCAAAGCAAGATTTGTAGCAGCCTGGTGACCTGAAGGCTTTCAAGATTTAGAGCAATTTCAGACCTGTCCAAATTGGAACAAATTTTCTGGGTTAATGAGGGCTCAGAAGCTGACTTTGAAATGTCCGTTTCTTCCTTCAACAAGTATTTGTCATGCTTTGGATGTCTGAAAGATGGACAGTGTGAAGCTGAATGCCAGGCACAATATAACTGTATTAGCATAGGTTTTCTGCCTGAGTTAATTAGGCTTGTGAAGAAGTATAGGTGAGCCTCCAAAGTACTGTGCAGATCTGAGACTGTTGTTTCTGTTACTCAGGTTAGTGAAGAGACCTGCACATCTCATTCCTATTTTCTGTAGACTGTTGGTATGTTCTTCTCTGTGTGTATGAGATTCATTTGAAGGATTAATATCCTGATTCTGAGGACAGGCACTACATTTGATATCTCTTTTCTCACTGGTCACATAATGGGATGCTGCACTTGTGTACCTGTCAACAGTTGTAACTTACAAAATGCAGTGCCTTAGTACTCATTAATTTTGCAGTTTGGGAATGTTTACTAACCCTCTGTAGCTAATGATTATTTTGTTTATTTTTTGGAATGGCTTTTAGTACCTTAAAGTGCCACATCCCTCTCTTAAATTGAGAAAACTGCATCTAGGAAAAAAAATCGATAATGGAGTGCCAAATTATGCCTTAAGTAATATTAGGCCTGTAGTTGTCTTGTTGTTGGAGTGGTTGTTTTGGGTTTGTTTTCTCATGCTCTTACAAGGTACTTGCTTTTATTCTCTTTTGGGCTCTGGTCTTCTGTCCGTTTTTCCCTGCATGTGGATAGCAGACTACTTGGGAAAAAATAGTCTGGTCTGAGGGGTAATGAGCATGAGGCCTCTGAAGAAGCTGACGTGTAGAAGCCTTTGATGTTTTGTGCCAGGCTTTCCAACCCATGGGAATCTCTGAGCAGTTTCAAGTGCAAGTTGAACACTGATACATACCTACACATTGCATGGTTTACAGTACCTATTCCTGTATCAAATGTTTTGCAGCAACAGCATTGGCTGTAGCATGTGCACAGATGTGCTTCCAGACTAGTAATGCGTCTTACGTGAAATGACACTCCCCAGGAATGCATTAAAAGCCAGTACTTTTGGAAACAGAATAAAGCCAGGGAACCATTTGGAACCACATGGTGCTGCACCGGGTCACCAGCCACCCACCATTACCAGGGAACATCAGCCCAGATGGCTGCTACGATGTGACTGGGTAGTTCTGTGACATATATCTTGGTCTTAGAAGAATGACCAAAGACTAGATAGAACCAGTGACTTGCCAGTGATTCCTCTGTGGAGCTGTATATAGTATCTGTCCTTACAGTGACTGTTATTTGGCAGAGAAGCTCTCTCTGGCTTTCAAAACAACTGCTTTTGCAAATAATGAGACTACATAAATAAAAACAGAATTTAATTTTCCTTCCTTCATTTTTCACACCTAGATTTTAGGAACGATATAGTGAGATGATTTTTGACAGTTATGCCAATAAAGACAGGAGAGAGATCAGCGAGATAGCATTTCTTATTGTCTCTAAGGCCTTTTATAGCCATGCAGATTAACAAATTGCATCACACTGAAGGAGAAAAAGCAATTCAAATACTTTGCTTGGTTTTGATTAAAGATGTATAAACCAGGTATTATCACAATGAAATGAATGCATGAGTTCTGTATGAGGAAGTAACATAATTCACAGCGACATTAACTGCTTTTTAGTTAAATAATTTACTTTGTGCCATATGTACAGATCCATTCAACTGCAAGCAGACTTATTGTAATTTTGAAATTGTGGGAGGAATAGAGAATCCAGGAGAATCTTCTGGTGAAATGAAATGTAATTATATAGTGTTGGTGCAAATGCTTTAAGGCATGAATGGGAAGAGATGTTTATTCTTTCTGCTGAAGCAAATTTGATTTCTTTCAAATCTCTGAAAGCCCTTATGACATGAGCTAATCAGGGGCAGCTTCCATTGCCAGGCAGTGCTTTTGTAAAAGTGTGAGAAGAATCTCTTATCAAAATATTTTCAGATGTTGCTATCAATTCATTATCTCTTCTGTACAGATGGCACAACCAGGGTCATTTTGCAAACCTCTAAAATATATTTTTTAAGTTTAGGCTATGGTAAATTAAAGTTTTAGAACGTCACCTATTCCCTTTTAACTTGCCCCTTTTACTTGAAATAGCATTATGAGATAAGTAATACATTTCAGTATGGGAGGATGGCAATCATCTAGCATTCTTCCTGCATGTTTCTCTACTCCACAAGCTGTATTAAGCTGGACTTTCAATATGAAATAATTTGAATACAGTATATGTAGCCACTTTAAAGTCCTACATGTTTAATTTGCATTTATTATATAAATAATAAATGCTGTGTAGTATATGATTATGAGAAATTCTGTAACATTAATTTAAATAAAAGCATGACACAATAAAAATGGTTTTGGTGAGAATATAGCATTTCAGGGAGATAGTATGTGGAGCAGAAGCTTTTGGCTGATTTTATGTACAAAAGGTTTAGCCTCATGGCAATTTCAGCTCCTTATTTTTGCCACTGCTGTGATCTTACTGATTTTTGGACCTCTACATTTTTGTCCTTTCCCTTGTGGAAATCTTGTTTCCTGTCAGATCTGGAGGGAAGTTGATAGAAGGAAATAAACTGGCAAAAGCTAGTAAAAAGTCAATCCTATGGAGAAAGCAATAAATTTTATGTCAGTTTTGCTCTGAGCCAATCCCTTGCATGGTCTCATGAAGTTGCAGAATAGTTTAGTATGGAAGAATCCTCTGAAGGTCAGGCTGTCCAGCCTCCTGCTCAGATCACAGCTAATACCAGGTGATGAGCAGCGTTGCTGCCACACTGAAATATCTGACTGATTTGAGAATAGGGTTGCAACAGAGTCGTCTTGTCTTAAGCTGCCCTGCAACTGCACTTGAAGGTGCAAGTTGAAGTAACATTTGCTGCCTTCAAAAGTCATACTTTTTTGATTCCTATTGGTGTTTAATTCCAAAGGAATGAGGTACTTCGGTTATTTCATGGATCTGGTTTCTGTCATTCAAATAAAGACCAGAGAATGCCAAATAAAATTAGCTGAAAGGAAGTGTAGCCCTTCTCATGTGGACTTAAAGCAACACTGGTTCCACTAAAGTGTAGTTAGTTAGTAGACTCTCAAGATAGAGGGGTCTGTTAGGTCAGCTGATTGCCGTACCCTTGTTTGCAAGAGGTGCTATTGGTTGTGTTTATTTTGCTTTATTATTTTTATTGGTTGTGCTTACTTGCTATTGCTATTGCCATTGCCTGGGAGAGGATGATGGGGTCTGCCTGTGTTTCCACTTTGGTTTTCTCTCTGTTTGACTCCATGGACCCTGACCATCTGTACTTGTGCATATTAGCTTGCTTCTGTACTCCAGTCTGGAACAAACTGAGCAAACAGTTGGGATCCAGGCAAGAAATTAAAGGAAGCACACCCAGATATCAAAGCCTGCAGCATTATTACTGCTTGGCTTGAAACCACAGGTCAGTCTCCAGAGTGCACAGCAGAGCTGGGAGAGAACTACTAGTCAGAAGTCTTTCTAAATCTTGTTTATGTTAATATGACGAGGTTGCTAGAGCAGTTGAAATTACCAGGTGACCCATCTAGTGGATGAGGGAAACTCTGAGGATGTAGGCTACTTGGACTTCAGCAAAGTCTTTGATATTGTCTGCTGTGAGATTCTCATGGAAAAGCTGGCAGCCCACATCTTGGACAGGTGCACTCTTGACTGGATTAAAAACTGGTTGGATGGCTGAGCCCAGAGAGTAGTAGTGAATGGTATCACATCCAGTTGGAGGCCAGTCACTAGTGAGGTTCCTCAGAGCTCAGTACTGGAGCCAGTCCTGTTTAATATCTTTATTGATGTTCAGGATGAGGGGATCAGTAAGTTCACAGATGACACTAAGTGGGGTGGGAGTGTTGATCTGCTGGAGGGTTGGAAGACTCTGCAGAGGAATCTGGACAGGCTGGATCAATGGGCTGAGGCCAACGACGTGAGGTTCTGTAGAGGAATAGACTCAGTGCAGGTAGCTCAGTGTGCAGCTGCAGTGTGAGCTGCAGGTTGAGCTCTGTGGGGTGGGAGCTGGCGCTACAGGCAGGAGGCCATGCACTGCTAACTCTTTGCATAACAAAGGGCACAGGGACCTGTGGCCCAGCCAGGTGACTGGACACTCAGAGACACAGCAGGAGCTGAAGATCCCAGACTCCCTGTGCTTAGACTGTAAGTGTATAAAAGGTTTCTTTTTTTCTGAGTCCATCCTTGGAGGCGTCCAGCTTGAGCTGTTATTTTGTTATTGCACCATGATTAAATTATTCTAAGCACAGAGACCTATGACACTCTGCTATGGGAAACTAGGGGCTGAGCTGGTAAGAAGACCTGGTCTGACTGTGAGTGTGGGGTGTGTAGCTGTGAAGGGGCCTCAGTCCTGGTTTAGGTGGTGTGAATGTGACAGTGACTCCTGGATGGTCAGACAGGGACAGTTGAACAAGTCTAAGTTGCTGGCTCCTGCACTTCAGTCATAACACCCCCTGTAGTGCTACAGGCATAGGGAGAGTGGTTGGAAAGCAGGCCAGTGGAAAAGGACCTCAGGGTGTTGGTTGACAGTAGGTTGAACGTGAGCCAGTGTATGCCCAGGTGGCCAAGAAGGCCAGCAGCATTCTGGCTTGGATCAGAAATAGTGTGACCAACAGGACCAGGGAAGTGATTGTCCCGCTGTATTCAGCACTGGTGAGGGCACACCTCTCAGGGTTCAGTTCTGGGCTCCTCACTTCAAGAAAGACACTGAAGTGCTGGAGCGTGTCCAGAGAAGGGCAACAGATCTGGTGAAGGGTCTAGAGAGCTGAATCATATGAGGAGCTGCTGAGGGAGCCTGGAGAAAAGGAGTCTGGGGAGACATTACTGCTCTTCTTAACTACCTGAAAGAAAGTTATAGCACAAAGAGGGTCGGCCCCTTCTCCCAAGCAACTAGTGACAGAACGAGAGGACACAGCCTCAAGCTGCACTAGGGGATATTCAGGCTGGTCATCAGGAAGAATTTCTCTGTGGATAGGGTTGTTAAACATTGGAATAGACTGCCCAGGTGGAGTCACCATCCCTGGAGGTGTTCAAGAAATGACTCTATGTGGCACTTAGTGCTATGGTCTAGTTGACAAAGGTGGTAATTGGTCAAATGTTGGACTTGGAGGTCTTTTCCAACCTAAATGATTCTAGATCACATCATATTTGGATATCTTGGACACCTTATTTTTTAGTAGTGCTTTTGTATTTAGTAAAAAAAATTATTCTAGACTTCTTCCAGGTGCATCTGGCAAGCTTAATTCTTTTCTCTAAGGTATGTTATCCTGCATATAATATCAGCTCCATGATTTTTGGCTTGTGAAATCATTATGTTTAGGTTGTCCTTGTTTGGCTTAGTAGCTATGCTATTCCTGAAACATGAAATTCTTAAATATCAGCTTTTGCCCTGTACAGAAAATAGAGGTAACATGTTTCTGTCCTTTGATAACTAGTGTAGCTCACAGCTTCTCGAAGCATACATGGTACAGTATTTCTTTGCAATAAAATGTGTTATGATATTCTTCAATACTCAAATACTTACCTACATTTTCTTTAGTAGTCTTCATCTTATTTTTTCAGGGCCTGCTGTGCTTAGAAGAGGGAACTCAGCTGTGTTTTCTGAAAGTTCACCTCTGTGCCTGTTGCATGCCTCCTGTCTGGCCTGTGTGCTCCTCCTTGTACACCCGGTTTTCATAGCTGGCCAGCAATGTGGAATGGCACAACACAATCATTGATGATATTAATAGCATATCAATCAAGCATCCTGCTTATTAAGGACCACTAATTTATACCAGATGCAAAACTGAGGCTCACAGCCTGCTAATCAGTTTACTTCAAAATAAATAAGCACAGAAGATGATCAGACCATTCAGCATTTTTAAAAATTATTCTTTTCTTTTGTTATGTTTAGCCTACCCCAACCTTCTTGTACATGTGTTCCATAAGTGTTTGCTCTGTTGGAAGGTTCTGAAAACCATCAACGGATATAAGTAATTCTAATGAAAGCCATGATTGTTGTTATGGTGTTGTTCATCTTTCCGGGTTTTGAAAAGGCTGCTGTTATTTTACCTTAAAGCTACCATAGTACATCAGGCCATAATGAAAGTTTGAAGTCAAAGGAGCCACCTTCTGCCCTGTAGCTATGATGTTATATAGCACTTTATTGAGCTCGTTGCATTCTTTCATCTCTAAGTACAGAAACAATGTTGACTGTATTCACAGGGGATTTATGTGGTACTCACAAAAATATGAGCAGCCCAGCTGCTGCTGCTTCATTCATGAGGGCACTTGCCACTTGTGCAAGGTGCCTTTACTTGGGGTGAGGGCTGTGAGCGGAGGCAGCCCGTGCGCCGGTTTAGTGCCTGCAGCCAAAGGCTGACTGCCGCGCGCGTCCTCGGGCATCTCTGCTCCCAGGTGAGATGCCAAGGGGAAAAGAGGCAGAGGAATCACACTCTCTGGCCCACTTATTCCTGAGTCCCTAAAAGGGACATCCAATGAGATTGAATGGCAGGCAGTTTAACAGTGATAAAAATAGTACAACCTATATAATTAGCAAATAGAACTCTCAGCTACAGGTTACAGTAAAGCCTAAAATGCTTCATAGGATTCAAATGTACATTTGAAAAGTACATTTGTAATAAGACTTTCACTATTAAATTACATAGGATTAAAAAAAATTAGAGCAGATATAAAATCTTATGTTTCAGACAAGCGGGTGAGTCAGCTGCTGACTGCCTAGGGCTAGGACGAAACTTCCTGTATTAATCAGGTTATTCTATAATTACAAGGTTTCTTGCACCTTCCTCTGAAGCGGGTGTACTGAGTGCTGTCAGAGAAAGAATACTGGACCAGGAGGACAACAGGTCTGATTGGTATGGTGATTCTTGATTTTTTCTATCTCTTTTATGTTGTGTTTTTTTTTAATTCCCTTGTCACTAATACAGACAGTTGATATGAATAGAGCTGTTAGAGAAAGAGTGCTACTCTGCTTCTTTCTGCATACAAATTTGCTTTCTGTTGCTAAGGGTTTGACCTACTCAAGGACAGGATCATATGGTGGAAGGGGGAGTGGGTCTAGAAGAGATGAGCAGCAGCAGGGATACACAAATGCAAGTGACTGTTTAAAGCAAACCTGAATAATTAGAAATGAGAAGAAGGAAAATTATATAGCAACCTGTTTATGTCAGTGGTTTGCCTAGAGACTACTTGGGTATGGTGAAAAAGAAAGTATTGCTAAATCAGCTCAAGCTCCTGAAAAGAGAGGATGATTTAAAAATGGTCCTTCCTCCACAAAGAGATGTTGCTCTATCCATAAATATCGCAGTCATAAATATGACAGACAAAGTGATGTTAATACTGGCTGGGATAAATAGTTTTTATAATGGAGGGAATGATAGCAAGGAGATGATGGTTTGTGGGGTTGTTTTATTTTAACTAGAGCATGGAAAAATGGAGAGTTCACTGCATTGTAAGGCAGCTGTACCTAACCTGGTAAGTGTGCTGTAACTCAGGAGCTAGTCACAGCAGCATGGCTCTGTCCCTCTCTTCTGGCTTGCAGTTCTTGAGTCCTCTCGGCACACACACAGAACCCTCAATGGCTGAACCAAGACTATTTCTCACACTGGAAAGGTGAGGGGGTTATACAAGAAGGTGTGAATGTGGGTGAGATTCCCCAGAAGAGAAGAAGGTTTTGCTCAGTCATTTGCCTTGGGTTGCCTGGTGATTACACCTAAGTGGAGTACAGAGAATCACACTGTGGGCCTCTGCTACAGCAAATTCGATGTTTCCGAGCTAGTCCTCTGTGTTTTCTCCAAACACAAACTGGATGGGGACACCATGAAATTCAAAGAAGTATTGCATCCTGAACACTGTTACTCTTGTATGTTTGAAGGTGGATTAGGAAGGAATGAAACTTCTGGAGCAGAACCTGTTTAGGGAAAATAAATCAAGGTACCCTAACCCAGGATCGCAGTGTACGTTAACACAGAGAGGTGCAAAGATTAAATCCTCACTATTTTTGGAGTTCACCGTGTTCTAGGTAGGTGTTTCATTTGGAATAACAGCATCTCATCCATTAATTGCAGCATGTAAATGCTTTTGTAGAAGCATTGCTTTGGTACACCAAGATACCCTTCCTGGGAGTGTAAAACAAATTAATTCTTGTAAACAGTTTGTGCAAGACTGATAGTCCCAGATGGAGTCTGCTTTTTCAAGCATCTCTCTCGTAAAACAGTGTGGTCCCTACAGAACTGAGATTAAAAGTGTCAAGTTCTGGTTCTGAAAAGCCATGCAAGTGGTTGGAAGAGTGGTAGTGGTTTGTAAGAAGCTAAGTCTTATCTTGGGTCACATGCTGGAATCCCAAATGATGCAAACTCAGAGACTCTGCATATGAAGTTAAACCAGGCTACGTAAAAATAAAGAAGGGAATACAGCCCTAGAAACACCTAAAAGGTGTTTTCTGCAGCCTGTACACTGGGGCCTTAGTGGCCATGAGTTTGAAAAATTAAAAAAGGCAAAGCTGTCTGATACTTGGTGATGGAACTGAGACCTTTCACAGCAAAGTCTAGGTGAAAACTTCCCCCAGAATTTCAGTTACAACATGAAGAAAAAAATGTGCAGGAGCTGGGTTATAGAGCTGAAAAAAAAAAAAAAAAAAGAGTTAGCACAGTATATTGCTGCTGTTTAAACTGCATAGGTGAAGTTCACCAGTTCATCATGGTGTATGTACAGAATTTAAAACGAGTTATTTAATGTGGTATGCCATGCCAGGAAATACCATATTGATGATACCTTTCCAGCAGACATTCATATACTAAAGAACTGCATGCTGAGGTATATGGAAGCCAGCACTTAAGAAGCCTAATTTATCCTGTTGGATTAATTTCTCTCATATTAATATATTTACAGTATTCTGTAAAGAAAATCGAGTATAAGCCTCCTGTGAAAAGTTCTTGTCTGTATTTATATTGTAGAACAGGAAGATAATTTGTTTTAGAAAGACAAGATGATACTGCCAAAAGCTTACTGAATTTTAATTCTCGTTTAGTTTTTAATTGCCCTTCTTGCAACAAAATACTGCCTAATTATACTCAAAATTCTTGGCTCCCAAATCTAATTCTAAGAATCCTCATATTTGTATGTTGTCACATACATATAAGATTCAGGTAAAGAAATAGTTCAACTGAAATTAATCTAGTCACTGACAACATTATGACTCACTGCAATATTTTGAAAGCCATTTATCTGAAGTTCTCTGAATCCTGGACCGTTCCACAGAATAACTTCAATTTAAAATAAGCCAATCAAACTGTGTCGCTGCGCAATTAAATATCTCCATGGTAACAGGGATTAAGCTCATAAAGTAAAGACCTGCTGACAGTGCAGAGATTATTTCAAATTTCTGGCTCTTCCAGCAGTAGACAAATGAATTTACATTTTCTGTAGTGAGCACTGGGAGACATAAAATGAAGGCGATTGAGCTACTTCTGTGGCATCTTGGAACTTCAGACAGTATTCTCCTGACAGGGGAAGTAATTAGCTGGAATTACAAGTAGCAACTTAGCAGACAGATACAAATAAGCATTTGCTCATGGGATTTATTTAGCATTTCATAATTAAAACCTGAAGAGGCATATTATTTAGGATACAAATAGCATGGAAAAATCTTGCCATAGTTTAAAAAATTTAACAGCATAATAACACCATTTTTCTTTTAATTTTTAAGTGGTCTTAGGTTCACTTAGGAGAGAAAGTTATTTGCAGCTCTGCTATCAAGTAATACTTTTAATATGAAACATATTCTTAAGTTGTAGTGCAGATAGACACACTGATATTCAGCGAAGACACAGGATGATGCTTTAGTCAATCCTGACATATTTTTGATTCTCTCTGACTCTATTCCTAGCTTTTTCATGTGTATTTATGAAAAGAACTGGAAATGCGTATCTGCTGGCATGTGTAGTTTTCAGCTTTCAGTGATGTTGCTTAGGGTTGGTTTGTTTTTCTTTTCTCACATTGGCTTTTGGTTTGGCTCCTAGGGAAATAGAATGGTTTGGAAGGGACCTTAAAGATCACTCAGTTCCAAGCCACCTGCCACGCACAGGGACACCTTTCACTAGACCATGTTGCTCAACACCGGATCTAGCCTGGCCTTGAAAACTTTCAGCAGTGGGGCATCCACAACTTCTTTGGGCAACCTGTGCCTTCCAGTGCCTCACCACCCTCAGAGTAAAGAATTTCTTCATAAAGCTAATTTAAATCTAGCCTCTTTCAGATGGAAACCACTGCTCCTTGTCCTGTCATTGAATGCCCTTGTAAAATGTCTTTCTCCAGCTCTCCTGTAGGGCCCCTTTAGGTACTGGAAGGCTGCTCTAAGGTCTCCCTAGAGCCTTCTCTTCTCCAGACTGGACAATCCCATGTCTCCCAGCCTGTCTAGATAGGAGATTTGCTTTTCTGTCACGCTGTGGGAAGTGGAAGTGAGCTGCCCCCAATATGCAAATGATTAATCCTGTAGCTCTTCATTCAGTATTAGGAAGATGTAAACTCTGCAGTGCTTCTGCATTCAGAATATTATTTTACTATTTTAAGCTCACGGTATCTTGAGATGAAAGGTGTATGCTTCCCACCACTAGTGCTTGCTAGTTTGAGGTTGGTCTTGGAATCATGCTGTTCTCATTCTTTGTGGTAGGATGGACTTCCCACCCTTGCGCATCAGATAAGACACTTGGAAAACATTTTATGAGACCAGGTTGTAGACAGACACACAACTGCACCTCTTCAGTCAGAGTTAGGATTTACCTAACCTGTCAAGCAACGTTTTGTTGTCTGCTTTTGATTATGGGAGTCCATACAGTGTTTGATGTCTTTGGTTCCCTGTTCATTTCAAGCGTAAGCTTAGGTCTCTGTGTGTAAAGAGACAGGTTTTTTAGCTGTGTTTCTATGAAGAGACATTGCTTCAATTGTCCTAGTTGTCTGACGCTCAGTTTTGTCAGCTTTATGTTAGAATGTCTTTCCTTGCATATTGAAGTGCATTTTTTTTCTTTGCATCTTGGGATGAAAAACATTTGTTAAAAATTCATAATAAATACAGCAGATACATCTAAAAGTCATCATAACTAGCAGGTTCCTAAAGGAAGAGATGAATACTGAGCACATTTTGTAGGAATGAGTGTAGAGTGTCTGTTTATGGTGGCACTCTTTAGCCATTCAAAAAAGCAGAAGCCCATGTTAAAGTTAGCTCCTGGCATAAACATCCAGCAACTGTAGAAGGAAGAAGTACTGAAACATTGATGAAACTTAAGGTAAAACCAGAAAGTCAGGGGTATATGGAGGAGGTATCTTAAGAAACAACTTCAAAGATAAAAGAGATGGTTTCTGAGGAGTGCTCTATTAGATAATGAAGTTCCTGGGCTTGATCAGGTGGGAATAACAGTTTTACCTGCAGTCTAAGGAGGTACTTCATTTTTCTGTTCCTTCTTATAATCCCTTTTGTGCAGTGTTTTCTTCTTGGTGCTGTGTTTATTGGTTTTATTTAATCCAGTGTGTGCGTTGAGCTGGACAGAAGAGACTTGGCAAAAAGCCATACTGATAAAAACCATTTTGGGTTGGACCATGAGGGGCTGATTCTGGAAGCTCATAGTAATGACATTTAGGGGTTTTGTTGCATGATTCCTGTTGCCAACACCCAATGAAGATGCAGTTCCACCATTTTAACCGTGTCCTATGGAAGTATGAGCTGATGATCTATCTCTGAGAAGGAAACCATAAGAGCATAGCACTGGTGTTGCACACTGACAAGTTGCAACTTTCCAATCAGGAATCTTTTTAATTAAAATATACATATAAAAAATAGGGGCTTCAATGCCTTCAAGTGGGCCAAAATTTTGGCTAGCTCCTGAAAAAGATTTAGTTCCCCAGATTGTCACACTGTGACTAGCCAGAAGTTTCTAAAAGGCTTTGAACAGTGCCTGGTCAGAGGAATCCCAACATCAGTATCTTCAAGCTCCATTTGAGACAGTCCTGTTAGTTTCCCTGACTAGAATTAATTAATGCAAGTGCAAGCTAATGGGCAGATCATAGAAACAGCTGCTTTCATGGCATGAGCCTTCAGGAACACTGTTCCTGAAGGAGGAACCCTATCACCTGAACATAATGTGTAATAGCTGCACAGCTGGTTTCTGAGCCCTGCCTCTGTGACTTGCATAGGCAATTGAGCGCTGGGCCGAAAGCCTGGGCGCCGTTAGGGAGAGTGACAGGACAGGGCTTTGTGTAGAGCTGCTTGGAGGGGGAAGTTTGGTTGGATGGCTTGATTTTTTTTCCATAAGCTGCTTTTCCAGCTAGCTGTACGCAGAGTGAGCTGGCATATCCAGGACAGACTTAGAAAGAAAGGATGTCATGACTGCCCATGCTCAAGATTCAGCAGTCTAAAACAGCCAGGCAGCAGTTAGCTTAATGGTGCTGTTATTTGACTTTGAGCTCAAATTTAAAGAATTGATCAGCTAAACCTCCAGGGAAATTTGCTCAAAAAATGTTGGGTTTTGGTCACTGGAGTTTTTTGTTATTGTTCTGTTCGGGTTTGGAGTGGGTTTTTTTTGTTTTTTGTTTGTTTTTGTTTTGGGGTTTTTTATTTGGCTGGTTTGGTTTGGGTTTGTTTTTTTTTTTATACTACAGGAGCACAGGAAGTCTACCACATAAAATTGGGTTCCTCATTTACTAGGTGGTTAGATTTTAATTAGCAGATGCTAGAAAGACACTGATTTTATTCTCATTATGCATTGCAAAGCTAAAGCATGAAAGATTAAGTGAATCTTCTAAGGAGGGATTTACTGTCACCCTCTCCTCCCCAAATCTCTGTCAAAGCTTGAGAACTGAATGTGAACTTCTTCATAACCACCATTCAGTGACAAATTAAAAAGCTAAGTGTTCCACAGGTTGCCAGACTAGAATATTGTGCCATGTTTGAAAGCCATAATGATATTTTAATGTAAATATGAATGATAGGAAAGTGATTTTCTGTCAAGCGTTTGGCTAGATTTTCATAGAATACAGCACAAATGCTGAATGCTTCTGCTACATGGAAGAATAAAACTTACATGTTTGCACTGACCAATCAGTGTCTTATTCCCTAATGAGCTTTTAAGTTCCTCGGATTGTCCAACATTCTTAGCTATCATAAAGGCTAGCATGGACCATCTGAAAATTTATTTGGCTTCTCCAGCAGGTTTAAAACTCAGACTGATCTTTCTGCTGCAACAGCTAAGCTGCTACTGGCACCTGACTTTGCTACTTTAAAATTATTTTGGGATAGATTTGCAAGACAGCACTTGCAAGTGGTCTATTGGTGGCATTATAGAAAGGCTACTGCTTTCAATAAATCTGAAAAGCATTATTTTTACTGGAGAGCTAAATGTGAATATATTTGAGACTAAGGGGGATTCTCAGGAAAAAAAAAAAAAAAACACCTTATAGGGAGAGGAGAGAAAGGCAGCAGAAGCCAGGAGTGGTTTATTCCAGTACCAGTTTCAAGATTCAGCATGATGGTATAGAGAAGTGTGTGAGTATGAGAGACATGTATGTGTGTATATACACACATACATACATCTCCTGCACTTGTACAGGGATTATTGAAGATGCTAAGAATTGTAAAAATGTGTTACATATTTAAAGAAGACATTTTAAATCATCTGAATTTATAGTCTAGTTTATAAAGTCTCAAATCTTTCAGTGATATGCATGCACCTGAAAACTGATAACAAGAGAGGAATAATTAGCTGAATAACCACATCCATAAATACATTACCAAAAAAGCCACAAATGTGTAAGGAAAAGTTAAAAGGACTGACCAACATTGAGAACTTCTTGAAAAGCAGAAACTAGAGGGCCGTAGTGAGGTTTGTGGATGTGTAGCACGAGTTAGTTCTTACAGTGGCTCTTTTTCCATATAAAAGAGAAATGGGGGACCTCTGTGTAAAGAACACAGGCAAACACAGTAAAATTCAAAGATGTGATTAAGGATTAATAACAAAATCTTCCCAATGATCTAAAAGTAAGTGTTCAGATGACTGAGGAGAGGAATCTCGATTTATTAGCTGATTTTCTGGGAGACATCAAAGTTTCTTCATTTGGGTATGTCACTGGAAAATGCTGTTGTAGAGATAGGGAAGTATTATTTATTGCAGCTAGACATGTTTGAGAGGGGGGATTCAAACTGTAACAAATGCAGAAACTACTGTTAGGATGGTTTTGGTGAGGGAAAAAATGAGAGGAGACAAGAATGTTACTGTTGTCCCCAGGGATGGCGATAATCACGACACAAATTCAGGTCCAGGATGAACGTAATTATTTAATTAATTATCACCTCGTTTATATACCTTGGTTTGCAATAGAGAAATGACATTATTGGGTGCTTGACCATACACCTCCCAGAGTGATTGGCTGAATGCTACAACGCCTATTTCAAAATATTTCCTTCAGTGAACCAAAACAAGACCGTGCAGGTGCAAGATAGAGAGTTATTTACAGAACAGTCTTTCTCTGTTTCTCAGCTAAGGCATGAGAAAAGAAAACTTCACAAAATGCTTCAGCAGCTGGAAAATTCCTCTGCTCCTGCTCTTTAGCATCTACACAAGAACACATAGATTTGTCTAATACAGCAAAAGTTAGATCAAGAGGGAATAAACACCAGGAAGAAACAAGAAATGTTTGAAACAAAAAGTAATTTGTGGCAAAAAACCTAAAGGCACTATATATTCAAATTGCGAGAGGGAAGACCCTTAAAGATTAGAGCAATGGAGTTCATTTCCAAGTTTGCCGTCAGAGCACTGGATTGAGTAATCCAAAATGTATTTACACTGATTATTGGTAAATATTTGAAGGAGGATATAGGACACAGTTTATATGATAGATTGTAAAACAGCAAGCAATTGGAGATGGTGGCAAACCAGATCATTCCCATTCCTGTTTTCCTGTGAGTCAAGTGACACTTTGCTTCTTCTTTCTGTAGAATATGAAATCTAAGCAACACATTTGCAAAACAGACTTAATCTGCTGTATGCCCCTAGAACCTTTTGCAAGTATTAATGAAACATATTTAATTATCTCTGTTAGACAGATTACTCAAGGCAATTTAGATTGCCATATAAAAAGTGGAATAAAGAAAGATCAGTGGTTTTAGTTACCATATGGGTAATAAAAATACTTGAATGGGATGATATTCAGGGAGATGATATCATTTGACCAGGCTTTTGGATAGCTGGATAAATGCTCTTTTCTAAATGTTGTCTCAGAATGATGAATAAGTCTATTTTAAAAAATGCTTTCGTTGAAAGATAGGAGAGGAAATATTTTTTCCTGAAGTGTTTATACGTAGTATCAGCAAAATGTTTTTCTTTTTCTGGAAAACGGGCATTATCATCAATCTTATTAAAGTATAAAAAATGGAAGTAGTCTGCAAATATAAGGACAAGTTAAAGGACTATTTCTTACTGGAAGTTTTGAGTTTTATACTGTTTTCTGATAACAACAGGGGTCAGTTATTAATTTCATCAGGGTATGCTGGTTGTCCTCTTCTGCCCACCTATCTAAAAAAGCAATTGCTGGTGTCTGATATAATTTTTTTGAAACAACATTTAGGGAATCCTCTTGCTTGTGTGAAATTCTGCATAACTTTGGTAAATATGTGTGGTATTCTTGAGTGAGCAGACTTGTGTTGCCAATAATATAAATGGTAGTGCTTTAGAAGTGTGATAGTTAGACAGCTCTTCAGAGAAACAAAACCCAAGAGTTGGAATTTGTTTGGCATGCATATGGCACTAGTTGCCAAAGCCTCCATAGTTCAGGCAACATGTGTAATAATCAGCTTCCTTAGTCTAATGCTACAAGTTACCGTTACACAGGTTAGTTTGGGGGTTTGGTGGTTTTATTGGTTTGTTTTAAAGACTGGCTTTTATTTTCAGTGTTCAGTATCAATAGCACACTTTTCCTGGCATTTAGAGACAACAGTTTGCCTTGAACAGGCTATCAACAATTTGCAGTGTTGTGGCACAGACCCTACAGTACCTACCACAACTACCCAATACAAGGAAATATAGATATAAAATAGTGTCAAACAAGTGTTGGCATCGGAGCAGGGCAACTGGCTACATATGTCCAGAATGTTCTGGTGGATATTTTACGTACTTCATCACATCTCCTTTCTGACTGGTACAATGTCTCTTTCCCTCCTTATCCTAGTATATAGAATGCTAATACTCTTTATGAGTTCTCAAGACATACATATGTTATTATTTCAATTAAAGAAGAACAACTAAAATAATGATAGTCAAATGCAGAAAATGTTTTAAGAGAGGATATCTAGATCAGAAGAGATTCCTCCCACCCTGGTCTGATGGCACCAGGCTGCTGCCGTCCCCTGTACCGTGGTCCAGCTCACCATGAGACTGAGCATGCAATCCATATGACTGCATGCAAGCACACTCTGGACTGGCACAGATGACCACCAGGATCATGCATAGAGGCAACCAGTGCCTCTGCAGGCACCACATCAATACAAACAGCCCACCCATGAACAAGACCATTACAAACAGCCTGATCCTGTTCTTATGCATCAGCAATTGGATCTTGCACGTTGGGTGATTGCTATTGGGTTATGCATACACCTGCACTTGCAACCTCCCCATATTTCTGCAGAAGTGGGTCTCACGAGTACCTGATCCACGCCTGTGGTCTTCCCCACAGCAGACCCTTGTCTCTGGTCTCTCCAGTGCCACACTCCAGATTACTTTTCCCCATTGGTTCCACTTCCGTAACATCTGCACCTAAATTTGGTGTTTGTGAACCATGACCTAGATGCCATTAGCCTTACATAGTAAGACCTATACAGTCCCCTTTGCACTGTTGGCCTGGCAAAGTGAGTCCCCCAAGGACTGGCTGTGTTCCTCTCAAACGTGGCGATCTTCCACATGGTTCCCACTCACCTGCCCATGGCACCCAGCCAGCTCTCCCTGTGCCCTCTGTCACTTGTGGCACTTCTCGTTCTGCTGTGTGTTACAGCTGGCTGTTTCTCTTGATGTGCTTTCTAGTTCTTCTTGGTTGATTAGCTGCACCTTAATCTCTGTGTGCATCAAAAAAAAGAAAATAAAAATGATCCATTATGAAAACAGAAGTTGCTGTGTTTACTGCATAGTCCCAAGAACTGTCAATTCCAAATTCTGTCAATCAACCTCTGGGAAATAAAAGGCGGCACAATATATCACAAGTTAGAACAAAGGTGTTGCTTGCCAATTTTCAATGATGTTTGGATCCTAATTTAGCATTACAACTATTGTGTTTTAATTCTTTCTAACAGTACTTCAGGAACTTTAATATTTTTATTTCTATGTGCTTTCTCTACAGTAAATGAAGATTGCTGTCTAAGCCAGATACTGTAGATTTATAAAAAGCGATACTGCTTTATGTGTGTTACAATATCTTGGAAAAACTTGAATGAAACTATCAAGTTCTTCACGATCTCATTCCTTTTACAAGGGCTGCTGAATACCTCTCATCAGCAGACCCTTTTTAGCTATTTGTAACTTTACATGCTATCCTTGACTGAGGTGAAAAGTTTTGTTCCCATCTCTTTTCTGAGACCTAATTGGTATTTTGAAAAATGTCTTCCCTTTCTTGGAGAAACAGAAGTTGTTTTGCCAAAGTGCCTTACAAAGCTTGGTTCCCAGTGTTTGAGACAGATGTTTGAAACATGACCCACACATCCCCTTGCAACCAGGGATGTAATTTATATTGTTGCTGTGAAGTTCTCCCATTTTAAGAGCCTTCTGAAAATTTTGGAAATTGCCAGAAACTCAGAAGGACTGGTAGTGCCCATGTAGTGTGTCCAAAAATCACACAGCTAAAAAGAAGTATGCTGATAGTGACTGCTGGGCATCAGAATGGAGAGCTGAGGAGGAAGCTAGGTAAAAATATGGACAACACAATTTGAGGAGTGTGTGAGTGGCAGGACGTGGTTTAACTGAGTTTAATGGGACAGTCATTAGGAACCATGAGAGGAGGAGGATTAGGTGGAGAAGAATTGGTCTCATAAGGAGATGGGAGCTAGAAAGATGGAGGACAGGGGAGGTAACAAATGTAGTCTGTAATTTTTTTGCAACACAGTGGCATTGTCTCATGATCTGGTTATGACCTGTAATAATCCTTGCTATTGTTCTGCCAGTTTTACTATAAATATTTTGCTTATGAATTCTCTGTACTTAATGCCTGTCAAATGGATAGGGGCATTAAGTCTGCAGCATGAATGTTAATATTTTTTCTAATGTCCAAAACACTTAGCCATTTGTTATATGCATATATATATTTTGTTTACATTATTAAAACATTTTTAGAGTTCAGGAGTGACATGAATTAAGTATTGCAGTTCTTGCTAACTGAATCAAAATTTGTCTTACAAAATTATATTATTTAGTTGTCCTGAAATGTGACTGGTAGTAGTTCTAAAGTATTCATTTCATGCTGTGTTGCTGCCTTTCACAGAGGTGTTATTAGTATTTTAATTATGTATATCATTGCCACTGTCAATATGAGACCACAAGATGAATACAACACAGCTCTCCTGCACAGACTACGTTTATGTTCTGTGTTATTGTAGACCTTTAATAATATAATTCTACAAACTCTGCTGTTGAATTTAGACATTAGTTGTCATCATAGGAAATAAAGGGACAGATTCTCTGCCATAAGTCAGGTTGACTTCATTAATGTCAGCAGAGCCCCACTGATTTACACGAACAGAAATGACACAAAAGCACTTCTTATATTTTACTGCGTCTCTCACGAGTTGCACTATTGCAGTGTTTCATGAGTCCTTGAATAACAGTTCTTTTTCTCATTTTTTCCATCTTTTCCTTTCTGTGCTTTCATTGTTTTGTCAGCCACTTGAGCTCAAAAATATCCTTACCTATTTTGAGTAAGTGTAGGAAAAGGTTTGATATTGTGGTGTTTGTCCATAGCTATCATGGAGGCGTTTCAATTTTTACTTTTTCATTAGAGATATTAGTCAAAGTGTGCTTTGGGCTTTTGTGAATGGGAAGCTGGCTGCCTCTAGCTTTTCTGGCTTCATTATGCAATAATCCACGCATAAATGTTTATGGATGTGAATGGCTGTCCTGTCAGCCCCATAGTAGAACCCAAACTGCAAATAATTGAGCTTAATAAGGCCTACTGAGTTCATTATAGGGACCTTGATGGACATCTCTGACCATTATGGGGTCATTTTTCTGGATCAGGGTCTCAGTTATGACTCAGGAAAAAAAAGGCCTAGTCAAAAAAAAGGGGTTTCTCTGCACTGCACAGTGATAGTTGCTGTGAATCCTGTGATCAATGCACCCCAGTCAGCCTTAACTGAGCTGGCACAGGTACAGATCTTGCTACGGCAGCCTCAAGTTTTGGCTGGTGTGAAGTTGGGCAGGTTGAGCCTGTGCTGTGCGCTGCAATGCAGTAGCTGGGCTTCCCACAGCACCCAAGTGCACTGGCTGAAAGCTGTATAGATTTCAGACTTCTCACGGCTCACTACTCAAGTATTCACTTTTATAGATAGTTGTCCTTAGTGATGGACTCAGATTTTCAGCCTGACCTATCTTCTGATTGAAGTACTCTCTAGGGATGTAGTAGTCTTTTCTGCATGAGAGAATCTCATGTATTTTGTTGCAGTTAACAGCCTCCATCTTTTACTCCTGGCTTGTATCAGCAATAGCATGGCCAGCAGGACTAGGGCACTGGTGAGGCCGCATCTCGAATCTTGTGTTCAGTTTTGGGTCCCTTACTAGAGGAAAGACCTTGAGGTGCTGGAGTGAGTCCAGAGAAGGGCAATGGAGCTGGTGAAAGGTCTGGAACACAAGACTCATGAGGAGCGGCTGAGGGAGGTAGGGGTGCTTAGCCTGGAAAAAAGGAGGCTGAGGTGTTACCTTACTGCTCTCTACAACAGCCTGAAAGGAGGTTGTACCCGGATGGCGGTCAGTCTCTTCTGCCAGGTGACAGGGTGAGAGGAAGTGGCCTCAAGGTTGCTCTAGGGGAGGCTTAGATTGGATTTTAGGAAAACTTCCTTCATGGAAAGCATTGTCAAGCAGCAGAATAGGCTGCCCAGAGAAGTGATTTTGTAACCAACCCTGGAAGTATTCAAAAGACCTTCAGATGTGGCACCTAGGGACATGGTTTAGTGTTGGACTTGGCAGTGCTTGGTTAATGATTTGGCTCAGTGATTTTAAAGGCCCTTTCCAACCTATATGATTCTGTGATTCTATGAGAACTTGCAGCTTTATTCTGGGAATAATTGTTTTTTCAGCTTGGTTGCTATTTTGGATCAAATAAAATGTAATGTGTGTGACTGTTTCTTCTCTTCCTGGTTGTTCCCTGACTAGAACAAAAAGTACTCCACTTCTTCAGTAATTCACATTTTTCTACACGAAATGGCCCATTCAAAGCTAGATTCACAAAACTGCCTGAAGATTAGAGGCATTTGTTTTTCAAAGTGATTAATGCCTTTGTGTTGGTCAGTTTTGTCATCTACCTGGTGAGATAAGCTCATGATTCCTGTTCCCCGCACAAGATCATCCAGCACTCGGCATTCCTGGCCACAATGGTACAGCTTCATGTTGCATAAATGTGAATTAAATGCTCACTGAAGCAGAGCAGGGACCAAGTATGACACTTGTCAGATGACTCATTTGGCCTTGCTTCAGCTTGCCTGTGGGTAGTGTTTTGATAAGATTTAACTGATGGACTTTACGATGCAGCCTTATGCTGGGCGGGTCGCAGTCATTCTCCAGTGCCATGGGAGCTTGTTGGATGCCCAGACCCTGGGAAGCTGCAGAAAAAGCTGGATTTTTTTCCAGTCCCAGAGACGGCTTCTCCTGGGAAGGAGTGAGCCCAGTTTGAGTCCCAGATACTTCACTCCTCTGATAATTTTGAGTTTTTTACTTCAGCAAGTAAAAGGCCTGTACCAAGCCCTACAGCAGTTAAAGCAGGAATGGCTCATTGCTTTCCAGGACTTTGGCTTTATGGGGGAGCTGAGGGATTGAATCCCAGTTGTCCTTTCTTTTATACTCTCTTACTGAGAGTATTAGCAGGCAGAGAGCAGCTGTGCCGCTTTCTTTATGGATACTAACGAATCTGGAAAAATTGGTGTTGTGCACATGTAGCTAATGTGAAAATGAAATAAGATCTGTTCTAACCTCTAGAGAAACCTGCTCTGCTACAAAATAACCACTTGATCTTCAATATATTTCTTTGAAAGCTCTCTTTGGAGATTAAATAATTATTTTTCCATTCAGTGAAGTGGAACAACCTCCCACCTTGTAGACTGAAGTCAAGAAAGGAGTCTGAAATAGTTAAAAAAGTTATAAAAATTAACTGCCTTGCAACAGAACCTACTTTATTTTAATAAACATTCAACTAAGTTGCATTAGAAGATCTCATTTTCAATTTCTTTTGCAAAATCACTTAAAATTTGATGATTTATTCTACATATATCCTCAAAACATTTTCTCAAAATTAATGTCGTAGAAGTATTTTTTAATCCACTGTATTATTTCTTTATTTTCCACATTTGAGAAAGTATTTTTTTAAAATAGGCACTGATTTTGCATGTGTGCTATAAGCCTTAAAAAGGGTGGTTCAGAGTTTATGAAAATGTGAAGTGTTTAGTGTTTATCCTTAGAAAAGATGCACTTATTCCTAGACATCTGAAAAATCTTGATCTGTGGTCAAGCATAGCTTGAATGTTGAACATGAATAATAGTAATAATTGTTGGGTTTTGTTGGGTTTTTTTTATTTTTTAAAAATTTTTAAATTTTTTTTATTTTGGGTCCAATTATATAGCTAATGGCTAACACACACCATTACTTTTTGTTGCCATTATCATGTCTTTCCTTAGGGGATAGAATGTTTGGGAAATAAGTCGTATATCCCATGAGATTTATGTTCATATACATACATGTATACAGAAAGCATAGCCTTTCTTTGAGGTAGTTAACTAAAAAACTAAATTCCTTGTTTGGTCTATAACAAGCAGTAGTGCCTTACTCATACCCTGCTGTGTATTTTACCTGTATTATGTGATTTGTTCCATTCAGTTTGGTTTATTTTCTAAGGGTACTTTAGTCTCTGTTATTTGGTGCATACAGAGTAATGCAAGTGATTTTAAAAATTTTTATATAAGATTAGAGATGAATATGTTATTAGATACTGTAATGTTTTGCATTTGCAGTAAGGTTGTATTTAGAAATTGAGGATCACCAGCTCTTTGGGAAGGCCATGCTGGAAAGGCAAGGAAGAGGAGTCATCTTCTGTGTGAAACAGCAGCTTGGAAGCAAAGAGCTCTGCTGTGGGGATAGGGGGTGAGCCAGATCAGTGTTTATAGGTCAAGAGTGGCAGGTAAACCAACATGGGTGATGCTGTAGGGAGTCTGCTCTAGGCTACTGTCGTGGTTTAGCCCCAGCCAGCAGCCAAGCCCCATGCAGCTGCTTGGTCACTGCCCCACCAGCGGGATCAGGGAGAGAATCAGAAGGGTAAAAGATAGAAGTCTTGTGAGTTGAGATAAAGACAGTTTAATAGGGAAAACAAAAACCACACCCACAACTAAAGTAAAACCAGGAATTTATTCACTGCTTCCCGTGGGCAGGCAGGTATTCAGCCATCTCCAGGACAGCAGGGCCCTGCTATGTATAACAGTGACTTGGGAAGACAAACACCATCACTCCAAATGTACCCCCCCTTCCTCTTTCTTCTCCTCACTTTATATACTGAGCATGATGTCAGATGGTCTGAAATATCCCTTTGGTCAGTTGGGGTCACCTGTTCTGGCTGTATCTCCCCGCAGTCTCCCATGCACCCCCAACTTCCTCCACGGCATGGCGGTAGGAAGGGCAGAAAAGGCCTTGGCTCTGTGTAGGCCCTGTTCAGCAATAATAAAAACATTTCTGTATTATCTGCTGTGTGCTCAGCATAAATCCAAAACACAGCCCCATACCAGCCACTGTGAAAGAAATCAACTCGACCCCACCTGAACCCAGCACAGCCACCTTATCAGAAGGAAGTAGATGAGACCTTAGGACAATGGGAAGTAGCCTCACATTCACACACAATGGTCCTCAGGGGGGATGTGAACCAGCCTCATAACTTGCTGGTGTGCAAGAGAAAGCAACAGCTTTGTGGCATAGGTGATTGAGGGGCCAACACGAGGAGATGCTTTGCTGGATGTCATACCTAAAACAAAGGCCAGCTGGGGAGATGAAGGTTAGGAGGAACCTTCGCTGTAATGGCCATGATATGGTGGAGTTCAGGAGCATGAGAGGAGGGAGCAGGGCAAAATAAAAGGATCACAGCCTTAGACTTCAGGAAATCAGGCTTTGGCCTGTTTCAGCATCTGCTTGGAAGAATCACATGGTATCTTATGGTATCCCATGGCCCTGGAAAGAGCAGTTCAAGATCGATCTTCAAGAAGCGCCTTGAGCTGGTTGATGGAGTCCACTGTCCTGCTCCGCTCTGTGCGGCGGGTGCACCCTCAAGTCAAGTCCTGTGTACAGTTTTGGGCACCACAATAAGAAAGATATAAAGCTGTTAGAGTGTCTAAGAGCTAAAAAGATGGTGAAGGGTCTAGAGGGGAAGCCATAGGAGGACTGGCTGGGATCACTAGGTTATTCAGCCTGGAGGAGACTGAGGGAAGACCTCATAGTAGTCTGCAGCTTCCTCATGAGGGGACACAGAGGAGCAGGCACTGATGTCCTCTCTCTGGTGACCAGTGACAGGACCCAAGGGAATGACATGAAGCTGTGTTGGGGAGAATAAGGTTCTTCACGCAAAGGATGGCTGGGCACTGGAACAGGTGCCCCTGGGAAGTGGTCACAGCCCCAAGCGTGACAGAGTTCAAGAGGCATTTGGACAATACTCTTGTGCACGTCATGTGATTCTTGGGGTTGTCCTGTGCAGGGCCAGGAGTTAGACTTTGATGATCCTTGTGAGTCCCTTTGAACTCAGGCTATTCTATGATTCTGTCATCTTCTCCAAGATTTAATTTGGTTCATCCCAACAAGCAGGCAGCCTGGGAGCAGGGACAGATGGCCTAGAAGGAATAGAGATACTGTCCAGTCATGCAGGGATGGGTCAGAAAAGGCAAAGCTCACGTGGCTTGAATCTGGCAAGGGATGTGAAGGGCAACAAGAAAGGATTTTAGACGTATATCAGCAGCAAAAGAAAGACTAGAGAAAATGTGGGTACACTGCTAAATGGTTCGGGCGTACTGCTGACAGAGGACAGAGAAAATGCTGAGGTACTGAGTGCCTTCTTTGCTTGAGTCTTTCCTGGCCTTTATGAATCCCAGACCCCTAAGACCAGAGGGAAAGTGTGGAGCAAAAGCTTGTCCTTAGTGGAGGGTGCTTGGGTTAAGGAATGCTTAAAATGAATGTAAACAAGTCCATAAGGCCTGATAGATTGCATACGTGAGTGTTGAGGGAACTGACTTATTTCATAGTGAGGCCATTCAGCTATTTTTGGAAGGTTCCTGAAAGTGGGAAAAAAACAAATACCATGTCTCTCTTCCAGAAGGGCAAGGAGTATGATTTGGGGAACTTCAGGCTGGTCAGGCTCACCTTGATCCCTGGGAAGGTGATAGAACAACTTATCCCAGAAAGGATTTCCATACACAGGAAGGACAAGAAGGTGATCCAGAATAGTCATCATGGATTTACAAGGAGTAAATAATGTTTATGCAATCTGACAGTCTTCTAAAATGATGTGACTGATTTAAAGGGAAAGGAGTGGGTGTTGTTTTCTTTAAGTGAGGTTTTAAACAGTCTTCCATAACGTCCTCAAAGACAAGCAGACGAAGTAAGGGTGAAACAAGTGAGGTGGATTGAAATGTGGCTGAATGGCTGAGTCGAGAGGGTTATGATCAGTGGTGCAAAGTCCAGTTGGAAGTCAGTCACTAACGTGGTGTCCAAGAGGTTGATACTGAGCTCAGTACTGTGTAACATCTGCATTAATGACCTGAAGGATGAGGTAGGGTGCACTCTCAGCAAGGTTGCAGGTGGTAAAAAAAGCCTGGGAGGAGTGTTAATACACTGACTGGGTGCAGTGCTGTTTAGAGAGATCCTGACAGGCTGGAGAAATGGGCAGGCAGGAACCTGATGAAGTTCAAGAGGGGGAGATGCAAGGTCCTGCATTGGTGGAGGAACAATCCCATGCACGATTATAAGTTTGGGCCTGACCAGCTGGAAAACTGCTTGGCAGAAGAAGATTGTTTCTGCTGTACTCCAAACTGACCACTGATGCCTTGGGAGGCCACCTAAGAACAGAGACTAGAAAAGAATAAGGGAATAAAGGTAGGTATTTATTTGAAGGGCCTTCAAAGGTACGCCCTGGGGAGCCAGAGGCTATTGCCAAGATGGACCCCATGATGGATGACAGGTCACAAGTTCTTCACACTTTTGTAAGTTTGTTTCATTTGCATAGCAGGGTTAATTCTCCAATTAAAGCTTCAGTTAATGATGTCGTTTCCCCAAGCTTGCCCCCCCTTTTAGAGGCTTTGGTTTACCTTTTGGGCCTAGGACGGCCTGGGCATCCTTGTAGAGCAGGCCTGGAGAGGCTTTGTTATGTCTACCTAGCACGAGAGAGCAGAAGTTAACAGGCTACAAGAAACTTCAGAGTTATGCACTAAGAGGTACAGGATTTGAAAAATATGAAAGTTAAAACCTAAGGCATCACCATAAACTAGGAATGTGCTCTTGCAACATTGGCAGCCAACAGCATCCTGGGCTACATTATGAGCTCTATTGCTAGCAGGTCGAGGAAGGTGATTTTTCCACCCTGCTCAGTACTGGTGCGGCTGCATCTGCAATCCAGTTCCCCAGAGAGGTTGTGGAGCCGTCATTGTAAGAGGTGCTCACAATCCATCTGGGCACATTTCTGGACAACCTGCTCTGAGTGGCCCTACTTGAGAAGGGTCTGGACTAGATGATCTTGAGAGGTCATTTCCAGCTTCAATTGCTCTGTGACTCCATAGCTTCCCTGATACACCTTCTCATCTTCCAGCAATCTGTTAGTAGATTGTTGGTGCTTCCTGTGCAGAAGTTGTGCTTAAAGAATGTTTGCATTTTAACCAGAAACTGGTTGATGGTTGTTAGGTGTATTTAGAGGGCCGTGTTTATTAATATTTCTAGACATGATACTTCTATTAATGTGTGAAGAATGAGACACAAGAGAATGATACACTTAACATCCCAAAAATTCTGTTATCACAGTTTTTATTGCTGTTATCAATTATTTTGCACTAAAGCTGCTAGAGACTTTCTCAAAAAGAGCCTATTTTTTTAGACACCATTGAGATAGAAGCCTTTGTAAATTAAGCGGTACTGTATGATGTTTTCAGGGACACGAATTAGATGGGGCCATCAGCTGAATTATTAGAATGGTCCTTGACATGCTCATGCATGTGCCACTCAACACTTTCCAAATAAACTGTGACAATAGGTTGGGATTTAGTATAGGCTGTAGAGGTCTTGTAGTCTCCACAAGACTTTTTTGACATCATACCTTCTTTTGTGGAATTTAAGAGAATAACTACAATGAAAAGTACAGTGCAGTAATAATGTTGGTACAGACTGCTCTGTGCCACTTGCTCTCAGAGCCAGTGAACAGCCTCTGGCATAATTAATTTACTGGTATTGCTATAATGACAGAAATGTTCTAGGCCAATAGTGTTTGCATATTACTGGGAAATACGTAATAGGGAGGCTGGGGATACTGGGAAGCTGTTAGTCCATTTGCAGAAAAAAATCAGTTATCTGTTGAGAAGTACCTGGGAAATGATAAATGAGGAAGTGCTTTGAGAGCACTTCTATCTTAGTAAAGATCTGTTTTTATTTTTCACTATACACAAATATCCAGTTTTGTCAGTTATCCAGCTGGCAGAAGTTATTTTTTGCCAAAGGAGTATTTCTTTTTCCTAGAGAACCCATGTTAAAGGAGTTCTTTTTCTTCGAGGCTTGGTAAAGGATACTTTAAACACATGCTGTGTAAACTTGAAAAGGTGCACTGTGTTGTCATCAAATCTTACAAAACGTATAAAGTGTGAAGTTATTACCAAGCTGCTTTAGGCTTTGCATTGGTTAAAAATTTTATGGCAGCCCACAGCCACTGTGGCCATCAGCAAAGGCAATGCCAGCCAATGGCAGGCTTTGGCAGGTAAGAGCTTTGGTGCTGACAGGAGCAGGTATGCTTTAAAGAGAGATTTATCATCTGAATGCCAGAGAGCATCAGTGGATGGGTTTGTTCCCAAGCTTGATTTATGTGCCACTGTATCTTGTTTGGCACCTTATTGTTATAATGAATTATTCCTTTATGGAGGGCCTTAGAAATTCCTTTGAGATATGCAAGCACATGTTGACTCTGCATTTGGCTTCACTATCAGTTAGTTATACCGTATCTTTGAAAAGGAAGAGAAATAGCAGGACTTTTCCATGCCTCCTTGTCATTGAGGCAAAAAATGCCTTCTGGTTACCTCTCAGGTGTTTTACGAAGGAGAACCAAGATATGTCCATCTGGTTTTGATTGTTGTGAGCAAGGTTATGGCATTGTAGACTTTTTATATGTGAAAGTCACCAAAGCATTGATAGCAGCACAGGTTGCAAAACAAAAAGATGCAGAAACTTCATCTGTCCAGAAGCTTTAGAGGAGTGCATAGAAAGCTTCATCTACTTTCCATGTATGATTTATCATGACCTCTAGCTGCCTTACTGAGTAGAGCAGCCAAGCAGTATTTTCAAACTGATACGTTCTGATATATATGGTTGAATTTAATCTGATCTAATGTAAGGTCAGGTAAATGAGCCTATACCCTGTATATTATCCACTGTGCAGTACATTAAAAACAGTCAGAAAAACCCTTCCTGAGAACAGTGAATAAATTTGTGCTGGTAGTGTTTTTGTAACTGTGATAGATCTAGAAATAGAACTGAGGCAGTGCTTGTTAGCAGAGATAGTACCTTTTACTGGGATGACAGAGACAGTTTGGGAAAAAACCAAACCAAAAAAAACCCAAACCCATGCTCTTGGGCGACAAGATTTTCTGATTAAAACCTTGTTTTTTTAAGCTACATAATCTGCTCTAATAACGTGCTATTAGGCAAACAGGGACTCAAAGTAACTTTTTTGTTCCTATAAGCTTTCCTTTAAAACCATTCTTACAAAAATACAATTGCTGCCTGAATAAATAGGCATTGCCCATACAGCCTTGCTGAAAAGCAGCATGCCTTCCAGTATGCACGAACTTTTTATGCCATCCTCTATACAGCATCCGTTAAGATCATACAGATCTGAGCACTCCCCAGAAGTGCTCCCCAGGCAGTCGCTGTTGGACCTGGGGTCTGGTTTCCCGGGTAGTTGCTCAGGAGTCAGGCACATGCCAGGGACTGTGTTTCTGGTGTTACCATTGATGCTGAGCTGAGCTTTGCTTCTGGAGCTGGCTGTACTAGGAACCTGATTTGCTGGACTACATCCAGATAGACACAAAAATAATATTAGAAGTTTCCACTCGTAGAAGACATGGCCTGATCAGAAATTCTTGTCCTACAGTGTCTCCTTAGTGGATGTGCTTCCCCACAGCTTGAGGACCTAGCTCCCAGTCAGTAAGATCTCAGCCTTAATTTGGAAAGACTCTGAGAGCTTGCTGCTAGAGCCAAGGACACCAAATCCCTGGCATACCAGACTTGCTGCTCAGGCTTGGAAAACATCGTGCAATGTGAATTTAGACTTGAGTCTGGCTGCAATGTGTGCCTTACCTAGGCCTTCAAACTGGTACAGGCAGCTGTCTGTCTCATCATCCCCTGCACAGCTGAATTCAAACATTGGAATGGTGCTCTGAGCTCATCAGCATGAGTTCATTCCTTCCTGCAGGACGACTGTCCCTCTGATCATGGCACAACTGAGAAGTGTGAAAGTTTGTATGGAGCAGGTGATGATGAGAGCAGCATGTTGGATCTTCATTTGCTGTTTATGGCCTTTGTTGATACCATGAAGTAAGTCTTCTCTATATTCTTCTGAGATTATAAATAATATGGAATGGAGGTAGTTTTCTTTCCTGAGATCAGGTCATTTGTCTGTGATTTCACTTTTTTGGCTCAGAAACATGTACTGCACTGCTTAGCATACTTGTACCAAAGCTGAGCTTTCAGAGGCTAGGCCAAAATTAGGAAAGACAAAGTACTGCATCAGGCCTTGTTGCCTTCTGATCCAAGCATATAATGTACTTACAAAATATTATTAGTATGCAAACCCCCCAAATACTACTTTTTTAAAAGTACAGTTATATTGAATGTAGGACAGCACTTTACCGTATTTAGTGAACACTGTCCATGTTGCTTTGTGCCAGCAGCATCGTTCATAGTATACAATTATACAAGATAAGCTTTATTAACGAATTCAGATTTCTGTGATGGATCTCCTTGCTTTGTAGACTCATCTGCTTTGAAGTTTCTTCTGATCAATCATTAGCATATATATACACCTACTGAAGAATTCTCTTTTTTATCTTTCAGAGGACATGTCTTTCTGGCTAAAACCACAACAATTTCATTTCTCTAGTTTCAGTTTTTATAGTACAGTCTGCCATCCAATTTAATATTTATCAGTAGTAATAACTGACTGCCAGGGTATTTTCAACATTAATTCCGGGTGTCTGTGCACTGGAAAGTCCTGCATTTAGAATTACTAAGCAGACTATGCAGACAGACACTTTGGCTGTAACTTGTTTGCTCATTTATATACAGAAGAATGGAGATGAATAGCTAATTTTGCTGCAGAGAGTTGTCTGCTTTGAATCCCAAACGCTCCATATTTTATAACTCCAGGAGCCTGGTCGAACCATTGTAGCAGTCTTCCAACTGGTAGAAGGGATTAACTGAGCTTCATTTTTTTCTCTTCCTGTCCCTGCAACTTTCACTAAAAGAGAATCTGAATCATTATTGAGAAAGCAAATTAAATACTTCCAGTATGACTGATTTAAATTTCTCCTTAGGATTACACTGCAAGTGTAGTCTTGACTGAAGATCCATAAAGGAAAGCACATACGAAGGCAAAGGAAGACACTGTAGCAGAGGCTCTGGATATGCAGATTTTCCCAGACAGATTGTGCCGTGTTGTTTCAGTCTAAGGGATTGATTTGACCCTAACAGCACATAAAATGCAGGTTTATTCCCAGCTGTTTGATATGGAAGCTGCATTGCAGCCTCAATTTTACAAGAGCTATGCAAAATTCAGATGAAAATCCAGTCTTCTGTTTGCCCTTACTTACAGCTACAAGGAGATCTAAGAGGAAGAGACAGGTTTTGTTCTTGTAGAAAACATTCAGTTCATGCTCATGTTTTATTTCATCTGGCAACACGTATACAGCTTCAGGGTTGGATTAGTGATGGCTTTTCCTCCAAGGATCTAGGCTCCACTGTAGAAGATTTCCCAAGCAGTATAGTCACTGTAACTGTGAGAAAAGAGGATGCTGGTGGCCGTGCACTGGGATCCCTACAAAATGGCTTTAACTGGGCTTGTGTGTGCTGGAGTACTTAGATCTCTTTAAAATTAGAAGTTGCTTTAGTCTCATTACTGTGAATTAACAGTGCCTCACCTACATTTTACAGGGAAATGTCCTTTCAGTGTGGCCAGAAGAACAGGGAATGCAGGTTGATGGAGTACACTGAGGATGGCAGTGCAGTGTTTGGTGGATGGTGAGACGATAATGTTGCCAAGGCTTCCCAATGTTTTTTTACTTCCCACAAAGACTGCTTTAGTCTTGCCTGGCCTGAGTTTTACTTAGGTGTTACTAATAGTCAGGCTGCCTGTGAATTCAGGGAGGAATGAAATGCTGATTGATGTTTGAGCTAATCTATAAGCAAGCATCCTGGTGGGAGAAAAACAAGTTGGGTTTTTTTTTTTTTCCAGTTTCTGGGAAGATGATGGAAGTAAGCTGTGGAAGTTATGAAGGCTTCTAGAAAGTTTGTCTTGTGATTTTTCCTGCACCCATAGTCTGTAATGTCACAGGTATAACATGGAGTGTTCCCAGTAGTCCCGAAGTTTGACTGTGAATTTTGTCTTGGCAGTAGCGACACTTTTCCCACACTACACACAATTAAGAGGAGTTGCTGATGAGTGGCTTCTCCTCTGATGTCATCTCTACCAACTCTCCTTTCCTTCCCATTTCTCCTTCCGTTGCACTGTTTGACTATGAAAAAAGTCACCCGGACTTGGTGTGCTCACATTCCTTGGGTTTTTTTCCTCTCCCATCTTCACTTTTTAAAGAATGTATGTGTGGCCTGGGGTTTAGTTGGATTTTGACTGCTGTTTTCTTTCCCCCAAGACGGTGCTAGTGAGGATGGGATTCTTCTTTCATACCTGGGTATTCTGAATTGTTGCCATGCATCTAGATAATTTTTAAAGAAAAAAGCTTAAGGTTTATTTAAAAACTGGTTTAATTTTCCTATCCTTCTGTCTTAGGAGAACAGAAGGGATTTCATTGAAGAAGTGTAACAGAAAAATTTATTGCAGAACATTTTCTACTTTTTCTGCAGCTGCAAGTTTTTTTCTGTTTTTTTGTTGGTTTTTTTGTGTTGTTTGTTTGTTTGTTTGTTTTTAAAAGGTTTATGTATTTGGATCAGGCCATGATTGGGAGGTAGAAATACAGGACCTACAACTGGTGAAAGAGTAATCTGCATAACTCTACAGAATGTGGGTGCAGAAGCTTAAATGATACCTCTTCTAAAGCACATTATTTTGTTCCTACTATTTCACTTACAGCAAAACTATAATGGACAGACATAAGATGGCCTGAATAGTTGATGCTTTAGTTGCTCTCATTCTTTTCACAAAAGAGAATACAGAACTGTGTTCTACTAGGATATTAATTTGATTTAAAATGTTAAAACTTTTCCAAATCTATTCCTTATGTTTATGAGCATAAGTAGTAGAGTAAAAGAGTTTGACAGAACAGTGAGTAGGTTAATTATCCATTGCTGAAAAAGACTTATTGCTTTCTCTTGCCAGATGTTTTAATTAATTTTAGAAATAGTAGAGCTTTGCTTTTTTTTTAATTACAGTTGTTTTAAATCAATTGTGAGAATGTATGACTCATGTTTCAAAACAGAATTCAGAGAGTAATTTAATTTCCTGATATGAAAGTTTTTTTCTCTCCTACCCCCAAATGTGAATTATGTAGTTTTTGAAGTAAAACTGTTTGTCAGAAATGAGTAAAACTTCTCTAATTAATATTTTTGAATTTTTGATTTCTGGAATAACAATTTGATTTGTATCTTTTGTTGAATAAAAATGCTATATGATTAAATTATGAAAACGTGTTCCATTTATAGACTAGGCTCTCTGTGATCTGAAAATATAAAGGTTGGATGTTGAGTAATTAATAATGGGAAGAGCTGTTTTGCTTTTGAGGAATTTGTGTTTCCTACATAGACTGGTTTCTTATTCTATTAAAAATTGGTCTACTAAATGTCCAGGAAGTGATTTCCTACTTTCGCTTGTAGGCTGTGACGTGACCAAGATGTGCATAATTCCTGGATATGTCAGCAAAGGTATTTTATGTAGAAGAGAATCATGGAATCATTAAGTTTGGAAAAAACCTCTAAGATCTTCAAGCCCAACCATTAACCCAGTACTGCCAAGTCCACCACTAAACCATGTCCCCAATTTTACACATCTTTTAAATACCTCCAGAGTTGGTTCCCTTGACAGCCCGTTTCAATCCTTGACAAATCCTTGACCTTTTGGTTAAGAAATTTTTCTAATATCTAATCTAAACCTCCTCTGGCATAACAGGATACCATTTCCTCTTGTTCTATTGCTTGTTACTTGGAAGAAGAGACCGACCTCCAAGTTACTACAACATCCTTTCAGGTAGTTGTAGAGAGTGATAAAGTGTCCCCTGAGTCTTCTCCAGACTAAACACTCCCAGCTCTCTCAGCCACTCCTCATAAGGCTTGTGTTCCAGACCTCGATGAGCTCCACTGGCCTTCTCTGAAGTCAGACAATTTGGTTTGGCTTGGCTTCTCATTCCTTGGTGAAAATGCTCTTTACTTTTATAGCAGACATTTAAAACCAAAGTTCAGTATGCTTTGTATGTACAATAAAAGGAGGCTACAGTGTATTTTCTAAAGAGTTGAGGTTTTACTGGTATAATTAGGCAGATGTTTCCTTCTTTTTATTTTTTTCCCCATGTGCTGTGCAGCTTAAATTCTACCCTGTGTTTTAAAGGCCACTGTGGTTCAGTGATGCTTTGTGAAAATTAAAGGGCTTCGGGCCAGGAAGTGTTATCTAACTAGAAAAACACTGTTTTGTGAATGCCCTACACGGTGAAAACAATTTACGTAGTAAATTTGGGACTTCATCACTGGTATGTTTCCTACAAAATTGCTTTATCTTCATGGTATGGACTGCAGCTTAATGGGGGATAGTATCGGTCTGTGGCATTTAAGTAAAACTTTATAAAATGAAGGCCTCTTTGCCTTTGTAAAATTATGGCTCAGGCCTGTTACTTCAGCTAGAGAAGGACTGTGAGAAAAGTCTGTGAGAAGAAAAACAATTAATTTTTACCCATGAAAATGTAGTATCAACAGAAGCATGAAAGTTAAACAATAGAAGGAGAAAACAGCAACGTATCCACACCTGTTATTTTTCTGAATGCTTGAATGCTTATGCTATAGGCAGTCAGCGATAGTGTATTTTGGTTAATAATAGCCAATCAGTCTATTTGTAGTAGTTTAGCAGCCAATGAATATGTAACACAAATGATAACATACAAAGGGTGTATAAAAGAGGCTGCTTTGTTTAATAAATGGCTTTTTGGCTCTTGAAAGAAGCACTCTCTCTGTGTGCCATGGCCACCCCAACAGCAACATTGGTCTAAATTTAGCTACTACTATATGATCAGATCATGTCACAAATGATGTTTAAATAAGTGTGTAGTTCAGCACTTGTTTTGGTTTTGTGGTGGTTTTATTAAAAAAAAACAAAACCAAAAACCAAACCAAAAACCTTGGTTTTGTACGGCTACTAAATACCACTCCTTCCATGTAGTCCTGAACCCCAAATCAGCCTGATCCTAAGCAGACTTGCACTTACAAGATAAAGTAATTTACACATACTGCCAACGGCTCAGATCCATCCTTGTTCTTAAATTTCAGAAGATAAGTAAGAAATTAATGTATTTCAGAATGTTAGTTATGGCTTATTTTCTTCAAGTTTGGCCTGTTCTGTCAATCTGACAGAATTGTACAGAAGGAGTATGACAGCTTGCAGACTGAAAATGTGTACTACAGGTCTGCAATATCAGTGACCAAGATTTTCTTTTAATTGTATTTTTTTTGAAAGTCTTGAGTCTTTAAAGTCTTTGTTTCAGCATTGTATTTAATGTCAGAATTGCACTAGTGTTGTTTTTCATTAAAAAAAATGAACATGCCAAAATACTTTATATACTTTCTCCATTATGAAACCTTGAAGGACTTTAAATATGTATTTTGTGAGATGGGGCTTTGCAGTTTATCAGCTTTAGATTTCAGAAGGGAGTGACATGTCTGTGGCTTAAAAAAAAAGCAAACCATCTGTAGAATTGTTCCGAACTCCAAAGTGAGGATTGTCATAGTTTGGAAATAACTGCTTGCCTTACTAAGAGCTTCCACTGTTTACGGAGAATTGGGACTTCTTAAGATAAGCAGGGAGATTTGATGTGCTGATCAGCCTGGCTGCAACTTCCATGATGATTTTTTTGTTGTGTAAAGGTTATTGTACATGACACTTTTGTTTGACCTTTTTCTTCACCTGTAAGTAAGGGGTTTCTATCTGAATAGGCTTCTCTAAAGCTGCTGTCACTCCAGTTTAACTCCAATGCATCTGTTTTGAAATGTTGTATATTACCTTTTTTCTCCTTCACCTCTTGAGGAAGCTTGCTGGCAGTTACAAAATTCACAGAGGTACAAATTCTTGTGCATTGTTACCATGCGTAGTGTCTTTAATAATGCTTATATAGATACTATCACACATAATGGATTGGTAGTTGGGCAGCTTCTCGTATGTACGTAAATAGAAATTACCCACAGACTTTAGTGCAAGCTTCTTTGATATAATGAAGTTGCAACATGATCTGAAGCACCCCTATTTCTAAGATATATAAAATATCCTGTGGTTACTAGAAGTGCTCTCACTTAGGTTAGCTGCTTACTTTGGAATGAAAAAGTAAGCCCAGAAAAATCATTCAGCCATTTGTGCTGAAGTGTAGAGAATAATGTATCAGGAAAAAAAAAAAAGATCAAAAACACCTGATTTTTTCTCCTTTCAATATCCTATGCTTTATTTTTGCATGACAGCTCTATCTGGCAGCCTCACATCCCATCAGTGCAATCTGTCATTCTAGATTATTTCAATTAAGTTCTCTTTCTCATTTTGCATTTGCTGAAGAGTCATAATGGCATGCTCCCAAATCAGCAGTCAAGAAGAGTAATCCTCTCTATTTGTATTTGTTAAAAGAAAGGAGAAAGGAAGAGATGGTTTCTTTGTTTCCTCTCAGTCCTGAAGGCCTTCTCCAGAGTTAGAGATCTAGAAGATTTGCTTTGAAAACTAACTGTGAAGACTTTGTTACAGATCATGAAGATTTGATTTTGGGACTTTTGTGAGTTATTTTGAAAATCCTTTAAATTTATTCTATTCCCCTTGGTTGCTTGCAGATCCTTTTCTGTCTGGTAGCTGGAGAATTAAAGGTTTTCCTTGCAGTCATTGTATTAGTGTAGGAGTTGGACATCTTTATAAAAGCAACTTTCTAATCTTTCCTGTGCTCAAATTTCCAGTGAAAAGAATTCATACCTAGCATGGGAAACTGGATACAGCTTGTGGTACTGATGTACAGAGTGCTCCTCTGTGCTACCCTGAACTCAGACAAACTCAATGTTTCTAACTGGGTTGTTGTGTTGCCCTTGCCTGAAGTGAACATCCAGAAGCAGGTACAGCCTGCTTCTGAGTGCAGAGAGCTGTACTGACCAGAGGTATACAGCGGTTTATATCTCTGAGTCTTTAAATACCTGGTTGTTGATAAACTAAGCAGCTGCAGTATTGAGTACCCACTGTTTATCAACTAACCCATATGTTGGTATTTTACCTGTTTTACTGCTGACAGCTGATGTTCTCACCGCCTGAGAAAGGCTGTGCTTTGCTGAAGAGGCGATAGGTGAAATTCTGTGTTGATGTGATACCATCAGAAGGGCTAGTTTTGGTTCAGGAGCCATCCACTGTAACTGGAAAGGAAGGAAATGAGTAGATAATTCAGAGCCCTTTCTGTGACCTGCTCATCCATTCAGTTGCTGAAGGAATGAGGAAAATTAAGTTCAAAGGAGAAACAAATGGGTTTTGCCTCTGCAGTAACTGCTTATCTCCATATGCTCATAGCAGTACTGAGTTCCCAAGAGTTAGGCAGATACAGAACTGTTAAAGCAGGAGCTTCAGTACTTGAGCTGTTTGTTCATGCCAAGCCCAGCCGTACCAGGGGGTTACAACAGGCACATTAAATCTGGATTCTGTCTTCTTACCATATTACCAGGTTACCCACACTTAGTGTTTACAGAGAGTGACATGTGCTTGGTGGAGCAAGCTTCCAGCATTGCAGCAGACAAGTTTTTTTTAGTTAGTTGCTTTCCTAATCTAATCAGCACCTTGAATCTATTTCCATGCTGCTTCTCCTCCCTTGTTCTTTTTATAACATTTCAGTTGGACAAATTGTCCATGTTGAGTTGGAGATGGCAGCTCCTTTTCCTCACTGGATGGGAAATGCTGGCAGCCCTTAGCACAGGTCTGTGCTGTTGGTTGCAGACTTGGGCCAGGCAGGGTGGACAGATTGCTCTTGATGGGGTTAGTGTGAAATCTCTAAAGCAGGATGAATAGGAATTGTTTGTTCTGTTTTCCAGAGGACACTTTCAGCCCAAACGGATTTATTGTGTATTTGCAGGTTGGGTTTTTTTTCCCCTTTTCTATGTCTGAAGTTGCAACAGGGTTTATTGATGCATGTGCAGGGGATAATGAAAAGCTACATTTTAGATCATCTTTAAGGGCCTTAAAGTAGTTCACTATCCTAAATGGAGTAGCTCAGATAGCATTAAGAAAAATGCTTTTTGTGGGGATAAAACCCAGGTGAACTTCAAATCCTAACTTAATAATTGTAAGAAATTCCTGCTGTGGAGGAAACCCAGTAATTCTGATTTCTAGCAGAAGCATCTTGCATGGTTTCATTCTCGAAGGAGCTGGGCCAGGCAGGTGGCCAAACACCCTGCCTTCCCATGCTATACCACCAGCCCATGCTGCATATGCAGGAGTTGACCTGTGGAAAGGCTCCTTTCAGGAAGGAAATGCCAGTGACTTTGTGGCATCCTAAATCTCTTTTCCGGGAAAAGGCAAGGACCAATTGGTAGCCAAACCAGCTAATGCTAGCCATTTGCCATTTCTGCTGTCTTGCTCTCTCCCAAGATTAAATCTAAAATGTTTTATTTTACCCTATGTTTGCACAGCTCCAGCACAGGGTTTGCCCTGGAATTGCTTATGGGAGGCAGTTCATCCATAGTTTTATCCATGCAATCTAGTATATGTGAGAATTTTGTGATCTTCCTTTGGCTATGAAAACCTGCTGAAGAATGGGCCCCTCAATCTCTGTTCGCTTACAGGCTTTGAAACCAAGAGTATTTCTGTTGAACCTGGTGTCACCCAGGTGGGAAAAGCTTGCTGGGATGGAAACTGAGTGCAAAAGTGCCATTCAGCAGTGTAGAGGAGCATAACTGTGCGTGAGGGGGTGGGCTGTCAGTGCGCATTATGTGCCGTATGTGCACGGCTGCAGTTTAGATTTACTCGTCCTTGGCACACCCATGTTGGCTGTGTATTTCGGGCAGTGAGGCAGACTGAGGCTGGCATCATGCTCACCTTCCAGGGGAGACAATTCCAGCATTCAGGTGGCCCTTTCTCCACCAATTTTCACTGAGATGTTTCTGTGCAATTTCTGCTACTTGGCTGGTGCCTTTAAAGTCCCGTCCCAATACAAATGGCAGGAAATCCAATATTCATCATGAACACAGCTTTTGAAATGTTTGTGGCCATCCTGAGAGAGGAACAATTTTAAAAGAGAACCTCTCTGGCAATCTGTAGATACAATACTCAAAGCAAACCACTGCTAGTCTTCAGTTTGAGCTTGAGGCTTTTTTCCATGTCTTGGTGGGTTTCAACTATAAAAGTTTGTTTTCTTCCCAATATATACCATTCATATATAGAATAAGGCAGAATGCAAAAGCATTCACATTTTACACATGTAATAATATGAGTGCTAATTGTCATTGTGAATTATATTTTCAGTGTGTTTTCCCCACTGCCTGTCTAAATTTGAGCATAAATCTTTTCAGCCCTCTAAATTTGTATTCATGTCAGTTTTATTCACTGCAATTTTGGTTCCCTTAGCCTTGCTTTAGATTGCAGATCATGCCCAATAGTGGAAGAGTGGATTTTGAAATTCTTTTACGTGTCAGATTTCCCTGTATCCAATTTTATCAAAAAAGCTGTCACCAACTTCTTCTGAAACCAGCAAACCTTTTTCATTCTAATTACATTTTTACCATATGTTCATCCAGATGGCATATGCCAAACATTTTCTAGGGTGTTATAAAATGACCTGACTTCAGAGGGTTTAACTGTTGAAGAAGCTTTAAAAAAAAAAAAAAAAAAAAAAAGGGCAAGAGAATTTACACTGGTCAAAAAAGTAGTCCTAGAAAGAAAGAAAGAAAATAATCGATAAATATTCCCAGTTGCATTTTGTGGCTGTGATACTGAATTCTTGATATATATACCTGTACAAAAACTGTGAAAATGTAGGGAATGTTTTCTTGAAATGTTAAAAGTTGACTCCTTTTTTAACCACTGAAAATAAAATTTTTGTCTGTTGAATATGTCTAAAAAATTCTGGAGCTGTGACCGACTCTTTGGTTTCCTGCTAAACGGAGCAAAAAGAGTTTGTCAAGCCATCAGATTCTCTGTAGGAGCAGCAGTTTTACTGAGCCATGTAATAACTACTTGTGCGCTTTTTTCTTTAAATATAATTTTCAAGTAAACGGCAGTTGATGCATGATTTTGACACTTGTGCCCTCGTTCGTAATAATTCTTGGGTGATTTCTTAGAGAAAATAAATTAACCTGTGATATACTGAGAGGTGCCAGGAAGAAAGGAAGGAAGGAAATTATTTTTCATATTTAGCTACTAGTTAATCTAAATAAATGAAGATCAGTTTTTCATTTTCTGGGGGGCTTGCATATTTCTTCATCTCTATGACAGTTCTCTTTTAACTGTCATTGTTTTGGTAGTCTTCCCAGATTATCAAGCAGAAGTGTCTCAAGTCTCAAGCCCTTTTATTTAGTGCTAATTCCTGAAGAATAGTGAATGAATGAGAATTAAATTTGCTTTCTTGTGTTGGTGCAGTAAGTTTTCCAGCTCCCAGGAACTTTGAATGCGCAACCCAAGACCCTGAATAGAGTATGAAGAGGTAGTTTCAGGGCAGGATGGGCAGAGACTCATGGCAGGGACTCAGATGGACAATTGTAAATGAAATGTGTTCAGTGTCCTTAACATGCGCAGATCTTGTTGAAAATCACAACTGCAATCAACAAAGCAGATCCTCCACCACCCTCCATATTAACAAGACAGGATTTTGACAGTGCTCAACAATTTGAAGTGCTTTTGTTATTTCTGAATTAAACCTTTGATAAAAAGTCCTTATCTCCATCTTCCTTGCCTACTTCCACTCATCAGTCTGTGAGTGGTTTGACATTTCCACACACTCTTCTCCATCATTGACCAGGTTTACACCTGCTGCTGTGTCTCAAGTGAAAAAGAATCTATTTTGTATGTAAATCAATATATAGCAGAGATACTGTAACTATTTAAAAGCTAAGGATTAAACACCCTAAAATTGCAAGCTGCTGTTAATTTGTGAAGTAATTGAAACAAACCCTAATAGGGGAATACAAAATGAGACACCAAAAAGCAGCATGTCTCCACCCTGTCAAAATATGAGGCAACAGCCAATTGATTACTGTTGTTTTAGAGTTTGTGGGTGTGCAGCTGTATTCGACTCAGATTGAAGTATCACTTTTTCTGCTCTCTTTTTCGATGTCTTTGCAGAATGGAGCTAAAGTTGTTCAGGTGCCTTTGTTACTTATTTCTAAAATAATGCTTATCATAACCAAGTTTGCTGTGTTCATGCCATAGTTTTCAATTTCTTAGAAGAGTTAGAGCTCTAAGCATTTTTCTGTGGAAATACAAACTCCATTTTTTGTAAAAAAAAACTTTCGACATGTCAGGGAATGACATGTCAGAACCCAAAGGCTAAAAAAGCATTGTACTCAGGTACTTTGCTTTTAATTACTGGTATGCATTATTGTCAAGTTCTAGATTGCAGTCTTTGTTTAGATATTCCTTGGATTATTCAGCCTGTAACTTAAATAAGGACATTGCTAGGAAGGTTTCCATGGAAAATATTACCAAGTTAATAATTCTGAAGCTAATTGTGTGAAGGTTCAAAGTGTCAGCCTTAAACCACACCTCCGACTAAGCCAAGCATGAATTTGGGTACACATGTTGAGTTAGGTTCCTCATCATGTCCTGGGCTTCTGAATTGTGTTTGCAGGTGCTAGCGCCGTGATGCAGCTGATCAGTGCTCACCAGGGCGTTTTTCTTTCCTAATTTTCTTCCTCCTTTGCTCATTGTAGGCCCCTTTGTGGGTAAGTGTGCACATGAATTTTATGCCACCCTGCAGTGTCTATTCTGCTTCCTGTGTTGGTGCCTGCACACTCATATGCCTTCTCTCCCATTTCCCCTGTTACGTTCTCTTTTGAGTAGAGCAGTTGCCACAGAGAATTTTTGAGAGTAACTGCTTATGATTGCACTTCTGCTATGATTTTCCATAGCTGGTAGTTTATCTCTTAGAAGAGTCTGGTATATAAAATCTCTGTTCAAGAAATTCTCTAGGAATTACTCTCCTTAATATGGCAGCAGTCTCCCACTGCTGACAATGTGAGTGCATCAGAGAAGATGGACTTTTGTAAAGCAGGGACTAATCTCAGCTGCTGAAAATGGGAGGAAATAAGTGCCTCTCTTTGAAAAGGCAATCTAAGGGCAGCTTGCATTTGTGGAAAGAACAATTCATATTTAAAATCTCAAGCTTTTTATTTTTCTTCCATTTTCCCTTGAGGAAAGTAAATCTTTAGGTATGATGTAAGAACTCTACCATCTAAATACATTTTTTATGGTGTTTGAAGCAAATGTCAAGTTTGTAGTGTTGCAGTTATTCTTCTAGGATCTTTCACAGTGTAAGGGATGTTCTGGGTAGGGTTCCCCAAAGTGGCTTTTTTGAGTCCAAGCTTATTAGATTCTGGTTTACAACACTTAGCATAGTTATTCTGCAGAAGTCAATACTTTCCATAGCTGAGATGGAGATCAAATACCTCTAATTATTGCAAAATTCAAATTAGTCTTGGACTGTGGTACTACAACTGGCATCTCAATAATGAACCAACCACAGGAGGAAGCGGGTTTGTCAATGTACCATCACAGAAAGCTTTGAGCATTCATCTAATGTCTTCTGGGATCATGTTTATATTTCTTGAAATACACCCCCAACACACTGAATGGCACAAGAATATCTGATGCAGCAAGCTGTGGAAGCGTGAGCTGCAGAATCTTTTCAGTTGATGTATTTCAAGGTGGATAACCTTAAAAATCAATAGTGTCTGCAGCACCACTCAGAATCCTGATGGACTGCTCCTCGCTGATCCTCTTGCTTAGGCTGTGAATAACTGATGCCTGCTGCAGATCCTCAGCACCAGCTGAGGCAGGGGCTGGAGCATCCAGTAGCAGGGCTGCTCTTATGAGCAAATCTCTGTCTGCTCTTAGAATTTTTTATGTGAAGTGCAGCTGTTGATGGGGGGTTTTGGGGATAGTTTTGGGGTTTTTTGTTTTTTAAAACAGACTACACAAGTGCTAGATGACAAAGTACAGCAGGGAAGTAGTTTTCAAAGGCTCAAGCAGTATTTTCAAGTTGCTTGTAAATACGGCATTTTCTCTTTGGAGATAGAAGGCACGTTCTGTTCGGGCTTGTAGTGCCCCAATTACAAAAATGGAAGCAGCTATTAGGAAAAAAATGATTAAGTAGATTATCTTAACTTTGTGGGAAGTTAACTTTATGGGGCTATTGTCTAAGAGATGTTAAAAATGCAGAGTTTTGTCTTCTCTACCCAAACAAAGTTCTCAAGTTGAAATAGATAGTTTTTTAAATGCTGGTGACACCTCAGAAGTTGTCTCATTAGAAAGCCAAAATGTTTGAATATCTAGAAGCACAAATCATAAATAGGAATTTATGGGGAGGAGGTGCCGGGGAGGTCTTGAAGATTGATTTCTTAAAGGCTCTGCATATAATTCTCTGGGTTTTCTAACAGCTCATTGGAAAAACAAAGTAGAAAATTACCTAAATAAACTGACAAAAGCTGGAGGAACAGGAGGAGGAGGAAGAGAATGAAGCATCAGATGTGTTGCTCTAGCTAGTAAAAAAACCAATTACTCTCTTTGCTGACCTCACCTTATCCATGCAGGATAGCACAGAGATATTCTCTTGCTCTCCTATTTTTGTAAGGAAGTAGCTTCTGCTGGCTCTGATCATATGCATAAAACGACAGCATGCTACTCTTAGGCAGACTGAATCTAGTGATAGGGATAGAAAGCTTCTTTGAAGAAAAGCCCTAGAAAAATCCACTAACAGAAATAGATTGCCACTGAGAGTTTACTGAGATTTTGCTGCTCTTCTGTGTATCAGTAATGAAGCAGACCATGGAGAGAAAGTAAACTGATGTCATGCCCAAGGTATATGTGCTGGGGAAAGATCAGAGAAGTGCATGTCATTGATGCTGAAAATAGATTCTGAATGATACCTTTCTCCTTATGGACTGCCTGTTTGGAGTTCTTCAGGGAGTTGTATTTGCAGATGGAAAAGGGACAGGTGATGAGAGCAACAATGCTGGTTGCATGATATGTCCCTTAACTCTCATGTTATAATGTATTATATGTAAAATTATCGAACATATGTGGAAATTACTTGACTTTCATATTGTTAATTAATTATGAGGACACCAACTGATGATACTGCCTAGGGCTGTAGGGATATCTGCCTCTCTGATATGCATTTTGCAGTTCTTAGGTTGGGCACCTAGTTGTTACCCTTCTCAGAGCCTGTGCCCTCTCTGTAGGTGGGGTTGGGACTTGGCTCCCTCCATTTGTCTGCTGCATTTATTTACCATGAACTAGAGTTAGTTCAGCACTTGCAGATTTACAGTCTCTTGAAAGCAATAAAAGACTTAACTCTTGGCCAGGCAACTTGAAACAAATATTATCTGAGCTCTCTCAGGACTGCAGTAAGTTGATGCCATGAGCTGAAGTCTGTCTTTGTACTGTGCTGACCAGGTATTGCTTGTTGCCTGCAGTGGTAGTTTGGATTCCTGAAGCACATGAGTTCAGTGGATGGTGTTTGGGGTATGACACTGCAGTGGTCTGTTTGCCTGTCTGACTGGCACAGGGAATTGGTAGCTGTGATTCAGTGGGGAGCTCCAGGCATTGGGTGGAAAATGCAAAGTATGTTTTGGTTCTGACTTTGTACAGCATCAGCTACATTTCAGTGTTTATTAATGTTATTTTAAAATCTTTATGCTTTAAAACCATTACCTATTTCATGGATATGTGATATTGGATAGCTTTCATCCATTCTATTTTCTGCTTGAAAAAACAAGTTCTTTGCCTCCAGCCATGAGAATTTTTTCTTCTAGGTACAATAAATAGGCTTTGTCATAACACTGTAGAAGAGAGTATTTAGTAATTCCATGTAAATATATTTTCTTTATATATTTTGTTTCTTTTTTTATTTGTGGCCTGGAACATTTTGAAGTGATTTCAGGTAGTTTGTCCAAGTAGCAAATACAGAGCTGTTATGTGTGCCTTAGGAAGGGAGAGGATTCAGCTCAGCTCAAAAACTTGCTTAACATGTTAGATCCCCAAATTTAACTGTGTGTCCTCTTTTTAAAAAGGCTGACAGTTCTAATTGTTGTGTTTTATGTTATGAGTAGGTCGCTACTATTATTTTTCCCTTCCAAAAATTGAAGGATGAAAAATTCAAGCACAGAAAACAAAGGCTTTATTGTCGGGCTATTTTTCTTTCATTTATGGGGTATGATTAAATGTGTACTGTCAAAAAGAGGCCTCTTTAAAGCCTGATACTATTGATTACTATTTGAGACCCGCCAGCAGCATTATTACTTAATGCATAAGAAAATCTAATAGAAAATTATTAAGTTGGTTTTTTAATTCCTCTAGTGAGAACGTTTCAGGTATTCATCTCATATCGTTGCACAAATTGCTTGGCTCAAGTAGATACCACAAAATCATGTTTTAATGATTTTTTTCCTTTTTCCATCTTTTATGTTTTTTCACAGTCACATGACACAATCAGCCACATTTGAAGACCCTCGAATAGAGAGCTGCCAAATAACCCCTCCAGCCCCTCGGAAGGTGGAAATGAGGAGGGATCCTGTGCTAGGATTTGGGTTTGTGGCTGGTAGTGAAAAGCCAGTTGTTGTACGCTCAGTAACACCAGGTATGTTTTCCCCACTTGACCCCAGAAGAAAACTTCGATTTAGCCTACTAAGAAGAAATGCAGCTACAAATTTGAGAACTGTTGAAATATTCAGGCGGACAAAGTAATCACAAAAACTGAATAGAATTTTAGCCTGGTATTACCCAGTGGTTTCCTTCCTCACACTCATTTCTGAATGTTACATAAATGTGTTAGCAAAAAGGCGTTTTGGAGTTATTGCTCTGAGCCATTACTGTTGTTTGCCTGAAAAAAGTTAACCCATTTCATTCAAGGGAAAGTCTTCTCCCTAGTATCTTTATATTGGTTTGCTGTCACCTTCATTATCATTGAATCAGCGTTTTCAAGAGGTATGTTGAGTTCTGAGATTAAAACGTGCATATTTTTCATTCTTATCATCACTTTCCCAAGGAGAGCTACGTTTCTAAAAACAATATTTCTTTCTGAAAAGGAGGATGTTATTGCTGGCTTTTTTTTTTTTTTTTTTAAATGAATGCATCTGTATAACTATATGGTTAAAAACCAGGTCAAAATATATCCCTAAACATCTTACCTGCAGTGAAAATTAGTGAGGTTTTTGATATTTTTGAAGTCATGAGAGACCAGACCTGGGACTAATCTGTCTCTCAAATAGCAGGCTCCTGCTCTCTATGCTTAAAAGTTGAGTTGTTACATAAAATTGCTGGGGAGCCAAGGGCAGGGATTTGACTTTGCTCTTGTTCAATACGTTCTCCAGAACCCCCACAGAGAGCAGAGGAGAGGCAAAATCGACTTTGTGAAGTTCTGATGTCATTTACCCACGTGTGTGCATTGATTACATTTGTATTGCTTTCACATGAAGTGAGCAGTGTAACTAATATTTGAATCAGATCCAGACAGCTTATTTCTCTCAACTTGGCATTATTAATGTAGTTTTATGTTCAAATTTGGAAAATGTGTTTACTATGTTTTGTTCCAAGTGAATAGCAGGAAATATGAGCTCAGGACAACATTCTCATACATGGATTAGTATCCATTTATGTGTGATATAGAAGTGGAGTAAAGTTTTCAAAGCAAACAGAGGACAGGATCAGCATTAGCTCAGTTGAATGAGTTTGCTTTGATGCTGAAACATCTTTTAAGAGTTTATCTTCATAGTGGTAATATTATTCTGCTTTTTATGTATCATCATTGCAGAGTTTAAAGACAAAGACCAGAGAGGATATATCTTTTCATTAGGAACTGTGAAGCCACATCATCTTCTGGGCATGTAATTGTGCTGAGAAAGAAAGTAATATGTGCATTTTATAAAGTACAATGCACTCAATGTGTATTTCAGCAGTGCCAGAATCCAAACCACACAGACATATACATGACTGATTGTCTATTCAGAATAATGATAAATATTCATGTCTAAGTGAAAGTGGCAGTGCTTCTGGATGTATCTGTGTTCATCAGGTGGTAGGAATCCAGCAGAAAAGAGACTCAGGAGGCTGGAGGTATAAAAACTTACTGCCTTCAATTGAAAAAAACAGGGTTTTTTTGCCTAGAACAGAAAAGTCAGAGGAGAGGCCTGTGAATGACATTCAAATATGTAAGTGATGTTTCATAGGAAAGAGGAATAAGATGTTCTTTGGTGTTACTTTGCCTGGAACAGGAAACAATGTGTTACAGCCAGGGAAATCTGGTATGCTTACCATGGAAAAAGACTTCCTGGTCTTAACTGTAGATAAAAGGATCATTTGTTCACAGGAAAAGGAATCCTCAGGGTGGTCTTACAAAATATCAGACAAATATTGATCAAGGATGAATAAAATAAGGTTGAATACACCTTAAAGCATGTGTTAGCCCATGGCTCATGGGTCCTTTTGACCCTTCAGAAAACTGAGCCTTTATTTTAGGTGGTTAGACATGGGTTTAGAACTTGACGAACTTCATTAGAAGTTGCTAAGCCACTAGCTTGCAAGATTTTCCTGGTGAGGGAGTACTGGTAATGTCAGAAATAGTGTTAGTGAAAAACTGTCATTAAGTGAAGAAAAAATACACTTGTAGTATGTGAACAACAGTGTGTCTGTGCATTTACAATGGTGTGCTAACCTGTGCTCTTTTTTTTTTTCTCTCCATTTGTCTGCAGGCGGCCCCTCTGAAGGAAAGCTTATACCAGGGGATCAAATCATAATGATTAATGATGAGCCAGTCAGCACTGCTCCAAGGGAGAGAGTCATTGACCTTGTCAGGTAGTTGATGTCCTGTCACTTAAACTACGAACCCTGTGACATATTGCCTCTGCAGTCATTCAGTAGTACAGCAAGTCTTGCCTTCTCATGGCTGAGAAAAGGGAAAATAATGTTCCTTTAGTTATAATGAAGAATGATCAATTATTTTAGTATTGAAATGAAGTGTCCTCTTAAAATGTTATCTGGGTAGCTGAAAAAGTCTAAAAAAATCCAGGAATAGCTCCAAAGTACTTGGGTATTAAAAGAGGAATAGTATGCTCCTGGTATTTATTTTTGGTATGCGTTGTTGAAAAGATTGTTCCTGGAGCATGGAAGCTCCAGCCACTGTTACATTACTGTTCATTTTTCACATGAAGAAAGTTAAGTCAGGTTTGTCTTATGTGAAGAATAAAGAAAACTTGGTAGGGTGATTTTTGAGAGTGAATGAATGCATATAAATATATAGGGAAGCTCAAAAAGTGTTTAGGTGGAATTCAGGTAGGTGAGTTCGTGTAAAAGAGAGAAGACAGAAAATGCGACCAGAAAAGTGACTGTGGATAGTACAGGAAAGGAGAAATGTCAGTATCTGTAATGGGATGGAAGGAAAGGAAGAACAGTGACTGACAAATGCTAAAGATGTAGAAAAATACGTATTGTGGTTCATATAATAAACTTTGCTTTTGGAGTAACAAGAAATGTTAGTGCATTGCACAGGAAAATGGCAAGTAACTAAAAGATTAAACACAAAACTTAATAATTTAAATTCCAGTGTCCTGGTTGCGGTACACCAGTTTTGTTTCTGTATTCTCCTTCCCATTGGTGTAAACTCTGAATTGGTGGGTCTTCTTGATTCCTGAGAGATGGTCAGGTTTTAATGGTACAGGTACCTCTCCCCAAAACTTGTGGCTATCAGTGTTTTCAGTGTCACACATGTAATTTTGAAAAGTCACATTTGTTTACAGAAATTTGGGCAGGAAGTGCCACAACAGTCATATTTCTGCAGGTGACAAATTGAGCAAATGGGTGCTCATTTGCTGAGGATTCAGCTGTAAGGAAAAATTCCAAATATGATGCAGAAATGGTATAAAAATGCCAGCAATGCTCATACCTTCATCTGTGTTAGGTGGGACTAAACAAAATATATTTTCAGAAAAACTTTTTAAAAAGATGTTAACCTGCAAGTCAACTAACAAACACAATTTGCTAAGAGCTTCTTGTGATGAGTAGACTCCATGAACTGAAGGAACTGTCCTGCTCTTAATAACTGTCTTGTGCTCTGTGTTGACCACCTGCATAAGTCTCAAAAATGGGTCTTACACTAATTTTTGATGTCTTTGTTTCTTTATAAAGCAATAATATTTCCTTCTTTATTCTTTCCCTTATTCTTTGACATTAAGCAAAGTTAGGATCTCTGTCTCATTTTCTGCTTCCAGCAATATGTAGGAATAATAACAAGGAAAATAAACTGATTAGTCCTGAGACAAACTGAATTTATTGTGTAGCTGATCCTCTGTCTGCCTTCAAACAAGAATAAGAATATCACCTTTCCCAATTACACTGACTACATAGGTAGTGTCAAATTAAGTGTTGTTTCATTCCAGGGAAAGCTTTAGGTGATGATTTTTTTGCACTGTAATTCTACCTCTGCTCTCAGAATCTGTCTGCTGTTGGGATTTTGATAGAGACTCATTCTTTGATGAAATTTGGAGTGAAATATATTGAGGTTGTATGTTACAGCATTTGAAAACAAGAGCTTTCTTTTCATGCCAGTGGGGATGCCTGGAATGATTAGACACTGTCAGTGTGCAGTCCTGACACCACAGCAGAAGCAGTTCTTTACATCAATGAAATAGTGAATCTCTTCTGTATAATTGAAGGTTTTCATATGGGTTAGATACATCTGCAACTTTTCAACACATCTGCATTTTTCAATATGCGTGGGAGAAGTTTTGAAATCTTGTTTTCTTGCAGGTAGCAGCATGTCAGTGGTCAGCAGTGAATATGTTTTAAATGTATAGGTTATGCAAATGGGCATAATCACAAAATCATAGAAGAACTGAGAGGAGATTTCTGGAGGCCATCCAGTCTAACCTCTTGCTCCAGGCCAGGTAGTGTCAAAGTTAGACGTGGCCGCTCAGCACTTGCCAAATCAAGTCTTTAATATCTCCAAATATGGAGATTTCCCAACCACACTGGGTAGGTGTTTCTGTTCTTAACCAGTGGCCTTTCAAAAAGACATGAACCAGCTTGACATCAGCCTTAGATGCATCCCCTCTAGGCCCATAGACTTTTGTCACTCTTACCTAAGCAATCCCTAATTCAGTCTTTGTCTAACTTTGTTCCCTAAATTCTGTCACTGAGTGCAGGGATGAGGGTGGCAGACCTTGCCACTAAAGGCCAAAACCAAGAAAGCATTGAGCATCTGAGCTTGTTCAGTGTCCTTCATCAGGTTTCCCTCTCCATTTAGCAGCAAGTTCGTATTTCCCTTGGCTTTCACTGCTATTGTAGTTGTAGAGACCCTTCTTGTTATTCTTCATCCATCCTGGATAAGTTTCAGGACCAGATGAGCTTTGCAAACCTCATCCCTGACTGGCCAGGTACAGCTTCTCTGTTTCTCCTCAGTAACCTGTCTCCATTTCCATCTCTGATTTCCTTCATTTTGCCCTTGGTCTTGTTCAGGCTGTCCCTGTGGAGCCACACTAGTGTCCTGCTATGCCTGCCTGCTTCCTTGCAGATTGGAACAGACCATTCTGGCACCTGGATGTGGCCCTCTGTGAAGATAACCCAGCTCTACTGGGCTCTGGCCTTTCAGAGCTGCATCCCACAAAACCCTGTTTACCAGTGCCCTGAACAAGCTTCAGTCTTATTTTAGACTGGACTCCTCTTCCTCCTTTCCTTCAGGATCTTACACTGTATCATCTTGTGGTCACTGCAGCACATTAATGAGAAATTGATATTCCAACATTATTTTTTTCTGATTACATCGTCTCTTGCTGATGAGGTATAACAAGGTATGTTTTATATTCATGATGTGAAATACAGTGGCTATTTTTATGCACCTTTCCCTCAAAGCTTTTGTAAAATCAAGAAACAATTTGTTGTTATAATTGCAGAGAGTGTGGAAAAAATTAATCTACTTTCAAAATACTGACATAAAGAGTATAGCATGTCAAATAGGAAAAAAAGCCAAATGGCATGAGAAAAGAAAAAGGCAGATTTCACAACCAGAAGAGCACCAAACTTCACCAGAATTAGGAAAGCCCAAAACTTTCAAGCAAAATACACACAAATGTTAGATGTTAAGTCAACCTTGAATGTTAAACAGCATTTTTAATGTAACAGAATATTTAATTATTTTCCAAGAAAACATTGTCAGAACATTAACTTATGAAAAGAGTTATGAGATTGAAGGAAAAGAAAATGGAAACGGTAATTTCTGCTGCAATCCATATTAAAAAAAAAAAAAAAGTCCACCAGAAAGGGTATCTGAAAAAAGTCAATTAAGTCTTTTTTCATTAGAAAAAAGCATATTCTTAAGCAATAAATTTGCTTTATTTCTAAACTTCCCAATACATAAATCACACTAATTTCTTTTAGATCATTTGTTTTTCTTCAGCCCTTTTCCTAACAGCTCCAAATTCATTGTCTGTTACTCCGACAGGATTAGTAGTAGATAGACAGGTGTTTCAAGAAAGTCCCTTTTGTGTAATGGTTATACTACAGGAAAATCAAGAAGTTAAATGCAATGCATAATACAGAAATTCTCCCATCGGCTTTTTATTGCATTGTAATATTTTCATTATGCGTGGGCTTTTTTAACATTCATTACTGAAAATAATCTTGCTTAAGTAGAAAACTGTTATAGCCACTTCTGCCAACTCCCGGGGGTACTGAGCAGGAACCTGGTGAAAGACTTTGGTTTGTTTTTTAAGAATTGAGGGATACTCTTTTATCCTAGGAAGTCTCAGGTCTGGGATATTCATTATCTATATCCCCTGTCGGTCATTCTGATCCATTGAATTCTTTTGGCTCTGCTTTACGGGCAGCACTTGATTAGTGTTCAAGTCATCCTTTGAAAGCCAGGGTTGCAGAAATAGAAATACAGTATGGTTTGCAGACAAAATCCATTTGGACTCATTATTTCTGGGTGCTGTTCAATGGCTTTTGCACCATAATGTGTTCACCTGAGATATTTCCAGCACAAACTCAGAAGTCATGTTTATGGTTTCCCTAACAAAGAGAGGTCAGTTTTATGAATGTCGCTTATGGCTGTGGTCAAGACGTATTCCATTCAAGACAAAAAGTTACAGAAGTTCAAAAAGAGGAAGAAACAAGATCACTTTTCTAAATGTAAGCTTCAAGTCGAGGCAAGGAGCAAGCAAACAGAATACAAAAGATGTATTTGAAGTGCAGTCAATTCAAAATTTATCAGGAGCTATTTCTGTTGGTTTTATTTTGCTGCTGATACAGATTCTGTGAGTTAAAGGTTTTCACACATACTTAACAATAAGTACTTTGAGATAACATTAAAGTCATGGCAAAATGGAGCAATTTCTTCCTTATTAAAAGGTGAGCAACAATGCAACACTGATGTATTAGAAGGTACATTAATGTAAGGTAGCAATTAATCGGTTGCTCAGAGGTGCATGTATTTTATTATCATTGGTTAATGTTACATTTATATCTTTTTAAGAATCAGCTTAACCCACCCTTTTTGTTGAAACAAAGAAATACATCTAACAATATGCCTTATTAGATTTTTAGGCAATTTCTTGTTTATCTGACTTGTTTATCTTAGATTAGTGATCAATGACTTGTTTATCTTAGATTGCACTGAGTAGGCATTGGTCTACAAGGATCCCAACGTATGTACACTGTCTTTTTATTTAGCAAGGTATTTTACTGAAATTTTAAGTGACACACAAGTGTACTGCTTATTTCATAAACCAAACAGTGAGTACGGCATGGTAGTGGTATTTTGTTCACACTTTAATTAAGACAGTTATGCAGGCAACCATCCAGAAGAAACTGGCATCTGAAGAGGGTGATCCATCTGAGATACTTGTTCTGGAAAAAAACTACCATGTTGCAGAAAACTTTATTTATACATTGACTAAAGAAGAAGAGCAGAAAAGTGTTTTAGAGCAGAAACCTGACTTCTAGGTTGCTACATTAGGCTAGATTAGTCCATTCCTTGCAACTGTAACAGCAGTAAATTAGTATTCGACGTCCTGTGCAATTCCACTAAAAGACTTAAGTTCCAAAGTGAGAAATGAAAAAGGTGAAAGTCATTAAAGGATTTTCTTTCTTGTTGGCTCTATTTTCTGTTTAAAAGAGATGACTCAAAAATCTCTCTGAAATAGCTCTTGCTTTGGCAAGTTAATGTCACAGCAAGTTTTCATCAAGAGGATCTAGAGGATTCTTTCAATTCTGCAGTAGAATTTATGTTTTAATTGTGTATTGCCATAAGACTGGAGAGAAGGAACCCTCCAGGATTTTAGGCTGCATATTGCATTTTAAGTGCTAACATGAATTTAATCGATACTGACCCTCCTCACCATCGTTGTGAAATGGATGAGGATTCTGTCACTCCCATTTGACTCTGTGTATGTCAGGGAACCACTTTTCCTACTCTGCATCCTCAGAGCTAAATGCAAGTGTAAAAGGGAGCTCAGTGGCAGTGCCTGTCATCATCATCATCTCACAGCAGCTGAAAATGCCACTTTTGAAATGTTTCTGGATCTAGTTTAGGCAGTTTCTTACATTGGGTCAGGTAATTTTGGTGGACTTACTATTAAAGATATTCTTTCTTCATCAACATCATACAGAAAAAATCCAGCATATTAAGCTATTAGCTATGATACTGCATAGCAACCATGAACCTTGAAAACTGCTTTTTGAAAAACCAGTCATGCAGACATTTTAATTTGAAGGTACTCCATTATACTCCCAGTTCAGTATATAAATCCAGAGGCTGTACCCACTTTGTGTCAGGCCCTGATTGATGAATTGCTAGTGTTTTAGGTTTTAAACACACAGTGGTGAACAAAGGGACAAAATGTTGGACCAAGTGATCTGTAAGAATTTTACAAGTGCCATCAATGGAGATAAGCTTTCTGCCAGGGCATTTAATTAGCTACATCTGATCAGCTAGCCCATGCAGGGAGCTCAGAGGCAAGACATTAGAAGTCAGTTTCTGTCAGTCTTGAGGGGTGTTGTTAGATATGTATCTTCTACCTTTTGAGGTGTTTTTGCAATGTAATACAGAGATAACTGAATCACACTTCAAATTAGCTCTGTATCTGTTAGAGCACACATTTAATACTGTCTCATTTATCTTCTTTTCTTGCATGTTGTGGTGCTTCTTGTTCTTGAGCTAATATATTGAGGGCTAATTCAGGTCTCTCCAGATTTTAATTACTAATCTGCAATAACACTTCAAAAATGCCTGCCCACCTTTTCAAAGGCCTGTAAGAGCTGAAAGCTGTATAGAGATATTACTTGTTATTGTTAAAATCAATACCAACTATGGACATTGTTCTCTTTTAAATCCATTGTATCTCTGTGTCTTGGGTGACTTTATGATGTTGTATCCCATTTCGCTGCTCTATGCCCAGAAATTAATTTTGTGCCTTTTTGTGCCTTTAAAGTGAGCCTGAGAGGGGGGAGAGAAAAAAACCCAGCAAAACTTTCAAAGCAGTTTTGTTTCAAGGACACAGATATACAGACTCCTCTGCGTTTTTCTGCAGCGGTGAGAGAGTGAAGAAGCACCCTGCTTGCTTTTTTCAGCCATTTTTTTGGGGTTTTCTTTCCCTCCGGAGAGTTGAACTTTGTTTTCCTGGGACTTTGATTTTTTTCCCTTCTTCTTTTCTGGACTGTTTCAACATCAGAACACATCAGGAGGATTTTTTTTTTTCATCAAGGCCCCAGAGGAGGGCCCACCCCATCCCAGCTCCAAGGAGGAGGGGAGAGGTTACCTACAGAAGGACTCTGAACTTTTCTCAGATTTTCTCTCCACAGCGAGAGGTTTTATTATTTAGCATTATTGTCCTTTTCCTGTGTGTTTGTTAAATAAATAGTTTTTATCTCTTTCACTTTCCTCCAAGGAAAAAATTCTTTTTTTTTCCCAAACCTGGTGGGGGAGGGCTGGTTGTAACCTGCCTTCTATCAGAGGATATTTTCCTCCAAATTTGTCCAAACCAGCACACTCTGAAAGCATGCAGTGTCATATCCTTTCTTATTCTTAGCAGAAAGTTGACTGACATGATTTAGAAAGGTTTGGCCTTGATAATTCACATGTTCTGAATGCTGAGATCTTTATTTGTTAAGTAAACTTAATTTTCTCTTTGTATTAACCATGCTGAATGGCCCCCAGAGTTGGCAAGTATAGGCCCTTTTTGAAATTTCAAGGCTTGATGTGTCATCTGGTTGAAAAGTTTTGTCATCATCTCACTCTGTTCTCTAGAAAAAGGAGTCAGCCATGATGAATTTCAGGTCAGCTGTTCCCTAACAAGTTGCTTATGGAGTAAGGGTATGAATGGAGATGTGGAATGGCTGTGCCCAAAACACAAGTAACTGTACTGAATGCCTTCTTCAGATGTGAACCAGCAAATGTTGCTCTCATTAGCTTGTTCTGACAAGCTTATTGCTTCTCATCCAGTTAAACAAAAATGTTGGCTTGTCCGAATGGAAGATTTGCTCGAAAGCCGGAATGCACTGATGTGACTATTTCAGAGTAATTGTTTCCATGTAAAGTCATACAAAGGAACACCCAGCTTTGAGTTTATTATGAATTAATGCTTCCATGTGATGGATTATCTCTATATTTCATGCTCTGCAATGGATGTTTATCCTTTGTGCTGTTTATACAAGCCCCATGCATCAATGGATTACATCCAGTTGGAATATGCAGCAGGAGGTACCTAAAAATCTCATGTCCTATGTTTGGGGTGGAGAAGGTGAGAGAGTAGTTGTCAAACAACCGAAATCTCATGGTTTCTCTTTCCCAACTGCATTATATGTCTCTCTCCTTTGAAATGACATTTCCAAATCGTCTATGACAATGTTGGGCAAGCCAGCCCTTCACATTGTGCTGTTTGTACTTGAATGTTCTGTGGATGCCTTGAAGACATTACAGCAGGACAGCTACATTTACACAGGTGTATACACTATGAAATTTGATCAGCAGAAAGTAGCAACCAGGGAGAAACACGAGGCATAGACAGCTTCAGGAGCTGTTTGGGAAATGCCAGTCTGCGTGGAACAGTTTCTGGGACTGGAGAAGCAATATAGGCTGACAGGAGAGGATTGTGCCATGCACTTGGGGCTGCCAGCTTGGAGTGGCTGTGAAGTATGACGATGACAGAGATGCCTTCACCACTGCATGCACAGAACTCACAAAGCAACTCTGTCCTTCCAGAAGTGTCTGTCTGCCCTCACTGGGAAGTTTACAACACCCTTATCCTGCTAGTCAGTTGCTGACTGATTCAGCATGTACTTGTCAGTTAATGAAGCTATTGTAAGGGCAAAACACAGCCACTTCTGAGAAGACATGATGGCTGTGGGCCTGTGATGCTTTGGGAAGGCTTTCATGATGTGGCTTTTCACAGTGTGGCATCAGCATTCCCTCTTTTCTTGAGCCAGTGCTTGCTGTATGAATCACAGAAATTAACTGTTTTTTATCTGCTACCGAAATAGCTTCAGGATGACAGAGAAGTAGTTCTTTAAAATACTGAAATGTAGATTGCATTGTCAATAAAGTGGCTTGTAGTTGCTATGAATTATACCAAAATGATGTATTTTGATAGAAAGATGGCAAAGGTGATGTCAAGAGCTGAGGCAAACATGATATTTTTATGGTTTTGTAAGTTGATCCTTGGAGATTGCTGTCAGCTACAGCTGCCTTGTATGAGGGAAAGGCAGAAAGATTTAAATTGCCTCCTTATAAGGAATGCTGTTTTGAAGGCAGCAGTTTTATGTGCACCAGTGTTCATGGGAGGTAAAAGGTAATTTAAACTGTTGAGAGAGAAGGGTGAAAGGACTGTGACCAATTTGCAATGTTTTGTATATTTCCCTGGGATGGGAAGGAAGGAAGGAGAGTGACTGTAAATGAGTAAAACCCTACTCAGAGCAAAATGTCATGGAGACGTCTTGGTACTTCATGGCCCATTGCTATAACATGTAATTTTAATGAATTGTGTAATGGGAAGCTGACTCAGGAGTCCCTGCAGATGACAAGATTTTTCTCTAACTCTGTTGCATGCTGATGCTGTGTCTTCCTGATTCTCAATTTTCACTTTCACAATTCTGTGTACTTCCCAGATGACATTTAGTCTATAAAGTAAAATAAAATGAAGAATGGTGCCTCCTGAAATTGTGTGCATCCATAAAGTGGCTGTCCCTCAGAACATTAGGGTCCACTTTCAGTGGCTACCTCTACACTTCCATTTCATATTCCTGCTCTGATGGCAGTGTTTCCTTTCAATCAGCCAAAAACATGTTAGGGATGTCAGTGCTTGAAACCTGGAACCAGTAGTTTGTCTAAGAAACTCACAAAAAATAGTAGAAATGAGAAAGTGAATACTTAATATTTAAACTAGATTGGAAGGAGCAAAGGGACAAAAACAAACTTGCCAGTGATAAGCAATGGGATGGCATGCCAGAACTTGAGAAACTGAGTGCTAGAGAGGACTCCTAATCTGTTTCACGAGGTGTCGACTACAGTGAACCACACTTGAAGTGTTTCTATACCAACACACACTGCATGAGGAACAAACAAGAGGAGCCCAAAGCTTTGGCCCCATTCCAGAGTTACAACATCATTGGCATAAGTGAAAACCTGGTGTGTCTTGGGACTGGAGTGCCATGTTGGATGCTTACAGGCTCTTCAGGAGGGATAGGCAGGGCAGAGGAGGTGGAAGGGGTGGTGGATGTAATGGAGAGGCTGAAATCTATGGAGCTTGCAGTTGACAATGGCACAGTTGAGAGCCTCTAGGTAAGGATTAAGGGACAAGTAAATAATGTGGATGTCATCGTGGCAGTCTGCTATAGACCACCTAACTAGGATGATGATGTCAATGTATTATTCTTCAAGGAGCTTTGGACACTTCCAAATTAACTGCCCTTGTCCTTATGGGTGACTTCAACTGGCCGGATGTTAACTGGGAACATGACACAGCTGACACAGGTCTAGAAGATTCCTAAAACAACTGGATGATAACTTCATGTACAGATACTTAGAGAGCTGACCAAGAAAGACACCCTCCTTGATTTGTTGTTTCTTAACAGAGAGGGTCTCATGAGCAAAATAATGATTGGCAACCATCTTGCCCACAGTGACCACAAAGCAATTGAGTTTAAAATCTCTGTTCACAAGAGGAAAAGTGTCAGGAAAACCTCAACTCTGGAAATGAGGAGAGCAGATTTTAGGCTGCTCAGGGAACTAGCAAGTAAAGTCCTCTGGGGAAACACTTTTGAAGGTGCTAGGGTCCATCAGTGCTTATCACTTTCTAAGCACCACCTCCTAAAGGCCTGGGAGCAGGCAATGCCAAAATGTTGGAAGTCAGGTAGGCAAGGCAGAAGGCCATCTTGGCTTTCTGAGCAGGGATTGTCTTCTAAAGCTAAGGCAAAAAAGGAAGGTGTATGCCCAGTGGAAGCAAGGTCACATGACATAGGAGGAATACAGAGATGCTGCTTACCACTTAGAAAGGAGAGAGAAAATCTGTGCAGCCAAAGCTCAGTTGGAATTGAAGCTGACCAGAACTGTGAGGGACAAAGAAAGTTTTTTAGAATACATAAATGGCAAAAGACAGTGTAGAAATGACAGCAGCCTGTTACAGGAGGAGGATGATCATCTCACAAACAGGGACATGGAGAAGACATTGATATTTAATGCTTTCTTTACCTTTGTCTTCAACACTGATGGCTGGCTAAGGGGGTCCTAGTGCTCTGAGCTGGTGGGCCATGTCTTTGAGAGTGATAAACTCCCAGTGGACCCTGAACATGTGTAAGATTTGCTGCTCCAGCTAGATCCCTATAAGTCTGTGAGGCCTGATGGGACTCATTTGAGGTATACTCCAAGAGCTGCCTGATGTCATTGCAAAGGCTCTTTCAATGATTGTTGAGCAGTCTTAAGAATCCAGAGAGGTCCCAGCTGACTGGAAGCTGACTAATGGTGATTTCAGGATGGGCAAGAAGGATGATCCTGGAAATTACAGACCTGTTAGTCTCACTTCAGTGAGTGGCAAAATTGTAGAAAACATTATTTTGGGAGCTATTGAAAAACACCTGAAGGACAGCACAGTCAAAGTTCAGCCAGCATGGCTTAATGAGAAGAAAGTTCTGTTTGTCAAACTTGATTTCCTTTTATGACAAGGTAACCCACCTAGTTGATCAAGGGAAGTCAGTTGATGTAATCTATTTGGATTACAGTAAATCTTTTAAAACTGTCTTCTCACAAGATCCTTCTGGACAAATTGTCCATCACACAGTTGGATAAACACGTCATGTGATGGGTGAGCAACTGGCTCGTGGGTCAGACCCAAAGGGTTATAGTGAAGGGGGTGACATCAGACTGGTGACCTGTCACTAGATGGGTTCTGCAGGGCTCCATTCTTGGCCCTGTGCTCTTCAGCAGCTTCATAAACAACTTGGATGCAGGACTGGAAGGTATAGCAAGTTCGCTGATGATACTAAATTGGGAGGATCTGTTGACTCCCTTGAAGGCAGGGAGACCCTGCAGAGAGACCTAGATAAATCAGAGGCCTGGGCAATCACCAACTGTATGAAGTTTAGCAAGGGTAAGTGCTGATTCTGCACCTGGGATGTGGAACCTTGGATGTACGGACAGACTGGGGAACAAGAGGCTGGAAAGAAGTGCCACAGAAGGGACCTGGGGGTCCTGGCCAGTGGAAAGTTGAACATGAGTCAGCAGTGCCGGGCAGCCAGGAAGAGCCAGTGGTGTCCTGGGGGGCATCAGGCACAGCATTGCCAGCTGGGCCAGGGAGGGGATTGTCCTGCTCTGGAGTGGCCTCACCTCGTGTGCTAGGGGCAGTTTTGGGTGCCACAATATAAGGAAGACATTAAGCTATTGGAGACTGTCCAAAGGAGGGCCAGGGGGATGGTGAAGGGCCTTGAGGAGAAGCCATATGAGGAGCTGCTGAGGGCACTTGTTCTGTTCTGCCTGGAGAAGACGAGCCTGAGGGGAGACCTCATTGCAGTCTGCAACTTCCTTGTGAGGGGAAGAGGAGGGGCAAACACTGATCTCTTCTCTGTGGTGACAGTGACAGGACCTGAGGGAATGGCCTGAAGTTGTATCAGGGGAGGTTGCAATTCAATGTAAGAATAAAGTTCTTCACCCAAAGGGTGGCCAGGCACTGGAACAGGCTCCCCAGGGAAGTGGTCACAGCACTGACCCCAACAGAGTTCAAGCAGTGTTTGGACAACACTTTCTGGCATGTGGTGTGACTCTTGAGGTGGTCCTGTGCAGGGCCAGGAGTTGGACTTCAGTGGTCCTTGTGGATCACTTCCAACTCAGGCAATTCTATGTTTTTATGATTTTCTGAATACTAGTCTGATAAAACTCTCTCCAACCAAATTTCTTTTTTCGTGACAGATACCTAGATTTGTTTTGTAAAATACTTGGATACAGCTCTTAGTGCAATTGACTTCGAATTTTTCTGACTTTTTCTGTGTTTGCAAGGAGTAATTATTGATTTTTTGAAGCTTTTTTAAAAATCTGATCAAAAGGCTTAAGACTGTCATGAGCAAATCCTTTCTCTTTCCTGTTTCCCTCCAAGAAGAATAATTTTGTGATTCACAGTCTCTCTTAGCAGTTGATAGATTAATGTAGTTGGAATAGAAATGTTGTGGGGACTTCTGTGTGGACTAGGAAAGTTCTAACACAGAATTAGATAATATTTTTAATTTAGCAGTAATGCAGCCAACAAGGACTCCCAAAATTGCCAAGAGATTGAGTATCTACTTCGAACTCTACATGATATGCCCAATCACAAAGTTAGTTAAAAGAGAACAGTTTTACATATTCTGACTCATTAGTCCCCAAAGTGAGATTCTTCAATTAAATATTATCACTGATTGGGATGACTCTAGGTCACAGTGGAACGTCAAAGGAGAAAAACAGTTTCTCATTAATCTGAGACAAAAACTAGTAGAAACTAGTAGAAAATAAAAATAACTAAAAATAAATTCATTTTCGTAACATTGACTGCTTCAAAAGGCAGCTTAATATGATAGATTTCTCTGGGATTTATTAGTCAGCTTTTCCTTGATTTCTGATGTGACAATTGATCATCTGTAATTTATTACAGGCAACACATGAAAAGTAGTGTAAGAGAAGCATTTTAGCTACTGCTTTAGTTTTTTAGGCTTTTTCCCATAGACATCATTTTCTGTTTGACTTTTTGCTTGACTTTTAACAACTTAATCTTCATAAACCTCCTGAAAGCAGCAGCAGGAAGAGGGGAAAAACGAATAGCGTATTTCAAAGCAGGTGCTTCCAAATTATGTTGGTCTTAGTCTTGCTTTGGCTTTGTTTGAGAAACAAAGAAGATGGTTCTGAGAAACCAAGAAGTTAGAATATCAAACTAGAGCCTGCAAATACCAAAGGAGAGACTGCAGAGATAAAACCAGATTGCCATCAGCCTACATTTCCCCAAAGGCATATTCCTTACATATTATGTGCTGAAATGTTAATTGTTCTTTTAGATCCTCCTCATGCAGACTAAAGCTTCATACATTTTACTTACTGCACAAGGGAAAATCCCTGCAGTCCACTGTCTGTATTGTTAAATAAAGTAATTCAGTTTGATTGGAGGTTTAGTTAAAATCACATTTGTTCAGTTTATGAATCAAACAAGACTTCAGGAGAGGCAAAGGTCTTGTCATCTTATATCATGGAACTTACCCATTTTATGATCACTTCAGCTTTTCAGCAGGTCTGTTACTTAGAAAGCACTGTGCAAAAGAGGCAGCTCTTTTGTAGGAAGAAATTGGTTGCTACAGCAGTTTAAAATCCTTTAGGTCATCTGTATTTCATAAAAAACATTGGAGTCATGAGATGTAGTCATTACACTGAAATCTTCATTTCATAGATCATCTTTTCTGCTCAGTATTATTTTCTATGTGTCATTACATTGTGCCAGAGACTTAGAAGGAAAATATCATCTGCCTGAGTTTATCAAGAGTAATAGCAAAAACTCTCCATATTGAAAGACAATATTAAAACAATTCATTAATTGAGTTTACAGTCCAGTTTCTTTTTAATTATTTATCTTGTGTCACTTTCCTTACTGCTCAGTTTTACATGGAAATTATACTTTTGTGACCAGAAATACCCTTTTGTTCTGCATTTCATCTGAAATTCTGTTTGTGTTCAAAGTCTTTAATTAAATATTAGGACAACTGCGTTAGTAAAGATACTGCTTCCTTTTTCCCTTAAAAAGTATTGAAACAATTTCTTAGTGTTCTACACCAATTATAGTCATGTTGCAGTGTCCAGCAGACATCTTGAGTTCATTAAAAACTCATACAAACTATCATGTGTTTAAGGAAGGAACTGTACCACATATTGACATATGAAAGAGGAAGAAAATTCAGCACACACTTTTGCAACCATATTTCTTTGGAGAAAGGGGAGATTGCATAATTTATGCTCCCAGGTATATAGACTGAGGATACAGTTTGCTAATGTAAGTCTTAGGGCTGTTTATTGGACAAATAACATGCCGTAAGCATGCAGTATGTATTCTACGTTTGTGTGTAGGCATTTGCACATATTTGTATGTATGTGTGGAGAGAGAGAGAGGAATATGTTTCATAAACCTCTATTATAATGGATTTTGGATTTGTGTGTTACTTAGAAACAAGATCCTGAGGTTCTGCAGCTCATGTTACCCATAATCTTGTCTTGACATTTTACATGGTTTGTCATGACCATTTTACATGGTTTGTACAGCCAACCTGTTACAAGGAGTGTTGCTAGACAGTTTTAAAATATTTCTTTGAAATATTTCCTTTATCTCTACCTAAAAGTGATAAATAAAAGGTGCAAATTCTGTCACGTCATTGTGATTCTCTCCAGGAAAAAAACCCTCATGTTTCATTTCTATTTTACAAGGAAAATACATGTTAAATAGAGAAAGATGTGGACCTAGGGGATTTTTGTAACACCTGTAATTTTATGAATATTACTGGTTTTATGGGGTAACAACATATACAGGTTACCTGTGGGGGGAGAGAGAGAGAGAGAGGGAGAGAGAGAGAGATGCTGCATACGTTTTGCCAAAAATACATAAACAAAATACACTTAATTTAATCCCTTTGGAGATTGTCTTACCTACAGAAGAAGCTGTTGGTGTCATGAAGCTTTTGTAAGTAAGGCAGCAACAGCTGGAACTGTGTTTCCTGTGAGATGCTGAGGAGTTCAGGAGGGCAGAGCTGGAGGTCATGGCAAAGCTGGTACTTAAGGATGACAAAATAAGCACGTCATAGAACAGTTTGTGTTGGAAGGGACCCCAAAGATCATATAGTTCCACCCTCCCTGCAATGGGCAGGGACATCTTCCACTAGATCAGATTGCTTAGAGCCCTGTCCAATCTAAACTTGAACACTGCCAGGGATGGGGCATCCATAACTTCTCTGGACAACCTGTTCTAGTGCCTCACACCCTGACAGTAAAGAGTTTCTTCCTTGTATTCAAAACATATCTTGTCTTAATTTAAAAACTCATGTCCTGTTGCAGCAGGCCCAGCTGAAAAGTTGGTCCCCATCTTTCTTAGAGACCTTCTTTAATTTACTGGAAGGTGCTATAGGGTCTTCCCGGAGCCTTCTCTTTTCCAGGCTGAACAATGCCAATTCTCTCACTCTGTCTTCATAACAGAGGTGCTCCAGCCCTCTGATCATTCTTGTGGCTCCCTCTGGACCTAGGTCTTCACACCTCTAGCTGTCATGTGGCAATAGCTGGTCAAATTCCAGAAGTTCAGAAATTTAGGGAAAGGAGCTTTGAAAGTCGTGTTCTGGAATTACAAGGGAGGTGCTATTTCCCAGTGTAGTGTGTTGAATATGGCCTCCGGTAGTAAAAACTTTGCTTCAGAAGAAGCCTAGCCAAGGTGAAGTGCAGGGTGCCTGTGCCTGTTGCTAGGAGCAAGAGGATTAAAGCTGGTATCAAGACCATTCCTCTCTAGATCCCCTTGGCTCACATAACGAAGCTCAGCCTAGAGTGAAACTACCAGAGACTGTTAAGATGCAGCATTTCATGCCTTAGCTTGCCATGGCATTAAATAATTCATTGAATCTGACCTTTCAGAGCAGTACATTGTAGCTAATAGAATGAATATAAAATGGATATAAAAAGGAAAAGAATATCAAGTGGGAGTAGGGAGGCAATACAAATTTTATATATAACCGTAGAAGGTCTGCAGTGCTGTCCGTCCCTGAAAGTGTGCTGGTAATTGGATGTAGTTAGGGAAGAGCAGCAAAAATTAGCCACAAGTTTCCCCTTTTATGAGATACATAAGAAACTCAGCCTATTTAGGCTACTGCAGGAAAGATTAAGACAGATTTATATGAACAAGGACAAACTGGGATAGCTGGTACCTTTTCAGCTTGGTAAAAAAGTCCTGTCCAGTCCTAAGAAACTGCAGCTCATAACACTGTGAGAGATAAGGGATAGAGAAAGCTATCACTTCAAGCCTTTAAATTATAATCCTGTATCTGTTGATAAGATGTGCTATAGCTCAAGCATAACATAAGGCCTTCACAAAACATCTACCAACAACACTTAGCTGGGAAGTTTGTATTTGGACAAAGTCAGATATAAGTTGTGTGTTGGTCTTGAATCTGTGTAGTAAGACTGCTCTATTTCATACCTGAATCTGGACTTTGAGAAGTTGAAGAAGCTGTGCTTACTCCCTTGGGACTATCAGCCCTTTTTGGGAAGATGTGACTTCTCCAGGAAGGTGGAAAAATGAGTAGCTCTCTCTTACAGCAGTAAATTTCTGCTCTTGGGCTCTTGTTTACTGTCACCCATGCCCATGTTCCGTCTACCTGCACTCATTGCTGCACAGAGCCTTTCAAAGTCTTGCCCACAGCTGGGTGTCTTCTGACTTGCAGCCTTCCAGATACTGATGCTACACAGGACATGACTTTTTTATTATTATTTTTTACTTTCTTTCTTTTATTTGATTAGTGTTTTGGTTTTTGGTTTTTCGAGGTGTGTTATTTCACTGGAGCTCATGACCTGGTTTTTCAGTGGAAGTCATATACAGTATGACACGGAGTTACTTTTCTGGTACACAGTGCTGAACATAGTTTAGGGTGTATTTCAGTAATATTTTTTTTTTCTGCACTGAAAATCTGTTTTGGCAATTATAGCTCTGAATGTAAGAAACAGTAGGGAGAAGTAATAATTTGGTTTGGTTGTACTGTGGTGAAGATTATGGCATGACTGCCTTAATCTGATAGGATTTACTGATCTAAAACTTAGTTTTTACTTAAGCAACAGTTTATTTACAGTGGGATTTATTACTCCTAATCCCTTGATTAGAAAGATGATTTTTATCAAAGGGCAGTGTGCAGTCACTTGCTTTTTTAGCTACTGTACTGTACATTTTTAAAATATTTTCATATCTTACACTTCATATATTCCACAGAAATTATAGTCTATTGACTTAATACTAAAATTTAGGAAACTATTCTAATATGTGCTTGTATAAGTATTTGATAGATGCTTTTGAACAGTTAAATTGTTTCAAGCAAAGAATATTTGGATTTTGAATTGTCTGCTGTGTTCACAGTACTCTCCTCATGACAGATTACCAATATCTCCATGAGAGTTTTTTCTTTCAGCTGCTGCTTTGAAAAAATTATAGTACTTTTGTGTGTATGTCATTAACAATGAGGAGAAAAAAACGCTCTTATCAAGGCTGTTCATTAAGATATCTGATGCATGAGGCAGAATACTGTGAATTTCCCAATAGGTGCTCATAATGCACACCAATGGACTGTTTTTTTATTTCAAAGAAGGTAATAACATTATGAACATGGGCTTTTATGACTAGCTTAATTTATAAAGACAAACATCAGTGGCTCTTCCATCAAAAATACATTTGTTATAATTGTTAGCAATACTCTTAATATTGTAAATGGAGTGATAAAACACAGCATTTTATGATTATTAAGCATGATACAGAGATAGTGTTGTTTCACCCTATCCTGTCAGTGCCAGATCTATTAAAACTCCTGGGCGTTAAACAGTCAAGTACAAATAAAGCACTTCTACAGCTTTGTAAATTAACTATTTTTTGTTTACCAAAGATACATGATGGATTTGCTTTTGCAGGCACAGAGAATAATGCCTGGATTTTTTGTTTAGGGACAGCTCCTAACATGATGAATATTTTGTATGTTGAACCTATAAATGATGCGTCCATTACTATACATGCTAAAATACATACTGCCTGCTTCTAGAAATACTTATACTTTGCTTTATGGTAAGAAGTCCCTACTTGCTTAAGGCTTTGTTAAGGGAAAGTTTGACAAAGGTGTTTTGAAAGTGACAGTAAAGGTGTTGCTTTGCCGTCTGTTGTGCTTTTATGCATAATTTTCCTGGGAACTATGGAGGAATGTTCATCCTCCAGCAACATGACACTGATGCAAAGCCTGCCGAAGATGATGGTAGTCTTTTGGTGGATTTCAGTGGGGTTTGGATCAGACGGTTTCATGATTACCCCATGGACTGCTTGTAGTAGTTCTAGTTCCTAATTTTAAAATACAGCTGACAAATGGTGGAATAACATGCTTTAATAAAATATTTCCCTATTTGATCCAGGATAATTCAAGGGGTGGCTTGGTGACCTGCCATTCCCAGTGATAACCCATTCTAGCCTCTGCTGGTCCCTTTCCCATCACTCCCCCTAATTCTCTCCTTTCACTTTCCCATCACTCTCCCTTCTTTGGAACTCTGTGCCTAGTAAGGCACTGATTGGATTTTTTCAGAAAACACAACATGAAAATTATATATTTCAAGTAGACCAGACCCATTTTTAAGGTAATGCTATATATTGCAAAACAAAACCATAGAGGAGAGAGACACTGGAGGAATCTTTAGAGCATGAGATTTTATGATGATAGAAATGGCGACAAATTACAGTTATAAATTAATCATAGAATGGCCTGGGTTGGAAGGGACCTCAAAGATCATCCAGTTACAACCTCCCTGCCATGGACAGGGACATCTTTCCACTCGACCAGGTTGCTCAGAGCTCCATCCAACCTGGCCTTGAACACTTCCAGGGGTGGAGCGCCTACAGCTTTCTTGGGCACCCTGTTCCAGTGATTCACCACCCTCACAGTAAAGAATTTCTTCCTAATATCTAGTCTAAACCTGCTCTCTTTCAGTTCGAAGCCACTGCCCCTTGTCCTATCACTACATGCCTTGTAAGCAGTCTCTCTCCATCTTTTTTGTAGGCTCCCTTCAGGTCCTGGGAGGCCACAATCAGGTCACACCAAAGCCTTCTCTTCTCCAGGCTGGACAATCCCAACTGTCTCAGCCTTTCCCCATAGGAGACGTGCTCCATCCCTCTGGTCATCTTAGTGGCCTCTTCTGGACTTGCTCTAACAGATAGACGTCCTTTTATGCTTGGGATCCCAGAGCTGGATGCAGCTCTCCATGAGAACAGAGGAGCAGAATCCCCTCCCTTGCCCTGCTGCCCACACTGCTTTTGATGCAGCCCAGGACACATTTGGCTTTGTGGGCTACAAGTCCACGTTTCCAGGTCATGTCCAGCCTCTCATCCACAGCTCCCATGTCCTTCTCAGCAGGGCTGCCCTTGATCTGTTCATTCCCCAGCCTGTAAATGAAAACATATAGAGGTTTAAAATGTTTGTGGTTGTTCTGTGCCTCAGTACAGTGGTCTGTATACTGTCTTTCCTATCATTTTGTCACTGCATCACTGTATGTTTGAAGCAATTTCACATCAGCATCTCTGGGGCAGGGTGCAGAACCTCATGGGCTGCAGTGGAGAGTTATCATAGTTTGCAGTAATACCCTTCCACATCACTTGCTAGCTACAGCAGAAGAAAAAGAGTGGATTGTTTTATGTTGGAGCTGAAAAAAAGGCAAGTTCTTTCTCTATGTTTCTTTCATGAGTCCAAATTAGGTACTTTGTTATGAGTTACGGTATTCAGGTGAATGAATGAATGTCCCAGTGCTGTTTAAGTGGAGGAGCGCAGTCCTGGTTGACTGCAGAAAGCATAAAATCATGAGCTCAGAAACACCAAAAATGTAAGAACAGAAGATAGAAGTTTATCATAGCTGGCATCATGGCTTTGAAGTCACAGTAGGCTTTGATACACCATTATTTAATGCATGAGTTTGACAGCACTGAGATAAAGCTTCTGATATAAATCAGTGCATCTTCTTTTCCCTGAGGCTGTTTTACTATGAAAAGAGGTTAGAGGGGGAGAAAAGGGTGATCATGCCTTTGCTGCATCCCTTCATCTTTAGTCTTCATCCTCTTCCTCACAAGTGTTATGTGCAGTTTGACCATTTATCTGATGGATTGTAATAAGTAACTTTATCTGCATCATCACTACCATCTTCTCTGTAATAATGGGAAAGTTTTTGAAATCAAATTTCATTGTCTTTCATCTTTCTGTTTTTACTGTCCTTAAGTTAGTTGGTTTAATTTTCCAGATGTCAGTAGAGTGTTAGCAATGAAAATACAAAGCAGGCTGAATCAGAAACGCCTCTCTGTTTCAAATTCTGACCTATTAAAATAAAACTTGGGTAAGTGAAACAAAATATTTGGTTAATTGATAACACCCTTCTTTACAGCACATATTGTAATGTGGTTTGTGGTGAACTAATTTTCTTTCCTGAACTAAGCATGTTGTGCAGAGAAAGTTCATTCTATTCAGACCTTACATTCCATATAACAAATACCTCAGTGGTGATTGCTGAAAAAATCTGATGAGTAGCAAATGTCAACAAAAAATGTCAGTACTGTCTGTACTGGGTAACCTCTGAATGTGAGCATTATCACAAGCTTTTATGAAAAAGTTAATCACTTGGAAGGGGAAAACAACCATTTAGAAACCACCAAGCCAAAACAGATCTGAAGTCCTTTATTGCTACATGTTGTATTTGATAGACCTGGTTCCAGTTTTTTCAGAGAAAGGTCAGAGAGACCACACAGTGACTGGTGTACAGAATACTTTTTCTTGAGGAAGATCTGTTTCTACAACCCTTTTAATTAGAAAAAGCTTAAGCACTTTTTTCTCCTCCCTTCATTTTTACTGCACTTTCCCTAACAGTCCTGAATTTTCCTTAAAAAGCAGCACAGTAAGAACCTAGAGGTTCTCTAAGTTCTTCCCTTCAATCTTCCTGTCATTGGCTGCACACATAATCAAAGACCTCCTTAATGAATATATATAATATGGATTTTTCAAGTGGAAACCACAGACTTATTGTTGTCTTTCCATTTCCCTAGGAATGGAATGACTGTGTGTGGATCTTACCCTTATTTTGCAAAGGGAAAGGACTCTTGTTTTTCCCGAGTAGTATTATTTTACAAATTACTTCTTAATAATTGGTAGACGGACAGGCAGTAAATGATATCTGAAGCAACTGGAGTATTTCCCAGCCTAGGACATAGGAAGAAAAGACTGCAGCTTGGATGGAGTCGTCCCTTCTGCCCGTGCTTCCCACAGTGAGCTCCGGGAGGCAGCTGAGGCAGCGTGCCACTGCTTTCATTGGCTCTTCAAGAGCCAGTCCTTTGGGAGTGAGATACAAAGAGTGGCATGTCTAAGGTCAGTGTCACACAGCTGTAGGGATCCATAAGCATCTCCAGTGGCTGGCTTTGAGTAACCAATGACTTTGTTGTGCAAGCTGATGCAATGCACACAGCCTTTGGGACACCTGGAGTTTTTGCCCATGGATAGAACAGAAAGAGGTCTTTAGGCTTCTGGTCATGGAAGGCACTGCTTCCATGTACAAGGTGGCAGCAGCAGCACTGTGAGGGAAATACAAAGTCACCACCACATGTTCCAGAACACTGAGGTGTGTCAGGCTGACTGAATAGGTTAGTGATATTGGCAACAGCAGCATGCAGAACAGCAAAGCAAAAGTCAGATATTTGGTCTCAATGAATGGATGAATCAAAGAATTAGGAGTGTGAATTGTTTATAATTGCCTTTAAAAATGTGAATAGTACATCATTCAAATGGTGAGTTTACCAGTTTTGAAAAGCAAAGATCCCCTTCACAGGTGACCTTCCTGAAACTTTCCTTTTGGAATTCAGATCTTTAGAAGAGCCACACAGAAGGTATGAACTTTGAACAATTCTTGAGAAGCTGCAGCTGGAGAGAGGGTAGAGGGAGGAAAATAAACAAAATAAATCCTCTCAAACTTCTCTGATCTCCCTTCTCCACTTTTCATTTTAGTGATTAGCTTTGAGTCTGATTCTATAAGCATGCTTCTCTCCCCTACCTCTTTTCTTTTTATGCTTTTGTGGCTGTTGATCCTTTCTAGATGAACAGCTTTTGTCCTGAAGTTATCTTTTAGTTAGGATAGGACAGAATTAGGGAATGAAAAGTATATTGAAAATAAAAAAAACCAACCAAACAAAAATTTTAAAAAGGATTTGCAAGGTTTAAAAGATTTTTAGTAGTTGGATTATTTTCTGTAGAAACACAGATTAGTAAGTTTGAACTATTTTTCATTATTTTTATTCTTCTGTTGCAGTGTGTGACATAAGGAATTAGTGAAATGCATGTGGGCAGTTTGTTGTCTAATTAGGGTTGCAGGTGATACAAATGCATCATCAGTGTCCTGTGACCTCTCTGTTTAGATATAATTCTTGCTCTCATCCTCTTTTTGCTGACTTAAAGGCCAAAATTATGCCTGAGGATGGATTCATGACTGTTCTCCTCACATACATGTATGCAAAAAACTACTGACCTGTAGATGTGAAGAACCTGCCAGCCAATACTCATAATCTGGCACTTTGCATTAGCAGTAAATGTAATTTAAAAATAATGATTTAATTTACTTTTTTAAAATTACATTTGCTGTCTAATTAGACTCAAAAAAATTACTATGTGACTACATAATGAAGAATACTATGTCCATTGGAACACAGAGATACAGTGATTTTCATCAGACTCAATTTTGACAAGTCTGTTTTTAACCTTGTGGTTTGACATATAGCTTCTAAAGAACATATATTGTTGCATGCTAAATCTGCTGCTGTGTCCCCTTTGAGAACTAGATTTTAATGCATGACCTTGGAACAAGGAATTTATTCTTGCATAGATAGATTGTTGTCAGTGTGTACAAGCAGAGCAGATTTTTGAAGTGCCTTTTTTTGTGCTTATCTCATGATTGCAGCTGAAGTGAGGGATATTTGTGATGCCTAAAGTTCATGAACTAACTTTAAATGAAAGTCCTCAACATACTATGGATGAAACAGAAGTACAAGCTGTTCAAGAGGAGAATGGGATGTTCATCCAAGAGAAGAAGTCTGCAGACCCCAAAGGTTGTTCTTTATAGGAGTTATTCTGTAGGAAGGACAGCTTCATATTGCATATTTCTCAAACTTGGCGAAGTTGTTTACATGGCTAATACAGGATACATTTTTATGCAGCATACCGTGAGTTTGCTCAGACTACAAGAGCAAGTCCTGCATCATCCAAAGCCCAGGTAGCTGAGTCAAGGTGCCTAAAACCATGTGTGCAGCCCTCAGAGCCTGTTGTTCTGTTTGTGTGTATGACGGGCCAGGGTAATTTCTGAACAATAAAATTTCTCTCACACCTGATTGAAAATTCACCTCTATGAGTTCCAGCTGTTTAAAACCAGGCCTTTAGCCCGAACTAGCTGCCTATAGCGAGAGGATGGGAGAAGCTATTTGCAGCTGTCCCTTTGATCCAGAAAGCATCTAGAGAAGTGCTTTGAGCTGTGGTACCTCATGCCCAGAGACAGCTCGAGGTGAATCTTCTGTTTGGATGGGTGCGGGAGGTGGCTGGTCATTCTGGCTGGACCGACAGAGTCCCTCGGTTGCAATCTCTCACCTCGGCTCATTTGCAACTCACAGGTGAATGCGTCTGTGCTCCATCCTAGAGACGTGCCGGCAGCGAGTGCAGCCCGTGCTGACAGGGGAGCAGGTTATTGAGAGCCCAGGGGAGATGGTTATTGAGAGGTTGATTCAGAGCATCAGACAGAGGCAGCAGCAGCGGTGTGCCCTTGCCCCTTCCCCACCGTGGCTTATGTTTAGAGAAGGCATGCATAAGACGAATCACTTTACTGTTTTGTGTCAAATAATTGCTTGATTCGGCAGAGCAGCGATGCCGGGAGCGGAGGCTGTGGCACTCCCGGGCAGAGGCAGTGCCAGGGCAGGGCTGCTTTGTCCCCAGCCCGCCGGTCAGAGCCCCAGCGCAGGGCGGTGGCTCGGGCACTGCTGCCGGCTGCAGCAGCGGCTCCGGCTCGCGGAGCAGCGCCCTGTCAGCCACAGGGAGCGGAAGGCTCGCTGAGCAAATACAGGTACACCAAATAAATTATTTATGAAATACCTGTAACATCAATTTATCAAGTCCCATCAAGTCAGTCCCTTCTTCATTTTCCCCTATACCAGTATGCATCTTCCCTCCTACCACCTTCTGGCCGCAGCTATGTGGTGAATTATGAATTCACCTCCCCCGTGAACAGCTTCCCTCCTCCCCCTTACTGTTTTCCTGAAGAGCAGAGAGTTGTTTTACTGTCCTTCCCTTCAGTCCTGATTGCTACCTGCAGCTCCTAAGGAGCGGGAGAGGACAGGGATAAACTGGTTGATTTTCACCTTTGCTCCTTTTTTTTTGGTGCAAAGGCGCAGAGCGTGGCGACACTGCAAAGGCGGTGGGCTGGGGCCGGCCGGGACGTGTGTGAACCGTGTCCCCAAACGAACTTGAATCTGCCTGGTGCGGGTACTGAAACATCGGCTTGGCTCGGCAAACGTGGGCGTTTTTATAACTGATACTGGAGAGACTGGCATCGTATTTTTACTGCTGGTGTTACCCATCTAGACTAGAGCTCACATCTCTCTGTCCGACTGCACTGCAATTATGTCTTCATTTTCTGTGTGGATAGAAGAATGCAACCACTCTGCATTTTATGCTTGGTTTGCGTCTGCAGGGCAATTTTCTTCACCCCTTTTCAAACATTCATTCCCCCCTATAATTTACAATATATTTGCTGTATCAAGGAAGAATTTCTGCTTAAGTATAATTTAAATTTTATCTCAAGGACCACATTTATGAGCAGCATACATTTGCTTTGTAACTTTTCAGTGAGACTCATACTAGCGATTCTTTGTCCCAAGAAAAATGTAAAAAAATTATGTGATTCTAGTGATACATAAAAAGGAAAAAAATAAAGGGTATGACAGCATAAATGCATTTTTAAGTTAACCAGCATAAATATTTAGATGTAATAAATGACAGTAAATAATATGATTTTGAAAGATCAGACTGAGCTTTAAAGAGAGCAGATTTTTAAAGTCATATCTTACTGATTTTAGCACAACAAATAAATTTTTCCTTTAAATAAATTTTTAGAAAAGGGGATGAACTTTTGAATTTGAAACATTCTGAATATATGGCATATATTTGTGGCAGGACTTTTTGATAACTAATGCAATTTAACAGGAGCAAGTAAGCAGTTAATTGTCTAGCAGAAATTCTGTCTCCATTTCTTCTCTTATCAGTCTACTCCTTTAATAATTAAATAACGTATGAGGATACAAATATAGCCAAAGAGTTGGGACTGCTGTCTGAATTACTGTGCTGTGTGCATGGTAGCTTGAGAAGAGTAGTCCCTTTGGGTGCTCATCCGAATCATTATAAAATCACATTTGCCATTACTTATACCATTCCAGTAGCACATGGATATGTCTTTGGCATCTGACCAATCAATTTTCTATTCCAGATGCAGTAAGCAAAAATCATTCTGCATTAGTCTCTGCAACTCAGTATCCATCAATTGTCTAACCTTGCAGATATAATGATAATTACAGTAACACTAGTAATAAAACCCACAAAGCTCAAGACACTGACTGCTGAAACTTTTCTTAATGAGGAATTGAATGAATCTTGTTTTGTTCGAACACTGACTTATTAAAACCATTTCCAGCAATCTGTAATTATTTAAAACATAATTCTAGCATTGTGTTCCATAACAAAGGATAGAGGTGCTCTTAGATTGCATCACACAGCTTGGTCTCAAAAAAGCAGATAAGACTGAAAAGCAGAAGTAATAGTATTCAGACATCTGAAAGAAAAATACCATCACTTTGAATGAATGTGGTTTTTTTAAGAAACAATGATAAAGACAATAATATTGAACTGAGAACAGTGTATAATATAGTGCTTGAAAATACCGTATGCTTCAGAGTTCAAGAGCTTTATCTTATTTCCAAATGCATCTTCCTCTTCTTAATTTCTTTTTCTTTATTGGCTGAATTACTTAGAGCTAAGATAACGCTGTGAAGGACTTCCGACACAAAATAGCCCTAAGTGAATGTTATGCATTATTAATAAAAACTCAGATAACTCTCTAAAACAAGATGATCCTAAAGCATTTAACATTTAATCAGCAAAATTTATCTCATGTTCTGCTTTTTGAAAAGCATTAAGGGAAGGAAAAAAATTTAATAGCTGCAGGAATGAAGGATGTGTGTGAACGCCTGACCTTTCATTACTACATACACAATGCCCAAATGTGAAAATGAAAATGCCAGTGCTGTACAGATTATGAATAGCAGCTGTAATGGTTTCTAATGCTTCAGTACAAATGAAAATGAAGCTTTGATCATAAACCATTATGGTTAATTTGTCACATAGTAAAAATATTGGTAAGGTTTTCTCATCTTTAGTGATCTTTCGTCCTCTTTAACATGTAACTCCCATAAATCTCTTCTGCAATTGTATAGATACCGACATTGCTCCTCTACAGTTTCTGACATCTTCAACTATCTTTTCTTTTAGTTTCTTTTTTCCAGTTTGAGTATAACTATCTAGAGTATGTGATTTCCTTGTTTCTCAGCAAGGAACAACAAGTTATACTAGTGTTTATTTTAATTCATTGCTTTAATTATTTATTCAAGGTGTTTGGCGTTAGATAATGCATTTTATTGAATAATTGTTTTTATTGATCTCTTAACTGCCATCATATCTAGAATATACTATACAAAACTAAACAAAATTCTGTGTCAGCATGTATGGTAGATCTTCTCTGTCCAAAGTATGTCCACCTATGACAAAAATCAGAGTAGGGGAGAAACTGTTGGGAGAGTAGAAGTGCTAACAAAGCAATAGTTGCATTGTATTAATATCAGTATATCAATTGCCTAAGTTTTGTCCAGACTAGGCTGGCAAACAAGAGCTCTGCTAGAGGCAGGGTTTCATTGTGGAAGACAGCAGTGTCACTTTTCCTGCACCAAAAGATGCTGTGAGCATCCCAGCAAGTGGACTTTCCTTCAAATCCATAAGCAGTCACTCTCCAGTTCAGCTTTGGATTGATGGTTTGTGACAGCAGAGCTGCACGTTGCTCGTTCAATCATCAGTGCAGTTTTAACCTGGGCACAAAATTACACTTCTGCAAAAATAGCCCTTAGATGTGCCATGAGTTTTTGTTGACTTCTGGGCTAAATTTAAGGTGCTCTACCACTTAAAATGAAGAGAAGTAGCCCAGCACAAGTTAACTCAAAACTTTCTCTTCTCATGGAGCATGAGATGTCTGCTGCATCCAGTCTAGAGAAAAAAATTATTGAGTAAAGTAATGATTGTTGCTTTCTAACATAATGTCAGCAAAAGCAGAAATTAAAAATAAGCCATCAGAAGACAGAATTTCTTTTCTAAATGAAAATTTATTCAGCGTCTCTGTAAAAGAAAGAAGAGGAAACCAACAAGGCTTTGTTATGTGAATATTAGAATTACATTTACTCCCTGAAACATCCTTTTCAATTGCTAGATCATATTGTTAATCTCTGTGGTACACTGAGACAAATGAATGGAATAACATCAATTTCCAGGGTTTGAAAAGTTGCCTTGTAATATCCTTCAGTTTTTAACCTTCTTTTTTTTTTTTGTTTCCACTACTGAAATAAAAATTCGAGAGACTATGTGACTGTGTCAAGGAGTCTAAAAAAGTACTGTAAATTCAGTAGAGCATAGAAAGTTTCTTTTATTCTAATTCAAATTATGTAGAGGAACATAAGAGGCCTGTACAGAGAAGTACTTGAGATGTTGTATTTATTTTCTTTCTCTCTCCCAAGTAAGTGAACTCTGAATTCAGTTTGACCATCCATATATGTTTACAAAAATTTTGAAGTTATTTTAGAAAACAGAAGGGTGTTGTTCTTACATTTAGCAATGTTTAAATTAAACTTTATATGAACACGTATGCTACCATAGCAAAATTACGATGTCTCCATTTTTGAAGGCTGATCATAAGAAATGACAAAGTAATTGGAATGCATTTCATAACAACTTCTAGGTCTCTGGTGGCTGCCTCAGAGAATTGGCTCATGCCACTGTTTCAAAGCATAGTCTGTCATCATTGGGTTGAAATTTTTGGAATGGTTAGAATTTTCCAGGTTGTGGATTTTTTTCTGCAACCTTGGTGTTTTGTTACAGTCCAGGTTCCTGGATGTCCTCAATAAGAATGTCAGTGCAGAGGACGAGTGAACCCAAACTGACTGCATGGGTTTAACGTACCTGAGCATTGTGGGCAGTGGGCAGCTGTTGTGTGGCTGCCAGGTCTGTGCGTGGACAGCTGCAGAATGGGAGAACAGAACTGCACTTATCTCACTTAGAAGCTGTCTGAAAGGACTTGCACAAAACGCCCATGGAAATGCCATTTAAAAATCATTGCAGTCTGATGGAAACAGCAGAGTCTGACAAATACACACAAGAAATTTTCAGGAGAATACAACTGATCTTTCCATGGTGAGACCAACCTCTTCTGTAAATATTTTACTTTGCTAGTATTGTATTAAAGCTCCATAGAACTATTTCTGAAGATGTGTCATCAATAGACATCTTGGGGCTGGCTCATATTCATTTTCTTCATTAGACTTTGAAAACTAACGTTTCCTCAGAGCTTTTGAGACTTTGGCAGTTAATGATAGAAAAACTAGCACTGGAGCATTGGCCTGTATGAGTGACCTGAGAGACCAATATTATCTCATTTTGTCTGCCTTTGATCCTTTAAAACTAATGTGTAGAAAGTCTAATTAGAAGAGGACAGCTGAACAATTAATTAATAGGGGAATAAGCATTAAATTTTTCTTCTTGGCTGTGTGACATCTTCATGCAGCGTGAAGTAATTGACATGGTGATTGTGTTGGCAGTGGCATGCCAACAGTTGGACTTGGTGAAAGTCTCAGTCCATCAGATACACACACAGGCTCATCCGGGTCTTGGTTGGTTTTTTATACACTGACCAAAATGAGCAAATACTGCTTCTGCTGGATCAGACAAATCCAGTGTTAGTAAATCCCAATATGTTCTCTGTTTGTCTTGAAGTTTAACCCCAAGGGTACTCAGGGATTGAGGGAGGCCATCATAAATCTGGGTAAGTAGGAGAATGGTTGTCTAAGGAAGGCATCTCTGTCAATGTCAAGTTTTCTGCATATCACCAATACTTAGAGGTGCACTCAAGAATCAATTGAAGGCCAGTGTAGTAAGGAGCAGGTAACACTGCTCAGCAGTTAGACAGCAGTGTAACACTGCTGCTGGTATTCGTGTAGTCTTGCTAAGGCACTCTTGTACAGTACACACAGGTATTTACTGTTTGACCAACATTTTGATAACTCAGTTACAAAGTTTTAACAGCCTTAAGATTGAAAATACGAGCAACTAGAAAACTTGGAGTATTTGTGAGAGGAGGGTTTATTTTGACAAGAGGTAAATATAGTCATCATACAGCACTGAAATTCAAGATCAACAACTTTATAGGGCTCCCCTTGTCACAGTGCTAATACAGGAGGAAACTGTGTGAATTTGGTACATGTGAAAGCTTGACAGATGAACAGCCTTAAAGAACAGGAGGCTTTTTTATTCTCAAAGCCTTTATTGCAGAGGTATCTGAGATGGCATCTCCTGTATGAAAGCCCACCAGTGTGCCACAGCCCTGATCTGAAGGGACCGCTTCAGTCGGAGGAAGCGAGCGTAATTCAGCCTGCAGACACATTCACTCCTTGACCCCTTACGGAGATTGCCAACAAGGGTTCCAATTAGTGCCAGCAGCAGACTGTGACAATTTTAAAGATTGACTTTCACACCATGCCAGACCTCTAAAATAAAGAACATTTATACAAAACACAATTTGCTTTGACAGTAATTTTCAGTGTGCTATTATTGAAGTTATTTATGTTTGAATCTGAGCATCTTTTTCGCTCAGCTGATTCTGCTGCTGTTTGATCCTGCAGTGTTGTAATAATCCCATCCTTATGTGTTTTATACTTTATGTGGTAGTGGTTGTTTCAAGCATCAATTACTTACACAGTTTTTAGGGTTCAGACATTCAATTAGGAATCTTGCAAAATTCCCAAGTTCTTGTGCAGATTGCTTCTGCTGTTGCAAGCCCTCACATATTTGATGGCAGACTTAAATTTTAATGACTTTGTGAAGCAGCAGTCTATGCAAATTAAACTGTAGGGTTCAGGAGTTCACAAGTTGAAGTTGCTTGGATGCCAAGAGTATTTCACTGCATTGACAGCTAGGCTAAGGACAGGTAATATCATTAACATCAGCAGCCACAGCTTTCCAAGTGTAATTGTGATGTCTCTGCCTTCTGATACCAGGGATTACAATGCACCATCCTGATCTCCAAAAATAAGACCTGAACACCATGATCTTTGTGTTCTGTGCTCTGTCATCTCCAGAAAATGGTATCCAGCTGATGCTCATCTCTTAAGTTGTTCTTCATATATCTGAAGCCAAATCTTGGCACCTTGGCCTCATATCCTCATCTTCTGTAACTATATTTCATGCACTGTTACCTGTCCTCCCTAAACTGGGACCCCAGACCTCACCTCTGTGGTGATGTACCTTATTTCATGAGCCTCCTGCTATGCTTCTTGCCTGCTGTGTTCCTGCAACTGTCTTCTGAGATGGAGCTGGGGATGTACTGCCATGTGAGGTATACCCTGCCTTGCCTGTGTGGTGTGATGGCAGGAATGCCCATCTCTCGCTGTGTATGGGATCTTCAGAGAGAATTCCCAGATGTCAGCTGAACAGGCAGAGACTGAAATCCCGTTACCACTCTTCCAGCAGTTGGTTCTGCCAGGTATTGGCAACCTCTTGAGAAAGTATAATTTTCTGTGTTCCCTTGAAATTTTTTTTGGAAAATATCCTCTTCCTAGGCTTGGAGAGCTCTCATGCTTTACCTGCTGCTAAAACAGTGATTATCTATGGGTAGATGTAATTAAAAGACCAAAAGGGATCTGCCCAGAGTAGCATGGCTTCCAGCTTGGTGTAATCTTTTGTACTTGTCAATTAGAGTCATGGAACCATTGCCTGTAGTTTATGTGCTGCAGGGTTACCTTTGGAAATGGAAAGGGAAGAGCCCCACATACCATGGCTCTTGCTGGAGGAATTGTCTGGTGCAGAGGGCTTTTAGCTTGAGTGTTTGTGTTTGCACAGCACTGCTTCTCTTGTGACAAAAACAGCCCTGGGGAAAGGCATGCCCTTCTTAAAGCCTTTATCCCTGGATCCCTCCACATTGTTTCACAGGTGTCCATGAATACTGAGTTTGTTTGATAGTTTATCAAGGTTCCCCATGTCAACTCAGGCAGGTTGGCGTCATTACAGGACCTCAAGGCCCACTCTGTGTGTGTGCTGTATGATAACAGCTGAGAATAAGGAAACCCTTAAATTGGGTCTACTCTGTCCCACCAAGGTCCTTCCAGAAGATGTCTCCAGCCCTGGAAATAAATCTGCCTGGATCTATGGGATCTCTTCCACAGGAACTGTTGCTCATGATAAAAGCCTGGGGAAGTGAAATTTGTAGCTTCCCTAGGTGAAGATAAATACTGTAAAACAGGTTTTATGTAAAAATGTATATACAGCTCAAATAAAAATGATCCTTAGTTGGAACTAAATTATTTTAAGGTCCCTTCCAACCCAAACCTTTCTCTGATTCTGTGATTCATTCTATGAAATAATTAAAAATGCACTACAATAGAGTGATTTTGCAAACTCTTTGCTCATTAATAGTGTGTTAATATTCATAATATTGAAAGACATCCAACCATTGAATGATTTTTCTCTAGCCTAGACAATAGAATTTGAAGATAATTTCTACTTTCCTTAGTTTTGAATAGGGCATTTGAGGTAACCTCTTACATTTTGTGGTTAGCTTCTGACCCATTGATTTCCATTTCCTTCAAAAACTTAGTGTAAACAAGCTGCAGATCATGGCATCAAACTCCACAATTGTGGAATTCAGACCTTTCTTATCAGTAGTGAGACCCAAATTGAAACAGATGATTTTAAAATAGATGAGAAAAAGTCTTTCAAAACAAGAGTTTCAGAATTTAATGTTCATTGCAAATGAAACAGCCAAGTTATGGTTAGAAGATTTTTTCTGAATTGCGTTCCCTGAAAATTGTATTATTTATTATAGCTTTAACTAATTTTTTATTTGTTCATCTTCAGTGGGAAAGAAACAAAGTATACCTCTAGTATGTAAAATTGCTAAAAGCTTTAAAATTAGCATAAACAATTTTTCATTCTTCCTTCTTAAGAGCAATGTATGTACTTTTCCTACTTATATGCTATGTTTGCTGTAGGATGCATATGAATAACAGACCCACTTATTCTATTTGGCTCCCCCAAGTCCCTCATCTGCCTTTCCCCTTCCTCTCTTCCAGCTAGCAAGAAGCAGAAGAGAGGCAGTGATTTCCAGCTTCAAATTCACAGAAGCTGGCATTGTAGCTGAATGTTAATGCCTCATGTAGCTCAAGATGCCTGATACTTAGTAATGCCACTTTAACCTTTATAATAGACATAATTTGATTCTCAAACCATCTATATTCTCTCCTTGTTGCAGCCTAAGTAGCTGTGAGGAGTAGTGAGAACAGACAAATAAAATCACCCCACAGGACACGGAGAAGGACAGAGAGATGAATCACAAGTTCCGATCAGAGTTTTTCAGATTTTAGCCTTGTTACCACTATTTGATTCTAATGTCAGGAAATGAAAGAAACATAAAGATATTTTGTTGTGATGTTGGTGTTAGCTGGTCAGATGGCAGAGCGCTCAAAAAGTCAGCAGCTTGTTTTCTAAGCTGGTATTGCAGATGTTTGGCCTTGAGTGACTCTAAAAGAGCACAGAAGTAATTAGGTAGTTGTTAAATGAGTATGAAAGGTAATAAAATAACTGTAATAGATGCTTTTTTTTTTTTAAATTTAGTCACATTTTAGATGAAGAAAGACATTTCAGGGTTAAACTAAGACTGCAATTAGTTTTTTTTTTAGCCTTTGCCACTATGTTTCAGGTATTGTTTAAAAGAAGTAGCTCACGTTTCAGTGTGATGATGTACCTTGTTTCTGTAAACATAACTGTCTGTATGTTCTACTGTCATGCACGGACATCCATTTGTCCACATACATTTAAGCTACAACTCACCGAGATCACACGGTCAGTGATTCCATTGTTTTTCCATTCTCATGACATATACAATACATGGTATAATTGAGAGTCTCCAGTGCTGTGCAAGGTTTATTATATAGATTTATAGGATATGCCAGTCATACCGGAAGTAAAAAAGATGAGCTGTCCTGCGGAGTTCTGTCATCATTAGTTGAGAAAGATTTAAAACAAGCAGTGGAGTCGTGACTGAGTACTGCAGATCAAAAAAGCTGATGATTAAATACTTCTTTTGTAACTGTGCTGTGTTTTGTATGTAGCACAAGTTTTATAGGAAGTGTTTACTCTAATGGTGAGGGATTTGTGTGTGGTGCTTGACACCAACTTTTTGAATGTTAACATGCTTGTGTCCAGATACTCCAAAGGGCCTTATTATAGCCTCAAATGTTGAATATATGATGCAGAGTCTAGCATCCTTCCAATGCAAGCATTTATCCTGTAAGAAAGTCTTGTCCACGAAATATATCTTTTGACCTTTTGGTTTAAAAAAAGCACTTGCTAATCTAGGATGAATCTTGCCTGGCCTGACACCTGGACAGGTTTAATCCAAGAATAATGAAGAGCCAAAAAACATTTTCAGGAGAATCTGATTTTCGTTTTTAAAGACAACTGTCTAACGTAGCTGGACTGCAGGAGGCAGTGGTGGTGGTAATCATACACAGCATGAGAAACATAAAGTACCGGGTTGAAAGTAGTTGAAAAGGTCACTTGGGCATGGTGCAGTTATCCCAGGGCTGCAGTTTGTCCCAAACCAACAACTGTGAGCTTTTCTGTCTACTTGTAGGCCTAGGTTAATACAGCAGTCACAACTGGATAGATAGCACAAAGATGCTGTGAAATTCTTGAAATAAATTACATTTCTTAACATGGATTTGTAGATTCCCAAAAAATGTGGTAATGGTACAAATATCTAATTAGAGAAGTAAAAATTGAAGCTCTAACTAATTTTTCTTTAGTTAACTGATATTAGGTCAGACTTTGCCCTTACATGACTGATGACTTTGATAAAAGTCGAATTTGTTATCCCTGTTGGCATTCAGTGGTATGTTGACTTCATCAAGTAGCGGCTGGCTTTCCAGACCAGTTTTCTGCCTTCAGTTTCTCCTCCTTTTTTTTTTGCCTTTTGGCTTTTTATTTGCATATGTGTGACTATGCCTATAAGGTGACCCTGTATAAGACCAATACAGTATGATTTTTTTAGTTAGTTCTGCTTAACAGGTCAAGCATACAAAATCAATTCCATGTCAATTTAGCCATGTAGTAAGTCACGTAAATAAATAATTTGTGTTTGAAAGTAGTAAAACCAAGAGAAATTTAATTCCATTTCAACCAAATGCAACTGACCTCTTCTTAGCTAGTATCACCCACTGCAACTCTCTGATCAACACATAATACAAGAGATACTGACTATGATTGGCTTTTCTTCCTTCTTCTTCACTTAATCTTTATTTTCCCCAGTTATCCACCAGCCCCAACTACCCACCAAGAGTCAAAATATATGTATCATTTGACTAGACCACTTGGTCACATCAAAATTCCTAATAATTTATTCTCTTTATCCTATAAATTGGTTGTGGATTTTTAGAGCTGTTCAGATGTTTTCCATTTACTAGTTTAATCCTAAAGAAGAGCTGTTTAAATGGAAAGAAAAACCTTTCCTTAGCAATATTGTAAAAATTTAAAAATTCTAGTGGGGGAATTCACCAAAGCTTAGTCTTCTTCCACCCATTTAAAAAGGTGAGCTAGAAAAGAAATGGTGGCTAAATTTTGTTCTCATTTTTGCTTTGAAGAAAACACTGCTGTCTTCAAATATATTTGGCTTGAAGTGTACAAGAGCTAGGTGGTATAAAAAGTGACTTGCATTTGTAAAGTAGGTAAAAGAAATTCATAGACTACAGATGCTGAACTAATACGATTAATCAAAGGTTATTTCATTCTTGCTAGAGACAATCATTATTGCAGCATGCAGGTTTCTCTGATGAAGCAAAAAGTTTGTAGCATAAAGTGCAAAGTTAGGCCAATTTGTTAGATTGGAAAAAACTTCTTTCTTAATATCTATTGTTATTTTGACATATTATTAATCTCTGTACTGCTCTGCTATGTCATTGTAATAAACATTTTGCCATATTACTGCAGTTTTCTCCATTAAAAAGAAAAGCTGGTTATCTGTAGTCAGTAAAAGTATGACTCTTTACTTGATTTTACTTTTTTTTTCTTTTTATAGAAGCTGCAAAGAATCGATCCTCCTTACTGTTGTTCAACCTTACCCTGTAAGTATTGTCAGTGTTTTCTGAATTAGTTTCCTAGCAACATAGCAGCTTCTTTTTCTGCCCATATTCTGTTTGTGTCCCTACCTTATCTGTGCAATAAAAGTAAGTAAGTGCAATAAGAGCTGTGCCTATTAAAGGTGCTGTTTAAGATGGCGTTACTGTGTCCTGAACTCAAAGGCTACATTAGTAAGCTAAAAAATAACAGTGTCTTTAAACTCATACCAGGAAGAATGACAGAGCAGAATGCTGAGTTCTGCTTTGATTTCTTGTTTGTTGCAGCTTCTGGGTTTTTCTTGATTCTGCCTTGGTCCCACAGAGTTACACTGCTGTAGCAAACCAGCTGTACCTTATCTAAGGGAGGGCTCTGTCTGCGTCTCTGGCTTGTGGAGGTGAGGGGAGAGCAGAGACAGACAGGCAATTGTGTGAGGTTGCCTTGAAGGCACTGGGAGAAACTGCAGCCCACTTCAGAGCTGGTTGATGCGACATGCCTTTGCAACTCAGTGGTTTGTGGGAGTTTGTGACAGGTTCATGATGTGTCAGCTCAAACCCATCTCCCATGAAAAAAGGGGAGAAGCCAAGCCAGGGGAGGAAGCTCATCTGTCCATGCACAGCCATGTGTACATTGTGGGCTACTGAGGGGCCTCAGCCATGCATCAGGAGTAATTCAGATTCAGCAGGTCCATTTGGCTCCCTGCTGTCTAGCTTGATACACAGCAGTTTTCATTATCAAGGGATAATTGCACCCTTTTCACGCAAGAATAAGAGATGAGGTGGATTTGACACAAAGACTTGAAAACAAGTTTATCTGATGAAGCTGCCAAAATGTACATCTTGCAAATGCAACTTGGCCAGTGCTGTGTGTCTTTGTACTAGTCATTAGCATTTCTGGTTAGTTTTGAGGTGGCCACGCATTTACTTGTCCTGCACCCTTTCTAGAAGCCAGTCTGCACTGCACCCAATTTGTGGGGGAAAAGCATGCATTCCACAGCAAAAACAGGCAGGGGCTGCCACCCTGCAGTAACACGACTGTCAGGAAGGTGATCTGGGATCAGGTCAATATCAGTCACCTTAAATGAAAACGCAGGCCTGGTCTGACTAAATAAAAAAAGCTTTAAAACTTGCTGCTTTAGGTCACAGTGGTTTAGGTCACAGTGAATATGTATAATACGGGGGAAAAGAAATCCCCAGCCACTTTTCTTTTTTATGCAAGTTTCATCCATTGACAGACTTAATTCTTGTCTATAAATGTCAGGTGAAGAAAGGGCGTTTGCTTTAGTGCAGCTTTGTGTAGTCCTTAAAAGTGGACAACAAAGTGTAGCACTACGTCTGGGAGGTGCTGTGACCTGTTATACTGCTGGTCTGAGGGCAAGCCTGTATGCATTGAACGTAAGGGAAGCTGAAACCCAAATAAATTGTGCACTCCATGTTCCATGGAAGAGCTTACAGCACAGGTACTCCTCCAGCCTTTAACCTGGAAAAGAAAGAAAGTCATGACCTGGTATCTTTACCAGGGGCAAGTCCTGCCTGACCACTGTAGTGGCTTTCTATGATGCAGTGACTGCATCAGTGGACAAGGGAAGGGCTACAGATATCTTTTATCAGGGCTTCTGTAAGGCCTTTGACACAGTCCTCCACAACATCCTTCTCTCTAAATTGGAGAGACGGATTTTTGGGTGCACTGTTAGGTGCATGAAGATTTGTTGGATGTGCACATCCAGAGGGTTGTGGTCAACATCTAAGATGTTGTCCCGTTGGACATCAGTGACAAATGGTGTCCATCAGGGGTCTGTAATGGGACCAGTATTATTTAATATCTTCATCAATGACATAGACAAAGGGATCAGGTGCATCCTCAGCAGATTTGTAAGTGACACCAAGCCAGGTGGGATGGCTGACACACCTGAAGGACAAGAGGGACTTGGACAGCCTCAAGAAATGAGCCCATGGGAATCTCCTGAGGTTTAACATGACCAAGTGTAAGGTGTCGCATGTGGGTCAAGGCAATCTCTGGTATCAGTACAAGCTGGGGGATGAACAGATCAAGAGCAGCTCTGCCCAGAAGTACTAGGGGGTGCTGGTGGGTGAGAGGCTGAACATGAGCCAGTAACATTCACTTGCAGCCCAGAAAGCCAAACATGTCCAGGGCTGCATCAATAGCAGTGTGACCAGCAGGATGAGAGGGGTGATTCTGCCCTTTTATTCCGCTCTCATGAGACCCCACCTGGAACATTGCATTCAGCTTTGGGATCCCCAGCACAGGAAGGACATTGACCTGTTAGATCAAGTCCAGAGGAGACCACTAAGATGATCAGAGGGATGGAGCACCTCTCCTACGGGGAAAGGCTGAGAGAATTGGGATTGTTCAGCCTGGAGAAGAGAGGGCTTCAGGGTGACCTGATTGCAGCCTTCCAGGACCTGAAGGCAGCCAACAACAAAGTTGGAGAGAGACTACTTACAAGGCATGTAGTGACAGGACAAGGGGCAGTGGCTTCGAACTGAGAGTAAGTTAAGATTAGATATTAGGAAGAAATTTTTTACTGTGAGGGAGGTGAGGCACTGGAACAAGGTGCCCAGAGAAGTTGCAGATGCCCCATCCCTGGAAGTGTTCAAGGCCAGGTTGGATGGAATTCTGAGCAACCTTGTCTAGTAGAAGGGGTCCCTGTCCATGGCAGAGGTCTTGGAACTAGGTGATCTTTGAGGTCTCTTTAATTCTGTCAGTCTGTGATTCACAGCTATTTGTTCAAGCTAAGGATGGCACTGAAACACATTTCTGTCAGCTGTTTGGACTGATGTGCCGATTTTGTACATGAATTTGTATTGCCCCACTCTGGTATGTCTGTCAGAGTCCCCTGGTTCTACCTCAGCAGACAAAGCACTTGTGTTTTTGGGGGTCATGGACATTTAAGCTCATGTAGGCATGAAGATCATCTCCCCAACAATGTGCACAGAGCAGTTAGAAGATGAGATTGATGTATGCATGTTGGTGCTAGCTTTAATTGGGATGCTTAGTGAAATGAACTGGTGCAGAGGGCCTTGACTGCAGGACTGTTGCATGCGGCAGATCTTGTCTGTGCAATATATTTGTATCTCCCTACCTGTCCAGACCAGGGTCTTATTGATTCATAGCATCCTTCCATTACCATTTCCAAGTTTTTCTGCAGTGGAAACAAGGGTGTCTGTAGGGATGTGGAGTAGATGCCAGTGTGTGCAGCCAAGTTTTGGCCCTGGAGTGGTGCAAGACCCCTCAGTCTATGCAAACCTTGGTCTGCAGTTGCCTTGGTACTCCTGAGTCACTTCGAACATCTGGTCCATGCTGGCCCTCACAGTGCCACAACCTTGCTGTCAGTAGTGCCTGAACTTTGGCATCTCTTTCAGCCTTGCAAGCCCTGGGTGTTGCTGCACTCCAGCTGTGTGCCTGTCCTGGTCTTCTGTGCAGGGGATCCTCTGACAAACACTGTTTGCCTTACTGTTTGGGAACAATATGGATCTCTTCAAAAATTATCATGCACATGTATTTTCCCTATTCCTTTAATTTTGCCTCCTCCATGTTTTCTTTTACTATTTTGCCAATTAAACAGGAATGATGAAGTAGAAACCAGACAAAAGAAAATAAGAGCTTTTAAATAAAGACTGAATTTCTTCCCCATTCTTGGCAGAAATACATCTCTACAAACATTTCATCGATCTCTTTTCTTGATGGTGATTTTCCTTCTACCATTGCATGAAAAATACCTGCCAAGATGGATTACGAGAGTGCTATTTCTTAATTGGTTTTATTTGCGCTATTTAGAGTGTGTTTTGATTTTACATTTAAGTAACCATCCTTTATGATTGCAGGTGAAAGTAGACATAATCTAGATTTATAGTACTCTGTAGTTCACTTAGTACTCTTTGAAAGCTTTTGCAGATCCTTTTTGCTTAAATGTATTCAGTTTTGTTTAATGCTTAAACACATTAAAACACATTAAAATTTCATTTTAATTATGACCAAGCCAAAGCATTAGGCTATCTTTTTCTTTCCATCAATCTGCAAATCTCTGCTAGGGGTTCTTTTCACCAGTGCTCATAAGGAGGTCACCAAGCAGCTCAAGCAGTTGAAGCAGTTCAGAGTTTTGATTTCTGGAAGTATGGCATTTGATTATAATTTCTGACTGTTTTATTCTGTAAATAAACTATCATTCTGATTGTTGCCTTACTAAGTTTTAAACATTACTTAAATCAAATAACTTGCCTGTTTGATATTCTTTCAGATTTTATGTGCAGAGATCATTTGATAGGTTGCTTTCCTGATTAATCTCTTAAGTTCCTTGGGTGAAGTCCAGGCCCAGCTGAGATCTAGTGCATTAAATTTTGCAACGGGAAAAAGATAGGATCTTCTGTTTTGAAAGAGATGCTTCTTACTATAACATGATTATACTTCTGAGACACAACAGTTGCAGAAAAACTACAATAAATAACATTTATGGATCATAATGATTGTGGCAACAATCTTATTGAGAGTCTATGGCACTAATGATCAGAATGTGACTACCATCTAAAAATGGTAAAATATAAGTAATACAAATAATAAAATACAATTGTCTATGATAGATTGCCAACTTTTTAGGAGAGAACCCAGAACTGACCACTATTGCAGCAATTAAATTTGTGCCAAGAGTTTAACAAAGAAACACTCCTGATGATGGTCAGTGCCATGTGGTTATCACAAATTACTGTGTGGTAAAACTTCTCTGCATTATTTCTTCCACATCCCTACTTGCTCTTCTACAATGCTCTTGTGAGCCAGTGTAGTTGTTTCAGCCTTGTTCACAGCTACGAATTACAATATTTAGTTTGCCTTTGGGCATTATGTCCTGTTCCACTTAGTAAATTTGATTCTTCCTCTTACCTTTTATTTGCTTGTTAAATTTTGGCACTTGAAATTGGTGTTAGGGGTGAACCAAAAAGTCAACACATTCTTTGAATTCATGCAATTTTTTCTTTATTTTCTAGCAAACTTAATGTTTTGTATTAAACTAATGACTATTTTAAAGTAACAAGCTTAAAATTTATTGCATAGATACACTCTGTGGCTATTTCAAAACTACGATATTTCTGTAGTTTTAAATGAAGTATTTCTGATGCTTACTGTCACAGAACAGGTTTTCTTTTCACCTTGTGACTGTCCTATACTGCTGTCATTTTATTCTTTTATGATAGCTCAGTACTACACAGTGCTCTTCTAGCTACTAAATCCTTCTTTTTCTTGAATACGAGTAAAGGTTTTGTTGTTGCAGCACCTCTACTGGCAACAGCACTCAAAGGGGCTTTTTCAGGAAATAAAAACCACTTCCCTTGCAATCTCCCCCAAATTATAGTTTACCTGCAAAAGTTCACGAAGCACTAGACATTTTTATTTTCATCAAGAAAGTTTCCCTCAAAATGTAGGATATTATTTCTAAGATCTATCAAATAATGACCCACTCTAATGCTGCTGACAAATACAGGATCTAATTTTGAGAAGTCTAGAAAATGAGAAGGTAACATTTTCCAGAAAGCCTTCTCTGCAATCTTTTGTGTTTTGACCCTGCTGATGGGATGCCCATTGACTGCAGTTGCTATAAGCAGGGTTCAAAGTAGGGTCTAGATCTCTGTGCAGTGCTTCATTTTTCTTGTTAGCAGTTTCTCCAGGTAGTGTTGAAATGATCAGCTGATTTTTTTCCTTTGAATTCTGTGTAAACAAGTAAAAGTTATTTAAAATGCTGATAAATTTGAGGTTTTAATAGGAAATAGGGCTTAGGTCACACAGAGTAAAGTTTGGGGTGTTTTGAGTTATTTTGACTCCTTGTTAAAATATGTGCCCTCATTTTGCAGAAGCCACTAATTAAGCTCTTTTTTATCTGTGACAATGCAAATACTTTACTTGCAGTGATAGATGTTCTGCATTAGTGTAAACACCTCCTGCTTAAGGTCATTAACTGAGGATAATGGCGTCCATTTGGCTAAAACAGAGCATCAGAAATAAATGAACCTGGCACTATGAGAATCATTAAGTGATAGCATTCTTCTACAAACCTAAAGACATTAAAATAGAATAGAGCTGCACATCATCTTGCAAAGGCTTTGTTAGTCAAGCGAGTTCTGACAATCAAACCCAGCTGTTTTCCTAGGTATTTGCACATCCTTTGGAAACACTTCTATTCCCAAGGAGAAAATATCAAGTGTCAAGTTGATGCAGAGGTAGAAACAATGACATTGCGCAATTAAATGCAAAAGCTGTGCTATTACTCAAACCTTTAAACAGCAGAGAATATTCTCCCAAATACCTGGCCCAGCTGTTTCATTTTCTTACACCCATGGTTTATAGTTTGGAGCTTTTTGGAGAACAATCTGCTCCAGGCTCACCCAGAGTGCCTGGCAAAGGGCCAGAGTCCTTCCCATGTCACCACAGCAAAAGTGGAAATGGAAGGAAGCCTCATGTTTTACGGTAGACCACATGTCCTCCCCTGGCTGTGCAATGTGTACGTTAAACCCCACATCCCAGAGGGGTCTCAGGAATTCACATATGTTCAGATCTTTAGTTGTCCTGAACTCTCCCACTGCATTTTTTCAATAACATAATTTAAGTGTTTATGCTTCCCGCAAGTGACTTTTGAGGTTGTAGAGAGGAAAAGAAAGAGGTTGTAGAGAGCGACAGGGACACATAATGGTTTGCCAGATTTGTTGTATGGGAATAACCTTGCCAGAATCCAGAAAAAATTTGGCAGTCTGCCTGTTAAGAGAGGCCAGACTGGTGACTCATCTGTAATAAGAGCAAACAACAGTACAGAGCTTCTTTCAGCAAGAATAGTAAGTGAAAGCCACTCTTTTCCCTGTGTTCTTGCAAGGGAAAGCTAGTAGCCTAATCCTGCAGCTGTGCTGCCCTGTGGCAGTGGAATCAACAGTTTGCAGTCTATTTCTAGGGTGCCAAATAGACAATTCCCCTTACTGCAGAGGGGAATACGTGGAGAGGAGGAAAACTGGAGAAGGCATCTCTAGAGTTGTTGTATTAATCATGGCACTATTTTATACTGTGTCTTTCTAGGAATTCATCTCCAGAGTACAACATGTAAGCTGCTTCAGCATCTCCATGTTGTCCCCTCTTGCTGTAGAAGTCAACAGGGTCCCCTGTCCTGAGACACTTTTTTTTTTTTTTTTTTTAACTTCCTCTCTTTTTTGGTGGTTGTTTCAAAAGTTCTGGGGACCTTCCACTTTTTTCAACACTGACTCCAGAATCTGGGCTTGGTTTGTTCATGGGGTTTAAATTTCTGTTATTTACAAGTATTGATTATTGTGTGGTCATCTGTGCTAGAGAGGTAAAAAAGAATGAACTATGAAAGTGAAGAAGCATTTATTTTTATTTCTTGATTCTATTTTGTGCCTCAGGAATTACTGGATGTCTCTGATATTTCCTGGGAGAATGTGGCAGTGTTTCCTTGTTCACTGGTTGATACTGAGCCTATGGTACCATGTTTTCAATGTGATAATAAATTAGAGTCATGCAGAAATGAGCTAGAGATTTCTTCCTGCTAGTTACTATAAACGAGGCTTCTGCATCACAAGAAAATAACTTTTAAAGCAGTTTCAGCAGAGATCAGAGACAGAAACAGAGGAGCATGTAGCCTTGGACCACTCCATAACTCCTGCAGATTGTTAGTTGAGTCAAAATGTGAGTGATCGCAACAAGACTTCCCATGTTTACAGGGACAGCTGTCATGCCACATTGATCATCACGACTTGTGCCTATGCTTATTTCTCACAGGCAAACCAACATGACTTAAGACTTTATTCAAAACTAGTAAGGCCACTTCTCAGGACTTAGACTAAGATTCTGAAAATCTTAATTCATATTTTCCTGGAAAAAATGGACCAAAACCTGGCCCAAAAGAGCCCAGTGTCTTTCAGCCAAAGCGAGAAAGTCTTCCATTGACCCCTATCATGGTTATGAAGTGAGGCAATGCCAGAAGCACTGTGTTTGTAACTGCCCTGTGAATAAACCACCCTTGCTTCTGCTGCTGAAATGGAAATCCCATTGACTGTGAATATTTAATTTGTTACTAAAAAGGAGTTGTTATTCAAGCTTCTCAAGTGAGGAGATTTTTTTTCTCAGGGGCTGAAAACTTGATCGCAGGTGAATCCATTGCATAAGGTAGTAGGTAAAAGTCAAGTAGGTCCCAGAAGAAAATTTGGAACGCGTCTACATTTCTAATTCATGAAGCCCTACAACATATCTGACCTATTGAAGGCATGCCTTGCACAGGGTGTGTTTAAGGGATACCTTTAGGGGAAGTCTGCTGGCCTGCAGGTGCCTCTTGGTGGTTTTCACCTGTGTTTTGAAGAGGGCAAATACAGTGAGATGCCACTGCATTGGGAGACCTCCCAGACACGTTTTTGGCAAAAGCAGTGTGTATGTCTATCCAGTAGATCACAGATTATGCAAAGATTTTCCATTCAGTCTGTGAAGGAAGGGTCACTGGTAGGTCACTGCTCAGTGTCCATTCATGCAGACAAGGTTGGGTGACAGCAGTCATTGTGGGAGCACTACAGGAATTTGTGTGTATGCCTAGAACCCTTCTCATCGCTCCAGTCTGACAGTGGGATAATTTTCAGTATGTTCAGTATGCATTGGTGTTTCCTTATGTGTATGTACATATGTGTCACCTCAGGATGCATTATGGTTTCACTGTATTTCCATTCTTCTGTATACAAAATGTTGCTGTATGCATGGAGTTCCCAGTGTATAAGAAACGGGGAATAACTGAAAAAGAAAAGAAAGGTTTTAATTTGAAGTTATGTGATATATCTTGTCATCATCTTTTCTTCCAGTCTCCTAAATCAGCTTTTATTAGTGCTGCAAAAAAGGCAAGATTGAAGTCCAATCCTGTTAAAGTGCGCTTCTCTGAAGAAGTAATTATCAATGGCCAGGTGTCGGTGAGTGTTCAGCTATTTAACCTCGGAAAGGATTGAGCATTTCATCCAAAGGTACAGCTCAAGCCTGGAAAGGGAGGTAGAAACAACATGGTAGAAACAGTGGTGACAGGCTTGCAAAGAGAAGGTTTTTCCTGTTTCTGAAGTTTTCTAAAGATCTTTTTTTTTAAAGCTCATTAGGCTCAAAATTTCATGAAAAATTTATCCCTTAAAATTAAGATGCTAGTGAATTCATTTTGTAGTGATAGCACATATGTTTGTCGTTATAGTCTTGATATTGCTTGCTTGTTTCTTGGTTTTTTCAGATCAACTTTACTTTCACAAAACCCATAAGCTCAAGAGAAGTACCATGTCATAAAAACTGATTAAGATTACCTCACAGACCCCTTTAAAATTTGTTTTATCTCCTTGAACTTACTGTTTCCAGACTGCAGGCAATGTCAGCCTCCCTTTGAGAGACACTGAACTCCACCTTAGGCATGAACTCCCAGCTCATTTTCATTTTCATAATTTTCCAGAGCATCATTCCACACTGATGTCTTTAGCCAACTCTCTTCCAAACCTAAATTGATACTGCTTTTTTTCTATAGCAATTTCTGCTTTTTAAAATAAAAAGAAGCAAACAAAAACCCCCAAGATTTGTTTCTGTTTCCCTTCCTTTTTCCTCTTTATTTTGCTATACTGGTTATGATCCATCAAATTAGGTAGCAAGGTTATATGTTGCTCTTCTTAAATGATGAAAGATATTAGCATTTAATATTCACCTAGAAAGAAAATGTAAACCACCTGGATTGTAATCCTTACTAACAAACTGTAGCTTCCATTTTTTAGATTGAATACACTAAGTAGCTCACTATATTCAGAGAAACAGTAACCCATTTCTCTGTTTTATGGAAAATTTTTCAACTTCAGAAGTAATATTTATCATCAGAGAGACAGTATTTAGGGAAAGACAGTATTCGAAGCCAGACATAAAATCTATGTGAACAATTATATTTTTCCAGGACAGAGACCTGCAGAGGGCAGCTGTAATGAGCATGGCTAGACCCTTGCAGGACATTGATATTTCTGCTTTCAGTTTGGGCCAACACCTTCCTTCTCTGTTGTTGCCTTTCCATCAGAATGATGTACTTCTTTACAGAACAACGTTTATATTTCTCTTGTTGCATGTTGTAATCTGATTCACTAATTTGCTTGACAGGAAACAGTTAAGGACAACTCGCTTCTTTTCATGCCAAATGTTCTAAAGGTATATCTTGAAAATGGACAAACCAAATCTTTCCGTTTTGACTGCAGCACTTCAATAAAGGTAAGCCAGCTATACCTTGATAGGAGACCTTCAGTAATCATCATTTACTTGGAATGCTTTAAGAACAAAATTACTGGTGTGTTCAGTTGGGGCTGGACTCTTAGCTCAGAAATAATGAGGATTTTGTCCATTTTTCTGCTGCTAAAAACATACTTTGTTGTCAGTGAAGAAGTGATCATTTTAATGTGCTTGGAGCATGATCAAAATTATGTGGTTGTATCATTTTGTTATGCTGCCAAAATAGCATGATTTGTCAGCAAAAGTCAGGAGCTAAGAAGATTAAGATGTTGGTTGCTGATTGAATATTATCTAGCTTATCATTCAGTGAACTTAGGATGGGATGTTGTAGGGTTGTGTTGGTGATGAATTACTTGCCTCAGTGCAGTGCCCTTTACACTTTCCATAGCACATGTCACATGCAGAAATAAAAAGATAAAGCCCTGGCACAGAGTTGAGTCTGCCAGGGAATGTCTGTGACACTAATGCATGTGGGTTCCTAAATCAGAGGCATCATCAGCATCTGTGAGAGCCTTGGAGTAGCATGGTAAGCAGCAGGACTAGTGCTATTGGGCATGCTGCTGATCTCCCAAGCATTACTGTTTGGGGAAACTAGTTTCAACATGGATTGGTTACCAAATCTAGCTCGCTGCATGGTTGCTTGCACACTTGGGACACTGAGACATGAGAGGTGCATGGGTGGGAATGATCGATGAAGGCTGGGGATACAGTTCTGCATTGCCAGCTTTTGGTAGTTTTTAGGAATTGTAAAACCAGGCATATTTGAAGAAAGGCTGCCTTCGTGCTCAGTGTGATACAGCAGCATGCTCAATCAGAGCAGCAAAGAGAGTTATTAACTAAGGCAGACAAGAAATTTACTCCAGTCTGATAAACAGACACTAAAGACACACTGGTAAAACAGACATTAAAGTCACACTTAAAAATGAGCTGCCACATTTGTTAATAAATGTAGCATATATGCTTTAGGCATAAATTGAATGCAAGTAATATAGGTTGAAAGCATTCCATCCATGGGTTACATCCATGGGATACTGAATTCCTTGAGTCCCTCTGAAAATTTGGTTAGGTGAAGAAATAGGAGACGAGTCATGTAGATAGTGAGGTCTCCATACCCTTCTAAGGAGCACAAGCCCACTTTCTAGTATTTTCTGTTATGAGCATAATAACAACCAACCTATTCCAGGATGTTTTGCCCCTGAAGACCAGTCTTTGGCCATCACATTACATTACATTACATAGGTTTCAGTAGTTCTGTCATGGATGTGTCATGTACTATCAGACCAAATGTCAGATCTGAAGTCATTGGCACAGATACCCATGTGGCCTCAGTTACCTAGCTGTATTGATGCTGTAAACCTGCTTTGACCTTAGTCATTTTGACTATTGGTAGGAATAATTTCCTTTGCATCTAATTCAGGCAGTTATGTATTCTGAGGCCTGCACAGCTATAAATGACATATTCTTGCATGTGTGTGCATATTCCTCAGTGCAGATAGGTGGGCGTGGATTGTTGCTTCGTTGCTTAACTGAGGTGAAGTAGACATGCCCCAGGTGAGTCAAGGTAAATGCAGGTTTTTTCACCTCTAGAAGTCCAGTAGTTCACCACTTAAAAAGGAGGGTGCAAGCAGTACCTAACCTGCAGTCCTCACTTTCCATGTTGCTGGGTCATAGCAGCTGGGCTGACTTAAGTTGCCAGATGAGAGGATGTCTAACAAAAACTTTGGTGCAGTAGTTCAGAGGCTGTGTGCCTTAGCCTCATATTTTAAAAGGTCCAAGACAGCTAGTGGTAGAAAGCAATGAGATTATTACCCTCTCTTAAAAGCTTATATTTAGTATTATGCTGCTTCATGTCACTGTTATGCCCATAGTTTTTAGCATAGTTTAGAAATATAAATAAAAGTATGTTTCATATGTAAGCAATAAATTCCCCATTAGTCAGAATAGTATAATATTAGCCTCTATTATTTAGAGTGATTGCTTGCAATTCATTCATACTCTCTTATATTCTCTATATTGTAGAGAGCTCTCCCCATTCTCTCTCATACATTTTTTCGTCCTTCCACCAGTTTGGTCTTGATTTTCCATAAACACACTGTAATTGATCAATTAATCTTCTTAAATTACGTTAGAACCCTTGGATTACAATTTGTCACGATCTGCTTAGTAAGTCCTATCCATCTGGATACTTACGTATATCTGACAATCTTTCAGATGGAAAGAAATGTTTTAATCTTGTCACCAGCATACTGTGAAACTATTTCTAAATGATGACTTATTATGTATTTCTTTTTCCTACAGCATTCACTAAAGTAAAAGATACCTTGATAGATAATATTAATAATCTACATACATTTACAAAGTGTTATATGAAAGTAAGGTAGGGATTAGTTGAATGGATTTGTGAAGAGGTTTGTTTCGTTTTTATTTTAGATGCAGTCATTCTCAAATTAACTATCCTTAGACATAATTCAGTATGAAAAAAGCTGATCAAGAGTCTCTAAAAATTGATATGATCCATCAATTTAGAGCTATTGTTCTGCACAGCTATCATCATCATTGACTTTTCTGTCAGCATTTAAAACTCGAGAAAACCCTTTACCATAAGAACAAATAAAGGCCATTCATCTAATTTTTTTTTGTTGAACGTATGAATTCGATTTGTCTGCTTGATGTCGTGGCCCCAACAAAGGGAAGAGAACAGTAATAAGACCATCTCTCCTTTGCTGATGGGTTTTATTTCCAGGGAGACAGATGTGATTTAAGGGCCACACCAGTATAATTTACATGTTAAACCACAACAGAATGTTGTCCATTTCCAGCAATCCCATTAATGTATTTCTCACATTCATATCTGTTACCATCTTGGGGATGTTTGATTATAAAGACGCTGATTTTTCCCTGGATGAATGGTTGTGATTTCCTAGAAACTTGCGCAAATCACGCACAAAGCCTTGGCTTCTACCCTGTGCTGGGTACATGCAGGGTGTGTGGCAGGGAAGAACTGGGTCCCAAGCACTTTGTGAATTTAAACACTTTTTATAAATCCTTTGTTAATTAGGATGTCATCTTAACACTCCAAGAAAAGCTTTCCATCAAGTGTATTGAACACTTCTCCCTAATGCTGGAGCAGAGAGTTGAAGGATCTGGAACGAAACTCCTTTTGCTACATGAACAAGAGACTCTAACTCAGGTTTGTGTAATAGTATATGAAAACAGATGTTAATGAGAGGGGTTAATCAGTAATTCATCCATCTTTTTAATTACTCAAGTGAGTTAGCTGCAAGGTTTATAGTGTGATACAGTCTATCAAATAGCTGGGATATTTAGATGTGATTGTAAGAATAAGGTTCTCAAAGGAATTCTCTGTTATAAAAACATCATATTTAATTGCTTTATTGGGCCTTTCAAAAATATTAGGAATTAAAAAATCAGTCTGAAATCTGAAAAATACTTATCTAGCCTTTTCATATCATATGAGGCCCAGCTAATGAACATACTCAACAGTTGGCAAACCCGTGGTAACAGTTCTGAGAACAGTCTGCCCAAATTTCTTTAAAAGCCTTATTTTGATATTTGGTTGTAATCTGATTATACAGATCTGTGTCTGGGTGACAGGGAATGCTCCTCTTTCTGATGAAGTCAGGTTTGGCTTGCTTACACAGAGATACATTATGTCACTTCAGTGATGATGAATTGTGACACAGAAAATGTTGGTGTGACTTTCTTCCTTAGATCAGGGAAGTGTGACTAAAGTTAAAGTTGCTTCACAGTTACCAGCAGAGTACCCTGATTTTATCTGCTTATCGTTTTGCCAAATTGTTTAGCCTGAAATTTCCTATTATATTTCTGTGTTTCAGGAGAACATTAGTATTTTTTAAATTTCAGCTAAATTGGAAAAAGAAGGAAAAAGGAGAAATGGATTCTTAGATGGGGAAAAATACTTCATTTAAATGACAGAATCCCTGTAATTATAACTAGAGTCTGTGCAATGGTATGAAGGAGCTTAGTTTACCAGCTAACAGTCTTTCCAGCATTTTCTAACCTTTAAGCACTTGCTTTTGCCATGTTAACATTCTTTTCTTGAGGGTATAAGCTACCCAGTGATTGCACAATAACCAGAAATACTCAATACTTGTCTTCCTAGCCTAGCTATCTCCTTGAAGTTATTGGTAAAATTCTCACTGAAATCAGAAACATCAGAATAAACCAGCATAGTGAGCTTTCAAAAATCCCATCTGGAGCTTTTATTTATGTACAGAGTATGTCTATATACTTAGGAAAGAGGTGAGACAACCTGAGGTAAATAGACCTTGTGAAAATTGTTTGAGCAAGACAGAGATTTCATTGGAGATTTTTAAAAGTATAGTTTTGTCAAGTAAAGATGTTGATTATAAAGTACCCTAACTACATTAGCCTAATTGAATAAATTACATAAACTACATTAGTTCTGAGGGTTTCTTCTTTGGAGTTCCTGTAAAATCAGCAATACTTTAATTTGCCATTATAATGTTGCTGCTGACCATGACTTACAATGGTGGGTTTGGATTGTTACCCTTTCATCCAATTACTCATTAGCTATGCAGTGATCTTCTGTGAATATACCCAGATTACAGAGTTAAATGCTTAAAAATGTTTTGCTGACCAACACAAAAGCAGACTTTTTAATTTTTTAATGTATTGGATCTCAGTCAGAAGTTATGGAGTCGATCTCTTAATCCAGAACAACGCAGGAAAAGAATTTCTTGCAAATTGTCTGATGGATTAAAACAAGCAAGAGAAAGTGAGAGTAATAGCTGCCAAGTTAGGCCTCACCTGTGTTCTCAGACAGTCTAAGAAATAAAATGTGACCTCTCCCCAAACACCTAACTCTACCTGTCCAATGATATTTTAGTCCTGCTGGAGCTCAACTAAGCTTGTATTTCACTTGGATGGTTTTTGTTAAGATGTTCTATCTCTGTTCTTTCACTCTGGTTTTGAGTGAATTCTGTTGCTTTGAGGATGAGTTGTATCAGGTAGACATGCCTGTATGAGTCTAAAAGTCTTTCCACAAGATTATATATATAAGATGTTCTTAGATGAAGAACTTAATAAGTAGCCCATGGCAAAGCTCTTTTTTGGGCAGAATTATTTTTCTTGCTATGTCAGGGCTCTGGAGCAGGGTAACATTGCCCAAGATCTTGTTCCACCAGGGTTGCTAAGCTCTAATATTTATCTGTCTATTTATAATATCTAATTATTGCACTGTCCTAGGTGACCCAAAGGCCAAGCTCGCATAAGATGAGATGTCTTTTCAGGATTAGCTTTGTTCCAAAGGATCCCATTGATCTTTTAAGAAGAGATCCAGTTGCTTTTGAATATCTCTATGTACAGGTAAGTGAAGGCGCAGTGATTGCTAGTGTAAAGGAGAATAAAAAAATACACTTACTATATATATGAATTTACATCTTCACATAGAAAAGCATGGTTGCAGTAAATCCTGGCTTTTATTTCTGCTGCATAAAGCCAATGAATGCACTTGGGGAATGTACAAATCTCTATCATCTGCAAAGTCCTCTTTCTTCATAAGTCTCTCCAAGTAGTAATGCTTTGATATCTTTCCAAAATATATTTGGCTTTAGAGAAGAGTGAAGCTGAATTAATTGTTAATACTTATTTATGCTACTGTAATATCAAACAGAAATGATGTCTGAAAAGGAACTTCCAGTAAAGTGGATGGGAAAACTGATGTACAAGCAATGTGGTTCTCCTGAATATCTCACCGGGTAGAATCCTGCTATCCTGAGTCCAGATATACTGATATGCTCCCAGCACTCTTTGTGATGGAGGATTACTCTTCTCTCCAGGAAGGCTGAAGAGAGCCTAGATCAAAATAATCATGCCTTTTGCTCTGTGGCAGAAATACTGGTATTTTTCATTAGTGCCCATATTGTGAATAACTGACACTTCTAAGAGCAAAAACACAGTCCTACGTCTGAGTTAGGGGTTACTTTTCATGAAGTGTTAATTAAAAAAAAAAAAAGAAGAAAAGAGCAGTAATTTATTGTCAGTGCAAGATTTTTTAACATGACGCTCCCTCTACTGGTTCTTTGGCAGAGCTGTAACGATGTGGTTCAGGAAAGATTTGGACCAGAACTGAAATATGACATTGCCCTGCGGTTGGCTGCATTACAAATGTATATTGCAACTGTGACCACCAAGCAAACTCAGAAAATCTCCCTAAAATACATAGAGTAAGTTGAGTATGCTGTGTGCTCTTTAAAAGTGAAACATTAGAAGTAACTTGTAGATTCTTTAAGGTTGTTTCTTTAGTACGTCCGTATGCACGCACCAATTTTACGTTTATTCTTTGCCACTGAAATTGATTCAGGTGTGTTAAGAGTGGTACATTTTGTCCTTTTGGTCCATTTACTTTTTGGTCATCTGTTTGGGCATATGAAATAGACTATAAATGTAAATAAGATTAGCTCATTTGCTTTCAGTGATTTAAGATCTAAGTTTATATGGTCTGTATGCTCAGGTTTTAGTAGAGATTATTATAGTAAGATTCAGATTGTTGCTTGGTTCAGAAGACAGTAGGTCACAGATTGGAGTTTGTAATATTTCTTAAATGCAGTGATGCCTTTTCCTGGTCTTAAAATCAAGAGTCAAACACGGTTAGAAGGGAAAAAGGGATTTTACCTTGGTATTTATTTTAAGGATCCTTAGGTGCACACATCCAGGTCGAATGCACCTCAATGCACACCGCAATGCACACCCCCAAAAGATCTGGTATAGCATTATAGGTTTTATTAATTAGCATATCTATCAAAGATTCCCCAATGAGAGGCTTGAATGAGCCCCCCTCCCCAAGGAACCTTCCCCTGGATAGTTCTATCTTAGTTTACAGAATGTGTTCTGGAGAGGACCTTGGGGTCTGGGGCATATTGATCCCTAACTACGAAACCTCTAAGATGTTGAGTCTCCTAGCTGAACAAACAAGTCCAAGAATGTAGGCAAAAAGCACTAAGAATACAGAAGTTTTAAAAAGGTATAAAAGGGGTATAAAAGAAAAGGTAAGTCATATAAAAGAAAAGAAAATTCATCATGGCATCAGCAGAAGTACTCCAGTAGGCAACTGTCTTACGTTAGATACCAGATTAGATGTATAGATCATATAACTACATATAGATATAGATGTATAACTACAATGAAAAAGTAACATTGGAAAGTGTAAATGTGTGTATATCACCTTGGATTAAAAAAAAAAGGCAACAAAACCTCACAACAGAACAAAACCCCAAGGCCTTAAACTTTTTTTGCTGTTGCTTAGTTTGCTTGCAGAATGGAAATAATAACTGTTACACACTCAGAGTCTTGTAGGGTTTATCCATCATATTGAAGACAATGTTATATTCTATCCTATTAATGAATCTGCAAAAATAATTACAAGCGAAGAGTCAGTCTTCTGTCAAAAGGGGTGCTTCAAGCAGAAAAATAACTTGGTAAATGGAGGCAAACTGGTTGCATTTGGGGAGGATCCCACCACTCCCCTCACCCCCACCCAACCAAAAGGTGACTAGAAAATGGCTCTGATTTCCATGTTCTAAAAGAAGGTTATAAAATAAAATTAAATCTGACATTACATTGTTAAATTATCTGCTATTTTAATTCTGTAATTGTGCTTGCCAATGTAATTAAGTGGTGTTTAACACAGACTTTAGATATCAAATTTAAACATTCTTTTCTGAATGGCATGACTGAAGAGATGGAAGGGATAGAAGAAAGATTATTTATAATTTTAAAATACTTTTTTCGAAATAAATTGTTTAAATTTTAAAAATAACATTTTTTCAAAACTCTGGACTTGATCAACTCTCCTGTTTTCAGCTAATCATTCACTTGGCATCATAGTCACCAGTCTTTAGATAAATAATCATCACAGGAATGTGAAATTAAATATATGCCTTTTATTGCAGAAAAGAATGGGGATTAGAGACTTTTCTTCCATCTGCTGTGCTGCAAAGCATGAAAGAAAAGAACATAAAGAAAGCACTTTCCCACCTTGTCAAAGCAAATCAAAACCTAGTTCCTCCAGGCAAAAAGGTATTACATTTGCATCTTAATGGAAAATATGTTTTAAAGAACAGAAAGTGTGGCATGCATGGGACACATTTAGAGCTAATCTTTTGGAGAAACACCTAGCCACTATATTTTCAGAGATCTAACTTTGGGTGCTGGTGCAACATAGCCAAGAACTATTAAAAAAAATTAATTATGCCCCAACGAAACTATCTTCTTAACCTGAGAATGACAGAGAACTGTTTATTAATACCTCATGTATGATAAAAAAAAAATATATATTTTAATTAACTTAGCATTTTCTATGAATGGCAGATTTGCTAGGAAAGTTTTTGTTCTCTCTCTGATGCTCTCATCTGACATAACTGCTGTTTTTCAGATTGTTTTCTGTTACACTGTAGAGAAAGACTTTTCGCTGGCCAAGATCTAACTGGATAGATGATGGTCCTTGCAGTAAATGACCCTCCTTGCTGTTCTAAAATGCTTTTCTTAGCACTAAGCTTTCACTTCAGCTGGAAAAAACACAGATAAGACAATGTCTCTGAGAAATGCCTTTGTTACATGCAAGCTGAGACTGCTTTTAGACACCGTAATGTGGTTTCTTAGTGCAGGTCATCTTTTCTTGTTTGTAGTCAATGGAGAGAAATAGGCACTTCTAGGGAGCAATTCATCCCATCCCACATTTGGAACCAAAAATAGGTCAGATTGCCTGTGTCCTAGAAATGCTTATTTCTCTTCATGGACTATAAAAAGAACCTAAGAGTGACTAGTTGAGACATAAAATGAGCTGAATCCTGCTTCATGACAGTTTGTTTCTGAACCAAAAAACCACAAAACAGCTGGTGCTGAGCTAAGGCTCACTGTGATCAGCAGAAATCCTGCTTGGAGGTTTCAGAACACATTGTGACTGTGAGCATAGCTCTATGCGTTTGACCTCAGGAAGAAAGGCTGAAGCACTGCATGTCTCCTATAATGCTGAAACTAAAGCTAAATTATCCCAGTTGCTTATTATTTATCTGGTAGTGTAAATTTGGGTTTATTTTGGAAGCCATCAGTGCTTCACAGGTGTAAGATATGCCTTACAGTGGCATAGTAGTATCAGTTCTTGGTTAGAAGAGATACTGCAACAGTCCCTTCCTGTAGCAAACCCTTGTTGGCTTTGTTTCATTCTTTTCGATTTGAGCTTTGGAAATACGTTTTTTGCCAACCTGCTTTTTTAGCAGGCAAGTCTGAGAAAGAAAGCATCTGAGCTCTTCATCGCCTCCTGTCTCACTTGTAGGTACTAACACAGAAACGAACTGATTTCTTTGTGCAGTCTTCTCTTCCTTCACATGAAGGGAAGCTTGTCATTCTCAGGATTCTCATGTTTTTTTACAACCCTTCTGTATTTCTGCACCAAGCGAGTACCTGGTGAAGCAAAGGGGAAAGCATTACCACTAGTTGCTCTACTTTGGATTCATTTCCTCCTTGTCTAGGAAAAAATTACGATGGGGCCCATAAAATGCTGTTCAAGATCAAATAAGATTTTGAATTAGAAATCCAGTGACTGGAATGAAACTAGCAAATGATATGAGACTCTTTTATATTATCTTCTAAAAGTCCAGATATAAGGATTTACACCAGGGAAGTGTCAGGTTTGGATTCAGACTGGGTGAAATGAACTGTTTCTTGTTTCCGTTTTGTCTCATAAAGTATTTCTAAGTTTTCTTTTTTAAGTAGGTAGTTTAAGCTCAGAGGAAAAAAATAGGAGACAAATTCTGACATATTACATGATAAGATCATATGTATTGATATGCTGTATTTAGCTTTCTGATTTATTACCTACTAAATATAGTAGAAGAGTGCTATTTTAGAAAATAGGAAATGCAGTAGCAAGTTGGAATAATCTGCCAAACACCCCAAGTACCTAGCAAAATGTAAAATACATAGCTGACACATGCACATTTTTTTGTTCTCTTTCTCTGTATAGGTACATAAATGTTTAAGAACTGATGGAGTTTATGAATGGAAAGCTGCTGTCTTAGCCTTGAAAACCCTCAGTGAACAGATGTTTAATCTGAGTACTTCAACATTTTCCCTTCATTAAAGCAGTTAGGATGTTCTTGAAGTGCTCTGATCTGCCCATTCCCAAGTCCTCAGTGCATTTTAACTAAACAAGCAAGATATTAATTTTAAGAATGAAACTGTTTCTCCTCATCTGAAGCTCAAGCATCTCAAGATTTAGTTTCAGGCTCCAAAGAGCTGTTGTGGAAGACCATTCTCTTTATATTATGCAAATATGTTTTCTTTCTGAATTTTATTATGTGATGATTTCCACAACTACCTCTTACCCCTGTTTCTCCTTTCTCAGCTCTCTGCTCTGCAAGCCAAGGTGCATTATCTAAAGTTCCTCAGTGATCTACGATTATATGGAGGGCGTGTCTTCAAGGCAACACTAGTGGTAACATTTCTCTCAAAATAGTCTCCTCTCTTGATTTTTTTTTTCCTAATGCCTTTTTTTTTTTTTAAGCTGGATCATGTAATTTTCTTTAGAAATTTAGGTTCTATTCTTATGCTTAAATATAATTTTTAATTGAACCAAAACACTTTTTGTTCCTTTTCATCTTGAAAACAACGTATCTGTCATAATAAAAATTTACCTGGAATTTGGAGATAGATAGCACTTTCTTAGCAAATAATGCCATCCAATTATCTATTGAATGCTAAAATTGTTAGTCTGGAAAAATCTTAATGACAAAGTTTTTCTTTTAACAGAAGCAGAGTCCTTCCATCGTCTGTCCATCTAACTATCCACCTAAAAACTAGAGTGCAATCAACATCCAGCAAGAAATTCCTTTACTTTTTTTTAAATTACGAATCAAGTATGCTCTTGTGTATTGTATCTTCCTAGAAAAAACATAATAATCTTTAATGTAGAAATGCCTTTCAAATGTAACTCTATGTAACTGAAAGAAGGGATTGGTGATTTCTGTTACTATGCAGTACCTATCATGTTTTTTACTTGTTCTTTTTTTCTTTTTCTGTTAAAGCAGGGAGAAAAGCGTTCAGAAGTGACTCTGTTAGTAGGGCCACGGTATGGAATCAGCCATGTGATAAACACCAAAACAAATCTTGTGGCTCTCCTGGCAGACTTCAGCCACGTGAACAGAATTGAGATGTTTACAGAAGATGAGAGCAGTGTTAGAGTTGAGCTGCATGTCTTAGATGTGAAAGTAAGTTTGTTACTGATTTGTGTTGAAATAATATCTTTTAATAATGTTTTTGTCTTTATTTGAGTATTAGATCAAGCTATGCTGTTCTGAACATTTTCATGGCAATAGTACTCTGGGAGTGCATTTTCAGCTCTTTTTTTGTCACAGTGCATATATACTACAGGTTGGGCTACAGTGTACCAGGCTGGTGTATTCCAGCACCTGCATTCTATTTTGATTTTTCTCTCAGCTGACACCCAGCAACTTGCTTTGTTATTATCTTCATGAATTTCCATGGTAAGAAGAGGTGATGGTGAAATTTGCCTTCTTTTGAAGCTCCTTCTAGTGTAATATACAGTGTCATTACCAGTAAAGAATTGCCAGCTGCACTGAACCAGGGTCCCCTGTAATCCAGTGTTACATCCACAAAGTTCACTGCAAGTAACCACATAACAGTTCCCAATTAAATAGACTGCTAAAGTGCATGGGTTTCTTTCTGGGCCTTTAGAATTCCAGTTCAGTGCTTTACCCTACGTAATATATTCACAGGTGCTCATCATCTACCTGTAGTAATTTAATTTCTTTTAAATCTTACTAACACCTCCCATCTGAGGCATCTTAGCAGCAAAATGAGTGGCGTTTTGTATGTTACACTGTCCTGGGTGTTTTTGGTGTGGTTTCTATTTGGCTTTGAAGTGGAAGCCTTCATAGACTTTCTAGGACATTAATCTTAACCCGAGATTGAAGGAAGAGCTCTCATTATACTTGAAACTTAAATATTTGATTAAAATAAATAGAACCTAACACTTCTTTTCGCCTACCCAGCTATACACAAAAAGCACACATGAGGAATATTTTACTAAGCTTTTGCTTTGAATACTTTAGGTTTATTGATCTGGAACTGTTTCCCTGTATTTAAGGTAATGAAAAAAACATTGTTATAAAGTAGTCTAGATGCTCTTTGACAGCAGCTTAAGAGAAATTTACGGGTTGGTGAACACAGCATCTCTTTCACTGTACTTAGCAATGGTAACATCTGAGGATAGCAGACTGCTTTGCCTTCATTACTGTGCTAAACTCATGGCCTTCTTGTAAGAAAGCTATTATCACCTTTTTACAGATGGAGAAAGTAATATCGAAATTAAATGTTTCCCATCTGCCCATATGTAATATGCAGCACCGTATGCCATAGTATTATGTATTACCATGGTGTTATGTTGTTATATATTATAATACTGTTACTGTCTTACTGTAAATTGTGCATATCCCCATCTCTTTGCACTTCAACACATGTGATCTCAAACCCAGAGAGACTGACTAAAAATAAAAATCTAGCAGACTCTGGGTGGAATTTGACAAAAAGTTGCCTCTCTGTGGGGCGCAAGTAGGGGTTGAGACTATGTCCTGTGAAGGAGATGCAGGCACACAGAGGTAGGTATTCTCAAGTGATGTTTTCATCCTTTGACTTACCCTCAAGTAGTAGGTTCATATATCCAGGTTCTGAATGTACCAGTATATGTTATATATTACATTATTTTCTAAATGAACAGACAGTTTAGATTTTTATTTTATTTTTGTTTCTTTAAATATGTTCTCAAGCATGTTTCACTTGGCAGAAGCAGGCAATAAAAGTTTAGCTGTCACAGGACTTTTCAGCAGATTACCAGTATTTCACAGCATTGTTTTCAGCAATCTGAGATTTTTGTGGAGTTCATAAGTTTCTACCAATCACTGCAGAAAACTTGAGATGAATGTAGCATTTCAAATGTCAGTTTTTAGTAGTTGCTCAAAAGAACAGAGATTAATTAACCCAGTGTAGGTTTAATAATTTATAGTAACTATAAAATCTATAGTTGAATACCTTGAAAGAAGCGTGTATTGAATAGAAGCTCAAGCTGTAGCAAAAATAGGTTAAAGAAAAAAAAAAACCCTCATATATTTTCCCAAGTTGCTGAAAACAGTTTATACAACATTCAGGGCAGCTGGAACATTTTGGCCCAAGATGCTGTAGCACAAGCCTTTAAAAGCTCATTGGACCTGTTGTGGGTTTGGTAATAAGGTGTGATCATCAGTTATGTTTTGGCCAGAGCTTCCATCAGAATCAGTTGTCTTTTTACTAGTAAGGGCTTGAGTAGGTTGGAGAGTCATCCTTGTTGCATGTGACATTCCGTCTGGAATGGATGGTGCAGGTCCTTGCATCTGTCTTCTGACAGTGGGCTCTGCATGCTGAATTATGATAAATTGTCACAAATGTCCACATACTGTGAGTCACTACACACTGTGAGTGATAAGATGGGTTGTCTATGGTCTAATTTCTATCTATGCATCACGGTAAGGGCTTCATTTTTATTTCCTGTCTAGGAGTTGCAGAGGCTAGCCACCTTAATAAATTACATTTGAGGAGAACAGCTTTTGGTATTAAAAGCTATAGAGACATGAACAAATTTTTAGGCAAGAAAATGTGTACATAATGGCAAAAGAAAAATTAATTAAAGTGTGTTTCACATGGATGTCTTGGGTTCGCTGCTTGCTATCCTGGCAGCCACAGTTTTCAAAGCTCTGAGGTCTTTCATTTTTGTTAGGACTGGCTTTTTTTTTTTTACAGTGTTTTGTGTTTGTTTTCTTTGCTGATTACCCTCCTGGGGATCTTTCTCCATTCTCTTTGTCTCTGTTTATCTGCTTATTTTTTCACCACTTGTCTTTTCAGTAACACCAGGCTGGTGTTCTGTTGATCTGTCTCTGTTTCTGCTGTGTAATGACAGCTTTAGCCTGACTGCTGTATTTTATGAACCTCAGCTTTCCCTGACTGTTTGCTTCCCTTGTCATTCTTCCTTGCTTATTCTTAGTGCACCACATTTTCTGGGAAGCAGCAGATTCCCATACAACTGCAAGACTCCAGCACCTAATGTACCAGGTTCTTAACCTGTGGCAGATTCAGAGTAACATTAAATAGTGCTTTGGCAAGAGTAAGGTGTCTGTGCAAGAAAAAGATGGAGCACGAGTCTTAAAATAGTTAGCTTCATTCAGAAAGAGGGCACTCAGTTGTTAAGATGTCAAGTTGGACTTCTACCTTACTACAACTCCAGTCTTGACTAAACTTTTTATACTGTTTGATATTGGTAGTGAGGAAAATAAATTCTCAATAAATTTTCAGTGTGGTGTTTGTGATGAAATTCCTTTTGCTTTGATGTAATAGTATGGTCAACAGGCAAACAAATTGAGGAGGAACAGCCTTAACTGGATTGTATTCTTCTTAGCCTATTACTCTTCTGATGGAGTCATCAGATGCAATGAATCTTGCTTGCCTAACAGCTGGATACTACAGACTGCTGGTTGACTCAAGACGTTCAATATTTAACGTGGCCAACAAGAAAAATGCAGGGAGCCGAGAAACAGGTATTTATTTCACAGTATGTTAATGATGGTCCAGTGTATAAAGCAGACATCAACTGAAGCCGGAGCACCTCCAGATAAATAGAAGGCTGTGTCAAATGAGATCTGATTGCTCACTCAGACCTAGCAACACAGTATTCATTCAGCTTTATAATGTTCTAAGATCCAGCCTATATTAGCATCTTCATGGCAAAATAAAACCTGTGTTGATTTTCCTTCATACTCTAGTAGACAGAGGCATGCTTCTGTGAGTGTTATTATTTTATATGCATACATCTTTTGTCAGAATACATATGGTTGGAGAAACCAGCTGCCTTTGTGTTGCTATGCCTGGAATAGCATTTTAGATTTTTTCTAGAGTACAGAAGTACCAGTTAAACTTTAGGTCATTAAATCAACAGGTATTTAACTTAGAACAGAGGTGAATTTGAAAGTGCCTTTCTGATATATTTGATGGCTCAACTATCCTATTCAGAGTGTTTAATACTCAGCATCAACAAATGATTGTTTACAAATTACATTACTTTGTTCTTTGATTTCACAATGTTGATTTTATTTCATAATGCTATAGGACCTGAAAATAGAGGGAAACATAATATCCTTGCTTCTGAATGGAATTGTATACCAAAAACTACCACTTTCCTGGCCGAAGGAGATCAGGAGGCTCAAATGTCCTTTGCTGATCCAAAGCAGAAGACTGTAGATGTTTCCGAAAGTCTGCTATGTCAAAAAGAACACAGACATCTCTACATAGAGAATACTTATAATTCAGGTGGATTTGATCAGCATCTGGCCAAGCAAAGTGACCCCGCTGAAACAGAAGAAAGCAGAAATTTTAACCAGCCTTCACTGCTGTCACTCTCAGGTTTGGAACCTAGCAAGAAAGCACAGGATTCTCCCAGGGGAGCAAAAGTTTCCTTTATATTTGGAGATCCCAGCTTGGATGGTATCAGTCCCCAGACTCTTGGCTATGAAAGGCTTTTGGATGAAAGTCCAGAAGTACTAGAAAAACAAAGAGCCATTTATCTTAGTAATGCCAATGATATTAAAGGCCTGGATTTGTCACCGGATGCTGAAAGCCTTCAGTTTGCTACAAATTCTGTTTATGCAACTATAAGCGATGGTAAAATATTTGGAGCTGCAGAAGGGATAGAAGAGCCTTTGCTGCATGATATCTGTTATGCAGAAAACACAGACGATGCTGAAGATGAAGATGAAGTAAGCTGTGAAGAAGATATTATGGTAGGAGAAATAAATAGGCCTCCTCTTCTCAGCCTTTCTGGTTCTAGTGATGACATTATTGATTTGACTTCACTTCCTCCTCCGGAAGGTGATGACAATGAAGATGATTTCCTTTTGCATACCTTAAACATGGCCATTGCTGCTCCTCCACCTGGTTTCAGGGACAGTTCAGATGAGGAGGACTCTCAGAATCAAGCGACACAGCCTAGAGACAACAAGGAGCAAGACAGTAATCTAGGCAATGATGACATTCCAGTGTCGCTTATCGATGCTGTCCCTACTAATACAGAGGGGAAGGGTGAGAAGGAGCTAGATGATGCTGTAGTCTCTACACTTCAAGCACTAGAAGCTTTGGCTGCTTCAGAGGAACAGCAGACGAATGACAATTCAGGTTCTTTCACCATAGTTACATTTATTCATTGAAAATCATTCCATCTCATCCATTTAGCTTTGGAAGTACTCCATTTCATGAGGGTTGGGTTGGTTTTTTTTTAGTTTTCCTTTTATTTTTTGCCGTCATTTTGCATACATCATATTTCATATTTAATGGAGCCACCACTGTTATTAAACTACCTGTCTCGGGAACTGTGCAATAAAGTCAGAGTATTCTTACAAAGAATATTTTTGTCTCTAATACACCCCCTTTTGCTTGTCACTTATCCAGGTGCCTCAGCTGCTGTCATTTAATTGACTCTTATTTTTTGTGGCTTGCAGGTGTAGCTATCCTGCGAGCATATAGCCCTGAGTCATCTTCAGATTCTGGCAATGAAACAAATTCCTCTGAAATGACTGAAAGCTCTGAACTAGCCACAGCACAGAAACAGTCGGAAAACACTGCACGTATGTTTTTGACCACAAGTGAAGGCTACCAACCACTTGTGGAAGAGCAGACTGAATTTCCCATTGCTAAGAATCAGGCTGGAGGGCCAGGAAAGAAGCCCTCACAGCCTTTGTCTGGTGGTCAGGCCACAGAGCTACAGTCAAAAGTTGTGCCTTCAAAGCAGATTCTTCATTCCGACAACATGGAAATGGAGCCAGAGACCATGGAAACAAAATCTGTCACTGATTATTTTAGCAAATTGCACATGGGATCCTTGGTATATTCTTGCACTAGTAAAAGGAAAAATAAGATGACAGATAGCGAAGTAAAAGCATCCTCTGATGGCAATGCTACTGTGAAAAAGCAACAGGGAAATAAAAAAGCAGAGTCTGATGAAGACCTAAAAGCTAAATTTGGAACTCTGTCAGCAAGAGACAGCCAGCGCTTAAGCACTTTTAATGTGGAGAGAACTGCCTTTCGCCAAAGATGGTATGCTGCCGATGATGGGGCAGCAGATAAGCCAAGCCCAGAAACTGTTAATGGGAAGACTTTTCCAAGAGTTCCTGTCCTTGGTAAAACAGAAACTGACTGTAAGGATGAAGTGAATCCTGAGGTGGATCAGGATGATACCTCAGGGCTTAGCCAAGGGGAAAACTTCCTGTCAGATATGACTCCCGTGTCTTCAGCCAAAGACCTAAACGATGCAGAAGATACTGATTTATCTGCAGATGACCATCCTTCAAAACTTCCAGAAGCTGAGCAGAGTGTGGCTAGACTTTGTGAATATCACTTGGCTAAGCGCATGTCATCTCTGCAAAGTGAAGGCCATTTCTCGCTGCAGAGCTCTCAGTGCTCTTCAGTGGACGCGGGATGCAGCACCGGCAGTAGCACATGTGCTACCCCTGTTGAATCCCCTCTTTGTACCTCTGATGGTAAGCACATCATCTCTGATCCATCAATGAAGGGCATTGCCTATGTTCCAGCTGATGAAAGAGCTGCCGTTCTTCCAAACCATGGAACGACATACAAGGACCTGCACCAGCAGCCTGAAGCTGTGTGTCACAGAATGACGGTGCCTGTTGTGCATTCAGCAATTAATGCTGAACCACTTTTTGGCACTTTGAGAGAAGGATGTCATCGGATCCCCAAGATAAAAGAAACTACAGGTACAGCAGTAATAGAGTGTTTCTTGTGTTTATTCTTAAAGCTACAAGTTCATGTTGAGGTCTAGGCAAGACATTTCTATTATCTTTATCTGGAACTACATCAACAAGCTGTAGAAGACAGTGAGATTAGACCTTCAGTTTATCTGTTCATTTTACTTGTACATGTTGAGATATTCTGATGAGCTGCATACAACTTCTTAAAAACCCTCTCATTACAGTTAAAATATTTGGAGGGACACTGACAGAGAGGCCTCTCTTCCGCTCTTCGGAAGCATCTCCAAAATCCACAGTCACTTGAGTTCCTTGTTAGATTATGAAATTAATTCAGAAATTACATTAATGTAGGGGAGCAAAACCTTTGATTCATTTCTTAGGTGTCTTATATGCCATTTTAGCAGGTTGTCAAAAACATGCCAATATGAATAAAAAGCTCTAAATGTTAAGAATAAGAAAATGTCACTACCTTATTAAGCAGGTATTTCCTTCACAATCTGACAGTAGGTGTTTCTTTACAGTTATAAAAAAATGCACAGTTTTTCAAAGGCAGCATTGAAATTCTTTCAGTTGGATTTTAAGTGTTTCTCCCTTCTTGGGTTGCAATACTCATGTAGCATAGTGTGAGAATGCATGAAAATCCAAAAGTGGAACAGATTAGGAGTTAGAATGAGAAATAATCTTTCTCTGCCAAAAAACTGCCACAAAACCAAACCAAAATTACCACGAACGCATCTTTCCATACTGTTTCAGGTGTAGTTAAAATGGTGTTTTAATCTGAAAGTATTAATTAGTTAATTGAAAACATGCAATCAATGTATTAGGGGAGATTTAGGAAGTTTTGCACATGATTTGCTGTTCCTTTTCTTGAGTAAGTCTGCTATAGTGAAATCAAAAAATAGTTATTCATAAGTTATAATTTGTTGACCGATTGTAAAAGGCATTTTAGTGAAATACAGAAGACTGCTAATGATTTTTTGTGGAATATTTTGAGGAATGCAGACCATTGGGAAATACCAGGAAACCATTTGTCCTGGCTGTTAAAAGATATTTAAAAGTTCAGTCTATGAATATTATCAGGGTGATGTTTAATTATTCTGTCTGCTCTTCTACTACCCCTAGTGTAGCTTTCACAGAGCCTGAAAAGGGAAGACAAGGAGGCATGCCTACAGCTTTTCCTAGACAGCCTCTAGCTGACTCCATCATGCTATCATCCATGCTATCAGAATCAAAGGTGCCAAGTCAAAATGAAGACTCTTGTGACATTCCCAAAGTAAATCAGGCTTGTGGGGCAACAGTTAGTTTACGGCCATATGACATGATAGGAGGAAGCCTCAGGATGCCGCAGAACAAGAAAGTGCTGAGACGCAGCAGCAGCAACAGCAGCATTGGAGGATCTGCAGGCATTGAGATGCTGTTTGAGAAGAAGGCAGCCACGACCAGCTTGAAATGCCTGGACAGCACCCGAAAGGATGAATCCAAATTGGAGAGAAGGGTGGAATTTTCCCTGGGCAAAAAGCTGTCAAAAAGTTATTCTCAGAGTTGTGTGTACGTCAGCACTGATAGGAAGGACAGTAAGAGGTGTTTGGGCACAGGCACCAGTCAGAAGGACTCCAAGCAGTGTCGAACATTGCCCTTGCGAAAGCTGACCACCAGCACCTGGAGGTGTCGGGGCCCCTTTAGCTATTGCTTCCTGAGCAGAGGAAATGATGACAATGAGGAGGAAGATGACCAAGACAGCCATCAGCTCTCACATCTCTTTGAACCACAGATCCTGTGTGAGCTCTCAGAACCAGTTGCTCAGTTGTTGTCCAGTGACAATGAGCAGAAAGTCTTGGAGTCCCCAAAAGCTGCTGAGCCCCCATATGATGCAGTCAATGAGCATGAGAAGAGCAGTGCTGACACCCAAGGTGGCCAAATTGATGTGAATTTCAACGATGTAGCCTTCGATGCGCGAATCACACGAATAAACGTGATGAAAGAGAAAACTTATGCAATGCCTGATGGATTTATTGCAGCACAAAAGGATGCCAATGAGCTACTCTCACTGGTCCGAGCAAGTATGGGCAAGAGAGAAGATTTACATCCAGAAACATATGACCTTAAACTTTCTAAGTACAAACAACTGTTATCTTTGGAATCGAGACAGTTGGGAAGTGCCTGCAGGAAAATGGCCATGGCTGATAAAAGCCCTGAGGAAATGCTTTTAGCTATGACTTCCAGCTTTCAAGTACTCTGTTGCTTAACAGAAGCCTGCATGCGTTTAGTTAAAGTCATGAACTCTCAAACACAGCAGCAGGAAATTATAGCTAAGATAGACGAGGTTGTAATAAACTACATTTGTCTTCTGAGGGCTGCAGAAGCAGTGTCAGGCAAGACCTCTGGTGATCCTAGCATTAAACTCTTGGCTCGACATCCGAATACCATGGCCGCTATTGTAAGCACACTAACACGTTCTCTAAAAATGCTTTTAAACAAGTAAAATACAAAAGTCACTTCATAATCTACCTTTGCAAAGCCATACATAAAAAACTTTTATTTACTGTATGTGTATGAACTAATGTAACAAACTCAGCTTTCTCTGTATATTTTGTTATTTTATATAAAATAGGTATGAGATTAAAAAAAGTTAAAATACTGAACATTGAGAAAAGTAATGACTAGATCTGTCCTTCGGTTTATACAAAAGCAACAGCCAAAAAACCCTCTCCCCAAGATCAGAAAAACAAGCAGAAAAAAGTCCCATATAGGAGCAAATTGATGTTTGGCTATTTTTCATATAGTCAAATTTATGGTTGTATGAAGTGAGTTTCTAAAGCCTGTTATGTCAATGAAATTGTTTTCTGTTTCATCCAAGTTTTCACTTGGAGAATGCTCCATGTTTAGAATGATTAATTAAATCATAATGTATATAACACAATATTTAATGTTTTAAAATTATAATTTTTAAGCATTGAAAATAGCAAAAAGACATTTAAAATACAAGAGACTATTATAACTAACTAGAGAATATATATATAATAAATGAATCTTTTGTTCATATGGACTGAATTACCCGATTCTTCTTTTCTAGGAAATTCTGTATTTAAAAAAAAAAGTATTGGATATATGAATATACCAGCTTCAGAGGGTATCTGATGTATTGAACTTTAGTGTTGGCATTTTAGACAGTGCAGGTAACTGTGGAGGACTGAGGACACAGAAACCAGAGTGATGGTGGTGTTCTGTCTGAAATGAAAGATTGGTGCCATAATGGTCAGAACAGAATGTATGAGGCAGGTCTACACACCCTTTCCCCTGGTAAACGACAGGACCATCAGAAAATTCCTATGCTGTTTACTGTTTCATCATATATTTACGGTGCATCTGAACAACACGGACTGCATCTATTTTGTTAAATATTTTATACTTCATATTTTATGATTCTGAATGTTTAACTGTAAATAAGTTAGAAATAAAATGAAGTTTTCAGAATACAATAAATATCTCTGAAATATTTCCAGCTAGAGACAGTTCTTCTCTTGAGTGATGACAAAGGCAATTTGTGAATAATCTCTTCCATCTGAACCTTTCTGGAAAACATTTTGTAGTCTTGTGTTTGAGAGGCAGCCAAAGCAACAGCTCTCAATTCTGGCTGGCAAATAGGCTTTCACAAGAGCATCTGGTGAACTTCTCAGTGACCGAGGAGCAGCAGCCTCCATTCTCCAAACTCATGTAGGTAATTTTCACCTGTTTCTCGTAACACCATGTACAAGGACTATTACTGCTCGTGTTTTCGAAACTTACCCTTTTGGTTGAAGCACATGTGCAGCTGTCTGTGCTGAACTAGAAAGATTAAACCAACAAAATTAAGGAAATACTTTCTTGCACTTCATAAAACCAAGAAATGCCTTTTATTCTGACTGCAGAGAAACATCTTCAGAAACACAGTATCAGAAGCTTAATCTGTTGTCCATAGTAGAAAAATCTGATTTCTGAGACTAATTCACTTAGTACGTGGACCCACTTCAGAGGGCAGCTCAGAGATAGGCTGCAGGCTGAATTACTCTCTTGCAGGGTGACAACAGCTTGTCCTGTGTGGTGCTCACACTCGGTGGTCTCATTCTGACAGCCCAGAGACTGGGGCTGTGAGTGCTGCTCTTGTGCTGCAAATACTATGTGGTTTGAGTATTTCACACTGGGGAAAAAAACCAAGCTGAACTGTTGCATTGGTATCTATTCCTTGATTGTTTTCTGAGTTTACAAAAATGTCATCAGTGATTTGGAAATAGTTTCAAAAATAAATTTAGGATTGTCACAACTAAGCATTGACATAGATCATAGGATTGTGTTACTTAAAGCATTTTTAGTCCAGTTCTTTTCATTCCCCTTCTTTTCAATTGATCTAATTTTATTTCAAAGGTAAGTAGATTTTTGTTCTTCTTACTGTTCAAGAACTTTTCTTATTGTAAACATGCTCATTTTGCTCCCTGAAGTTAACTATGGTCTTTTATTTTTTTTCTGTGGCAATGTTTCTTGTGTTTAACAAGTGGCAGGGAGGTGGGGGGTGTGGGGGTATATTCTCTCTGTTTTAATCCATTTTCATAGAATCATAGAATAATTTGGATTGTAATGGTCCTCTGGAGTTCAACCCTTGCTCAGGTCTAATCAGATCAGGTTGCTCAGGGCTGTTTAAAGTGTCTGTTGGACACCCTCCAAGGATAGATTTCTCTGGGCACCAGTTCCAATATTTGGCAATCTTTATGGCTAAAAAATGCAAAAATTCTTTTGATCTAATCAGAATTTTCCATGTTCCAGCAATATCCATTGCCTTTCATCGTATCACTGTGCATCCTTTAGTAGAGTCAGGCTCTGTCTTCTCTATATCCATTCATCAGGCAGCTGTAGGCTGAAATAAAGTCTCCCCTTAAGCTTTCTCTCCTCAAACTGAATAAAAGCACTTTCTTCAGTCTATCCTCGCATATCATGTGCTCCAGCCCCTGGCCAGCATGGTCACCCTTCACTGGACTCCATGGTGTGATTTCATAAACCACCACCATGCTCTTGTGTCAGTTTTGATAAATAGGATCATCTAGCCAAGCTCTCTGGGGCATCTCTTAGAAGGCAGTTTCTCCTTCCCTCAGGACTTCAGATATCCCCATCTGGTACCATGTGAATGTCTTTTTCATAACGTTTCCACACAGATATATATGCAGGCTTTTAAATGGTCCCTTATGAGAACTTTGTACAATGGCTCAGCTGCTGGAAATGATTTGTCTGCAGTCTCCTAGAATCACACATATACACAGGCATATTAGGTTAGTGTCTCAATATCATCCTTTGTCAGAAAGTGTTTTTGTCTTTCTTCTGGGCTTTGGGGAGATCTTACTGCGGCCTTTCAGTACTTAAAGAGGGCCTATAAGAAGGATGAGGACAAACCTTTTAGCAGTATGAAAATAGATTATGGGTTTGAATTACAGATACAAGCAAGAAATTTTTTTTTGATGGGGATGGTGAGGCATGGAACACATGGCCCAGAGTGGTGGTAGGTGTCCCATTTCTAGAAACATTTAAGGTCAGGTTGGACGGGGCTCTGAGCGACCTCATCTAGTTGAAGATGTCCCTGCCCATCGCAGGGAGTTGGACAGGATGACCTTTAAAGGTCCCTTCCAATACGAACTGTTCTGTGATTCTAAGATCCTGTGATTCAGCTTGTCCTGTCCAGCTAAGGAGAGTCTTGGATGATAATAGACATAACTGTTATTAATTGTGGGGCATGTGACCTTTCACAGCAGTTGCTGTTGAATTATAGCTGATTTCTGTTAATCTTGAGCATTAAGATGACCTTGTCTTCCTGTGTGGCATCCTAATTGATTCCTGCATTAATTGTACATTTTAACTTTATGACATGAGGGAATGCCATCAGTATGTACCTACTTGCACTAAGGCAGTAAAGAAATGCTAAACGATTAATGTCATCTGGAATATACAATACTTTTATAAACTTTTGTACATACAGTATATGTTTACTGATTTTTAACTTGGCAAAATGACATGCATCTTCATGTTTGAGTCCTTGAGTTGAGGCTGCTTTATAAAATAATTGGGCAAAGTTTGCCATTTTGACATTAAGTAGCGAAGCTGAATACCTACACTTTTTTCCCTTCTCTTTCATTAATACTTCATCAATTTGTGATCACTGGAAGATCCAGAATGCTTCATGATGTTCTCGCTGCTCACCAGACATGTGAAATAATCATTTGAAGCTATGAAATGGATTCCTGAGTAACTTTGTCACACAACTTATATCAAAGAGAGACCTGATTACTGCACTGAAATCCAGTTAAATTTAGTAGTATTTTATCAGGCATTAATTTGGCTGAATAGGGTATAACTGTAGTATTGTAGCAGCAGATGTTAAAAGCCAGAGCCTCTTTGCACTAAGCACTAAACTGTTACAAACTGAAAACTTGGTTCATACCACAAATAGCTTAGTGATGAACATGTGGCACTAACATTAATCAGTCTTTATAATTTGCCACTCAAAATTCAGTAGTAGCTGTTCTGAACAAAAAGAAGGTGATCACAATCTTCCACTGCACTATCTGTGGAACAGCCCTAATATGTTTTCAGACCTAGATTTGGCCAAAGCCATCGAGAACTTGAGGCACTCATCATCAAAGTCTAAACTAAAATAAATAAGTTAAAATAGAATAAATTAAATAGTAAATGCATTTTCCTATAGGTGTTTGCAAGGTAAAATCTGAAATTTTCTGTCAGTGCTGATGGAATTTGGAAGACCCTGATGGGTGGAAATTTATGAGACTCAATCAAAACTTTCCCTTTAGAACCTGTAAAGCAATGGATTCTGGGGAGAGTGAATTTTGGCCCATGAGATCTGAGAGCAAATCTTTGATTTCATAAGGGTGGGAGGCAAGGCAAACTAACCTAGCAGCCTGTTGTACTATAGCAAACGTAAGCATGTCAGTATTGATTTTGAGGTGCATTTCTTTTACAAAAAGACACTGTGACACATTTTTATGCAATAGGACATACTTAATTGCATTTTAAAGCTTGTTTTGTCATTCTGAAAAAAAGCAGTTATTTAGTCTGAGCCTGCAGAGTTAAGGAAAAGTAAAAGGAATGTATTATATCTCCTGCTCCACTTTTTCTAAGTGGTTGTCTTATTGCACTGCATTTATGTGGACCTTATTGCTCAGGTTTCGAGGATGTTTTTTCCTAATGGTACCTGCCCTTGCACCAGTCTTCTCTTATTCTCAAAACATTTGACATATATTACCTAGAATTACTTCAGTTTTTCACAATGGCCAACTAAGTTATTTTTCATTTATTCTTCAACCGTGTCTTCTTTCAGGATTACCTTTTTGCCTTTTTGGTCAGAGAGATTTGAATTATATCCTGCCACCTGTTTAAGAGGTGCCTCTACTGCCTCAAAATAAGGCATGCACCTGTGTGATCCTTTTGCCATACTTTTAAAAGTGGAATGAGAGGGCATCCAGGAGTTTACCTACTAGCCTAAGAAGCCCCTTCTCATCTATGAGGCCAAAACTGAAAAACATGAATATTGGCCAAGCTGAAATGTTTGTCACCTTCTCTCAGGGGAAGGCTTTCATTTTGACACAGCCAGAAATGGTTGTCCTAAGACTTATCCTCCAGGTGATGCTTCCCCCTTTCCCTCATCCTAAAATGAAGCAGGACCTTTCAATCTAAAGGACAGGGATTACAGCATAGACAAAATCCCTGCATCAACACTGCTATTCGTTGAAGTGTGAGAGCTTTCTCTTGTCGTGGCAGCAGCAAGGCAGTTTCCACTCGGGGATGACGCTTACATGTTTTCACCTTTCTAGGAAGTGGGATTAGATGTGTTCCCTCTGATTTGACTGTCCATTTGGGCAACAGGACTAAACAGGGACTGGCCAAAGGACTGGAAGCTTCACATCCCTGTTATGGAGTTCCACATTATCTGAACTGCTGAAATGTCTTTCTACAATATCTAAAGTTGTTCACGCAAATGAGGACTTCACAACTAAACTACCCATTTTTAAACTTGATAGCCTGGAAAGGGTGTGCATAGATTTCCTTTCTCTCTTCCAGTATTTAATTAGTCCTTGCCAGAATGTCATACAGAACTATATTCATTTATTGGTATTTGATCTACCAGGTCCTTCCCAAAAAATGTCTGTCTGAGCTCTACCAGTGGATCTAGCACAAGCAGATTTATGTATCAGTTTGTGTCCCACAATGCTTATTTTCCTGTCTTGAACACTCACTCATGTGTTTTCAACACTTTCGTGAGAGCAGTTGAACTATCAGGCTGCCTGTTGGACAGTCCCCTGATAGTGTGGTTGAAACATATCCTCCAGGCCCTGTGTCCCCAGTTTCAGTGAAAATAAGGTGGGATGAAGGATGCCGAATTTTAATGTCAAGATTTTCTCCCTTTCTCAAAGAAATTTCTGCTGCTACTCCTCTATCTGTTACTGTGGAATGTGGGCTATTTGGCTCATCTCATTCTAGAAATGCTTTTCTCCATGCTGCAGATGGAGAAAGACTCACTCTTCCAGCACTCTTATTTCTCTTGTGCCTTATAAGTAATGGAAGGAAATGTAAATTATTAACTAGATTAGATTTTGGGGTTGATTTTTTTTTGGCCTTCCCATCAGTTCAGTCTGTTCCAAATTACTTGCTCAAACTGAAGCAGTCTGGTCTTTTGTTGCATGTTTATTACCCTTAATGAAGTCAGTTTACTATCCGTCACAGCCTTGAGCTGTGCTTATCAAGATCTTTCGCTCTGCCGGGCAAGTGACTTGTAGGAATTTTAATTTGGTGTTTCATGTTCTTGTGGATTCTCCTTCCCCGAAAAAAGTGACATTCTTTGTTGTTATCTTCTCTGTTAGAAAAATCAGAGAAATCCATACCCCTGTGATTCCTTCTTTGACCTTACTCTTCAAAGATAGGCCAGCTCTTAAGATGCAGCCATCATTTTTGCTGAAAGTAGTGTCTTTAACATCACTTATTTGTTTATGCTTTCCTTCACCTTTCCTTGGGCTTCTAAGAAACATACTTTATTTTGTACCTTTAATAGCAAAAGAGCTCCCTTTAAATTTGTAGTCCAGGCTATCTCAGAATATACAGAGAGTCTGTATCTCTGATAGATCCAGCAGTTATCTAGATGGATAGTAGGTGTCTCAGTATTTGCTATAAAACTTAGGAGTTGATACTTCCAAGTGAGTGTACAGCTTCTGTGAGACTGTTGAGTTACTGACCTGCAGTATATCCATCACTCTTTCCCCAGGCACTGTGCCATCTCTGATGAGCTGCCTCAAGAGCTGCCACAGCACTTGGTAGAGTCAAGAGTCTCTGGTAGATAATTTGTGGCAGTTAATTTTATGAAGTCACACAGTGTGAGCAAATGTGGATATTAATTTGAAAGTTAAAAAGGAAAGAAGCTCTATTAGCTCTGTGAGCTCTATTAGCAGGGCTTGCTTCTATGTTTTAGACCATGTCTGTGTGGCTGACCATTTAAACAGCTGTTTGTTTACATTTATTGTTTAGGATGCACATCAATTTCCATGAAACTACTCACACTGCATATTCACAGCTTTCATTAAATCTCTTTTTCAGTTCAAAATGGGTAAGTATGGTCTTTATCTGAAGGTTAAACTGGTTTAAAAGCAGTGAGTTTGTTGACAGAGCAAAGTACATTTTGATGATTTTAAAATATTCTGCCAACACTTCAGAAAACAGCTACATCAAAAGCAATCCAGCCCTCTTCACTCTTTGCTTTGAATGTGCATCATTGGTGATGTCAGTGGAAGTCTAGTAAAACAGTTGTTAATTAACTTATGTCCCTTCTCACCGTGCTGCAGAATAAAAGCGCAAAATGTTGTAGGAACAACCTGAAGAGCAAACATTAGTTTGTTTGTTTCTTTATTAATAATTGATCATGAAATGTTACCAAATTCTCCCAACCTGTGGTGACATTCCTAGGACTGGACCCCATCAATCTTGCCCCATTCTGATCATTACGATACACAAGTTTCTGTAAGACTTGCTCCTGCAAACACTTCTTGACCCAGCATGAGTTAGATTTGGTTGGCAGTTTAGAGTAACAGTGTCCTCTTGAATTATACCTTTGCAAGCAGCAAAAAAAGAGAGGCTGAAAACCTAACATGAATTTAAGTTAAATTAAATTGAATTGAAGTTGTTTTATGAGCTATCCTGCAAATAAACAATCAGAGCATAATAGTGGTTCTTATATGAAGATCAGAAAGTAAAACAGACCAAAAATCACCCAAACCTTCGTTCCTCCTATTACTCTCTTCAAAGTCGGAAAAAACCTGCATGGAATAAACATTGAAAATTTGATATTATTTCAATAGCCTTATGTATGGATAGTCATTCCTTTAATTTAAAACAGTGGCCAGCACTTGCCTCTTCAGATATCCCGATTTGCTCATTTGACTTAGTGAAACGTGTTGACCCTGAGATTTGTTTTACATCAGGAAAAAACAGAGACTTTTTGCTCTTGTGCTTTTCAGGTGGAATCCATAGAGAATGCTGTGAGCCATCCTAGAAACAGCAACGTCAAGCTTCTCTGACAAAGAGTAGAATCCCCCTCTGTACAGCCATATCTGTGTACTGCCTAGTTCACATCTCTTTGCTTTCTACATGTCCTGTTTCATCTACCACTGACATCCTCGTGCCTGTCCATTGAGTAGGAGTGCTGTAGAAATCATGCATATGGGAAACAGCAGCATAAATTTTGCATAGGCAGGAAGCTTTAATTTTGAAATGTCCCAACTTTTGAATGTTTGACTTATGACGTTCCCTGATATTTTTAGTTAATTTTAACTAGTTTTCTAGAGTTAGGAACCCCAAACAAATCTCTTTGCATGTTACATTGATATTCACACAGATTTTGTACCTGTTCCTCCTGGATAGCTGTTCCGCAACCTCACTCCTTGCATAGCTAGAAACCTCTTTTTTATTTCCAGATTAAAACAATATTAATCTTTGTTGCAACTGGGGCCTTAAATGGTTCTCTTCCAATCTGTGATAGAATCTTTCCACTTCACATAGAGTCACATTCCCTCTGGTTTTCTTTAGCTAATCAGCAAACTCTTTTACCATTTTGATACACGAGGTTCTTTAGAATCCACCTAATCAGGCCTTTGATAATCATCTGTCTCTACTGACAGTACCTCCTATGTACATACTATCACCACATTTACATTTTTCAGTATCAGCACATCAGTAGCTCTTAATCATTCTGGCACTGATTAGTGCCGGTGGTTGAGGTTGTTACCCTTACCTGTTGACATTACACATTTATCCCATTTCTATTACTTCTAGTCCTGGAAGATATCTGATTCTTCCTAAACTTTATCCTCCCTAAACCAAACCAAACCAACCCAACCCAACCCAACCCAAACAATACAATATAAAAACCACAGACAGAATAACAATACTATAAAAATGTTGTGAAATCAGGAATTCACTTGGTGTAAAGAAGTGAAGAGTGAAAATCTCATTTAATGAAAAGTTTAGAAGAGTTATAATTTAGATCCATGTTGTAATGGAGTTTAGTTATCCTTGATACCCGACAACAGGAATGCCAAACAGCTGTGCTAGGCCGAGTGAGAAAGTGACTTAGCCGTAGATGAAACTTGTCGTGAGAATATTATTGATGGTGCTTTTAAGCTGGGGCATTTCTGTTTCACAAATGGCAAAGAAACAGAACAATTAAGCCCATAAACCAAAAACCCATCAGACACATGAATAGCTTTCAAGATATTTCAATGTTTCAAAGGAAAAAAAATATGTAGAGTTTAGGCACTTCTCAAAGAATTGGACTTTTCCTACAGCATGTCAAAGCAAGCACAGACAGGGAGGAATGGTGACATAGATTAGAAGATATCTGAAATCCCAAGAAGAGAGTTCCCAATGGAAGCAGCAAGAAACGCGAGCATCGTTCTAGCAAGGAAAGTTGTCACTTTTTGTTCTTAAAAACAGCACAGACTAGGAGCCTTGCCAGTCCCAGCAATGCAGAAGTATTGAATACAAGGTTGTTTTTTTTCAAGCAGATGAAACACTGGCAAACCTTGGAGGTGGGAAAAACAGACAAAACTAAAAAGTAGGATGAGAGCTTCAGACAGGGGGATGGGAACTCAGTACCACTGGAATCTCTTTGCATCGTCAAATTATGTGGCCCATCCAAGTAGAATATCTGAATTTTCCAAGCAGGATGAAAAAGAAAGTGACTAGAAATGGTTCCAGTATTACATAAAACCACGTGCCGTTTTTTATTAAAAAGTGTGAACTAAGACTAGAGGGTAGGTTGAGGCAGGGACAGCCATTGTGTTCAGACTGAAAGGTCTAGGGCACTTCAAGAACTCTGCTGTATTACAGCAGTGTCACCAGAGAGGATGGGCTCCTGGATGGTGACTCTCAATTAAAAAAGTGTCTTTGAAGAGAGGCATTTTAATTTTTTTTTTCCTTAAAGGTCACCAGGAGATAACAAGTTATTTTACAGCAATACTGAGATTTTTATTTGATTCTCCTAGCCAAACTCTTAGTTTTAGTTCCGTTATACATATGTACCCTGCAAGCAGAATTGGAAAGAGACTGTGTGTGACAATTCTTTGCAGGAAAAATAAAATTATTTTTACAGTCACGCATTTAAGCAACATGTGTTGAAGCATTACACGAAAAATATGTTTTCTTTCTGTCTGCTAGATCAGGTAATATTAAAGCCAGATAGCTTCTTATTACAGTTAGTCTACTGTCTTTCGGTTTCAACTGGGGGGAGAAAAAAGAAGCAGTGCAGTTGTTTAGAAATATTTCTAATATCACCTCAGGTCTTCCAGCAATCAAAATGAAATCAAATATTTGAGTACAGAAATTTTTCTCTTTTCTGTGCTTTTATTTAGAGCATGAGAAGAAATTAAATGGAAATGTGAACCAATAATGAAAGAGAATACAAAGTATGAAATTACTAACAGGAAAAAACTCAGGAAGAAATAAATGTCTTGTATCCACCTTGAAATATTCTATACTCTTTTTTCTCAAAGTGAATAGATATTTTTATTGATTTCCAAAGTGCATGTTTGTGCCTCTAGTTGCAAATTAGTTTTTCCAAGACACTGATTTCAAAGGTATGCTATTCTACAGTCTCATCAATTTTATAGGTCCATAAGATCCATTAACCACTTCGGTAGGAAAGTAAAAAGAAAAGTTGATTCTTTACTTAAATATTTGTTTCACTGCTGCCGTCTTAAATTTGACCTACCTGGTTCACAACAAGGGAAAGCATTTAAGCTCTGTTGGTATTTTCTATGTATACAGCTCACACTAATGGATTGCTACAGTATCACTCACCTAGAAAGATAAAACTCTTATCAGATCAGTAGAAGGACCTTAACAGTCATAGTGAACGACAAAGAAATAGTTTTCGATAACAAATTTTGCAAATTTAGTTTTCTCAAGACCTTTTTTTATCGAAGGAAAAATTCACTCAAACTGGCAAATGCATCTTATCTCTGACATATTCAGATTTGGTACTTAAGTCTTGACATGACTTTTAACAAAAGAAAGCACACAGGAACTAAGAAAAGAAATTTTTAAAATTATTTTGGGTTTAGTTATGTAAAAAATAAATGCCTGGTGATAGAAGATTAGAAAATAGAGATTAGGTTCTTAAAAGACACAAAAATCTAAAGTTAAATTGTGGTGCCACTTTCAATTATCTTTTCTCATTCCACATTATCTAAAGCTACCCGGGAAAAGTAGATGCTGCTCCAGTTTGAACAGGTTAACATGTTTCTTGTTTCATGTATTTTGTGGCTTTATTGACATCTCTTGAGTATATACAAAGTGTGGGGGGAGAGCAATTAAACATTTTGGAATATATCCTAATTAATTTTGAAGTTATATTCTCTTCTGTTTTTTCTGTGTAAGCTCTCAATCAATATTTGATAGCTTGGTATTTTTAGTGGTTTGTTTACATTAGAGTGGTCTTGTCCCAGTCTGTCACTTTAAGCTTTTCAGTTATTTTCAGAATCTCAGATAAGCTTGACCGCAAGACCTAATCTTTTAGTTCATGTCTTCATTACAGATGGCATCAAAATCAATCCTTCATTAAGATCTGTTGAACAAGGCCAATGCTGCTACATCCCCAGCCAGTGTGAATCAAATGCTTAATGAGACTATCTTCTGATTGCTCATGTCTTCTTATTAGCAAATGAATGAAAGAAAAATTAATCATAGTACCTTATCAGGTTAAACAAGCAAATCAGAAGGGGCATATTTATTTTTCTTCCAAGAGCAAGAACAATCAAGAGAAAAAACACATAAATCACTTAAGGAAAATCCCAGAAATAATACTGTGCATGCAAATTATGAGAGTGATGGGAAGATAAGAAGATCTTCAGAGCTCATAACTTTGAAGATTCGTAACTCTGAATCTGTTCAGGAACAGATTTTAACATCTGTTTCATATCAGCCTAAATGGAGATGAAGTGAAAAGCAAATATTTAATATGAGCCTCTGACTCTCACAATAAAATACAAACATTTCCTACAGATAATTTTTACTGAATATACCTTTGCAAACGTGGGATGAACTCTCTTTGCTTATTCATTTTGTTACGTATTCTACTGCCACTTATGGACCAAAAAGATCCTCATCCTAAATTTATGGATGCATCTTTTCACAGTGCAAGGCAAGGAGATTTGGTTGCTGTATTTTATTTTTAAACAGAACTCCAACTAAGTTGTTTTTCTGTTAACACTCAGTGTGGCATTTATCAGACAAATACTAATCATTCCACCTTCACTTTATAAGCAACAGATTAACAATGGGCAATTCTGAAACAGAATTTCTCTCATCTTAAAGAAAATATCTAAAGAAGCCAGATTATTTGTGCTCAAGAAATGCTGGGGTTTTTTTTCTGTACTCCCTCTCAGTGAGAACTGTGTAGGAAGACTGGGAGGCTAGTGCAATTATGGAAGTCTAGTTCGTAAATGTGTAGATGCTGGGGGGATAAATCCTGCCAGTAATAGAGTTTGCTTCTCATTTGCAGGAATTTCACTGCTTTATAACCCAGTTTTATTTGAATGGGCACATCTTGAAATCTTTGGCTGCACCTCAGCTCTTACAGAATTTTCAGATCTAGGAGGACAGGAAAAAATCTTATATTAGAGATAACAGCAGAAAGTGAAGGCCTTTAAAATGTGAGAAAACATAAAAATAAAAGGAAAACAGAAAATCAGGATGCACATGTAAAGGTTTTTTTGATGTTGTGACAGGCCATTACACAGATGTTACTCCCTGTGTTAGTCATCTATTACATATTTGTGGCTAATTCCTGAAGTTGTGCAGATTTAGACATAGTTAGACACAATGAATACTTCTACTGACGTCAAGAACTCAGTGTAGTCTGATTTCAGTGCCTCATGTCTTGCAATTCTCATTTTTCTAGCTTTATTTCAGCTTCTACTTTTAAGTGCCCAGGCATAAGTTCATAAGGCTAAATTCAGTAGGAAATGACTGAGTTCTCTGCATTCTTGAATATTTTAGTCAGAAGTGGCATCTAACATGAGCTGTGGTAAACACCTCTTCACAGGTCTTTGTTAGTGAAAACTGTGGGGGAAAAAAAAAAAAAAAAAGCCCCCTTGACTTTCCAGCAATTTTCTACCAAAAGCTTTTCCTCTGTTTGAGACAGAATCCAACATTGTCCTGTGCCACTCACTGCTGGTGTGCTCATGGAAACATTTCTTCCCAGCCTTGGTAATACCTTGCTCACCGAACCTGATTCAGTGGAAACAGCAGCAACTTCGTAACACAACCATTTTTCTCCACCATGCCCAACTCTACCATGCTTGCTTTCCCTGAATGTTCCTCTTCAGCCACATTGTCTCAGTTAGGTGGAGGATGGTTGTCTAATCCCAGACTTTTCAGATGGAGGAGTGTTGCTGCTCTGGTTAATTCAGTGATTTAGATGCATCTAACACTGGAAAATATTTCCATTACCTCCACTCTGGGGGCTGCTATTCAGAGCCCTATTCTTTGCGTGGCCTGCCCCAACCTGTGCTCTCTGACAGGTGCGAAAATTGGGAACCCAACCAAGAATAAAAGTGGTAGTATGTTCTCATCCCCGAGGAAAGGGGAAGAATTTAGTTAATTCTACCTAAATGACGGCGCAGAGAAACATCTTTAGGTATATCTTAAAAATTCAAAATAATTGGAGTAGGCATTTTAAAATGACATTTGGGTGTGACTTCCAGAGAGAGAAACTAAGAATCCTTTTTTAACATGTAGAAGATAAATGCCTTTGCTAATATTGACTGGCATTGCAAAAGGAGAGACATAGGTGTTCATAGAAACTGTCTCTAAATGCTTTTCTAGGTCAAGAGCAGCATCCTAAACTATGTTTGCAAACTACCTGTTAGCCAAGGAAAGCAGTGGCACCCTGGTATCACCAAGACTATCCCCTAATGCCCCCTAATTAGGAGAACCCCGCAGTTTGCTTCAGCTCTCTTGACCCATGATTTTGAGGGCTACCTGAAATGAGAGCAGTCTAGAGACTATTTGTACACAGAAGTGTTGAAACCCCTGGCTGGCAGAGGCAATTATCCTGGCTACTTTTGCTCGCCTCTGTATTTCATAACCACCGAAGGTCACCAAGTGGGAACTGAATTAACAAGAAAAAACCCAAATCCTCAAGCAAATAACCCTGCTAAAAGGAAGATCTTATTCTTCTTATATCCTCTGGTTGCTAGCCTGAGTAGACAAGAGAGGTCCATCTTACCCAGTTTTTTCATATCTTAATAGAAGAGACCATGTACAGAAAGTCATTGTAAGAAGGGAGGTTTAGGGCAGGGATCATTAGCACCAGGCCCCAGCCTTCTCCTTTCTCTCAGAAGGTCTTTGATCTGGGAGTAAGAAACAACTGTCTTCTGGAAACATTCAACAAGAAAGATTTTGACCCCCCAGTGTATCCGTCCGCTGCAGCTACAGGGAAGTTACTGCCACCTCACCAGTGTTATTTTTACAGCATCAACAGAAGCAGAAATCACAGTGCCCAGGCCCTTTGGAAACTGTTATTGGCTGCAGAAGTGCAGGACTTCATCTTCAACCTCACTCTGCTTCTAAGTAATGAGTGTGCTGTGTCATAGCCAAGGTTTGGAAATCTGCAGAGGATCTGGGTATGTTGTTTTCATAGACTCATTTGAAATTCAAACTTCAATCGAGTAACTGGTTTAGAACAAAATGTGTTATTCTGCAGTGCATTATGTGGCAAATAATTATGTGACAAATTTCAAGTTACAAAAATGTAAACATTTTTGCTTGAGAGCATGAGGAAGTGCTTATATTTTGTTACAGTGTTAGTGTTTCTTTTTACCACCACCTGACCTGAAAGCAGTTAATGGAAATTTTTCAAAATATTCTCTATAAAAATTGGATCTGACCAAATACCAAACTCTAAAAGTGCGTCTTGCATAACCTAGAGGTGATTTTGAAACAGGTTTCTTTAACAATATGATGGCCAGCTTTCTCCAAACAGATTAAATATTAATTATTTTAAAGCTGTGCAATGGGATGCAAGGGAGGACAGCAAGTGTGTGCACATGGCAGGAGATTGATATCTGGGACACTATGATAGGAACCCAAACCCTTGAATACTACTGGTGTCCATTCCTGATTTTTTCACTGACAGATTGTATGATCTTGAATAACTCATCTAAACAAATCAGAAGGCTTTTAAGGATTTAAGAATTTTAAAGATTGATAGGTGAAGGCTTTAAATAATCTTTGAAGGAAATTTTTAGTTGGTGCATGCACATCCAAAGAGAAGCCTCAGCAGGGATTTGGCAGTGCCAGATGAGATGCATGTGAAGGAAAGCAACTAATCCACCTAAAGTTGTACTGGATGATTTCCTCATTCTAGAAAGCGAACCTTTTATTATAGAAGTACAACCTATATGATTTTATTTTATTTCCTGCAAATTCTCTTCAAATTCCAAGGAAGAAAAACTATTTGTGTAGTGAAGAATGGATATGGGGGAAACACTTTATTCTGGAGGGACATTTTAAGCAATAGAAAAGAAAAAGGGAACAATTATTTTCTTCCTTAACTGCATATAATTTCCCACAGAATATTTTGTAAACAAATGACTGGGGCCATAACCTTAATTGTTCAAAACTGTTAAGCAAATTAATCTGTGAATTTATTTTGAAGTACATCAGGTTCTCTCTTACAGTACTGGGCTTTGAAAGTTCACAATAGGTTTCACATGAGAAGCATGAGACTGATGCTGGCAGTCAGTTTATTTGCTTAGGTTGGGACAGGAGCAAGAAGAGAAACACTGCAAATGTTTACTCTGCATAAAATAATTTAATCACATCCATTAAGCTTGCAAGACTGAGTCAAATCACAGAAGCCTGTAGCATTGGTGAATTGCTAGTTATTCTCTGCAGAATTATGGGAAAACATTAATGACTAACATTTTATTAATGCTGTTAACTTGATAGTTTTTTAAAAATAAAGGCCAAGAAGAATTACTGCCTGTAACACTTAGAGAAAAATTAGTTTGAAATTGCTTTGTGTGATTCATGTTTTTTCCTGAAAGTTCTCAATCTACCGTAAAATCTGTGCAGGCATAAAAGCAGTGGGTGATCATTTAAAACATCAGCAGAGCATCTCATATAAGGAATTATGCTGGAAAACCATCTTAGCATGCATTCCCTGAGAGACTGTGCTGTGCTCTGAGTCTAGGAAGTGCAGACAATTCAATAGGTGGCCCTACACCCAGCCAAGGAATGAGCTTTAAGAGCATATCCATGTTAATCTCTGGTTCATCTTTTAGAGCTGTCAGTTCCTTATGCTGAATCTTTCTGCTGTTGAAATGTCGCCCTTAAAAATACTATTTTGTGAAAATTGTTAAATTCTGACCTTTGAAAGGGCACATCCTCTCCTTTCTGAGATTCTGGTCCTTTTTGTTTTTTTTTTTCCTTTGCTGTATTTATGGCCAGAATTACATAAAAAAAAAAACCAACCAAACAACCAACCAAAAAGCCCCCACAACCAAACTACAGCAAAGAAAGAACAAAACAAGACTACATCTTCTCCCTCCCCCATCCCCCTCCCCCCCTACTCTTTTCCTTAGAGGAAATCAGAATTATATTTCTCAATGGAGATGTAAAGGTTTGTTTTCTTATTTTGAAATTCAAATAAGTGTACATGCCTTTTTTTTTGCTCTAACAGCAAAAACAAGCAGAAGCATGCATCAGTGTGTATGACAGTATTTGCAAAAAGTAGTAAATTGCCAGCACCATCTTAAAGTGATCTATGAATAAGGGTCAAATTCTCTAAATAATTTTACTAAGAGAAGTGTTCAGGTTTAGCAACAATCAAGCACCACTGACTGTGACGTAAGCAGACTTTTCCTTGTATTTTGTAATTTGGTGGTCAGAGACATCATGAAGTGGAATTCAGATTCATTGTTTCTTATGAGTTTGATGATTTTGAACCTACTTTGAGTATGAACACATTATGTGTCCCACCAGTAGTCCTGTCACAGCAGTTTTATTTAACACTGCATACTTGAATAGGATGGGTTTAGAGGATGGGCCATTATATCACCTTCAACCACATGTAATAATTTCGTTTACAAAATAAATTAGTTCTGTTTGCATGTATTATGCCCCCATCCTGTCCCATAGGGTATGTCCCTTAGGCAAAAGACGCTAAATAATTAGCGCTCTGGAATATCCATGTTCTTGCTTTACCAGTGTTCATACAGCTCATTCAGTCATCTGAAAACATTTTGGGTGTAGATAAGGGCACAAGAGAGCTTCAGAAGCACTATCACAGAGCTGGGAATAACCCAACTTAGTTTTCAGAGCTTGGTTGCAACTTGCTGGGTCTGAAATTTATAAGCATGTGGATACCTGTGAGAGAATCAAGCTAGACTTTTATCAGCACGTTGCTACCTCCAAGGAGAGACCTGGGTCCCACAGCAGAGCACTGGGCATTAACCATTTGTGTTTTGCCTAATCCTTACAAAAATTTCATGATGATAGGTAACATTTGCATTCCTTTTTTCCTGCTTATCTTGCAATTTGAGCCCCAAAGTAGCTAATTTTTAACTCGCTACAATAAATAAGCTTGCTGACTAATTTTGCTTTTAACAATCCCTTTAAGATCTCAGAAACCTTTAGCTTCTCAATGACTGGAGAAGATAAATTATACAGGCGAGCTTGAAAGGCTTATTTATGTAGTCATTTTGCTATATTGTGATCTAAGAAAGTGGTCTGCAAGTCATTTTTGAGAATTATAGTCAATCTTTTTCCCTTGGAACCTAGTCATGGAGGTTTCAGCAGTGTTTCTCTTTGCATTTTTGCTTCCCTTTTTCTCTTCATGTATTTTAAGAGTGTCTTCTCCTTTCCTTTTTCTTTTCATCCCTTTCTCAGTCTCTGCACCAGGTTTCATGGGTAACAGATTTACTTCAATATTACTTTTATTTTGTTAAATGTGATGTGAACTGGCTACTACTTGAATCTGAAATGACCTTTGAAGAATAACAAGTCAGTAGGTTTGAAATGGGCCTAAAAGTATTCTCTTGGTGATGATCCAGACTTTTATCATCTGAGTCCTACATACTGCTTATTTTATAGTATCACAAACTACAGTGCCAGAACATCCTAGAATGACAATGGGATAAAAAGTAATTAGGCCATTCTAATCTGGCTGCAATATAATTATACAAATAAAAATAAAATTTAAATATTAGCATAAAATAAAAATAGGTAAAACAACACAGAATCTGAAACTGCCTTTGGAAAATCGCTGAGGAACTTCTCCATGTTTACAATAAACTAGATTAAGCTACTTCCCACAATAAAATTTGATTGACATTTTATATCTTAATCTTTCAGGTACGAGCATAAGGCCCACCTGCAAAATAAAAAAAAACAATAATATTTTGCTCTTATGTATACCAGAGGCTTTTGAATGCCTAAGTCATTTAACAATACTAGAACGTTTTTTGCAAAGGGTAAAAGTAGAAGTAAAAGTTATCTTCCTTTTTTGCTAGATCCTCTCCCACATCTCACAGCTCTCTGTATGCTTCATTTCTATAGAAGTGAGAAAGTGGCAACATCTCTACATACTTTTTGCCCAGTGCCCTTTTCCTGAGTGGGTCTGGTGATTGGAGGCAAAGTTATCAGGTTGTACAGAAGCAAGGAGGAAAGGGATGCATCATCTTCCCCTTCTTTTAAGGAGACTGGGAAAAATAGTATAGTATTTTATTCTGCTTCAGCACTCTAAGGATTATTCTGTATTTCAAGGAAATAAAATTCAATAAAATCAACTAGGTGTATAAAGCTATGTAATAGTAGTTGTCTCCCACTCCTTTAAGATCTACAAAAACCTGGGACCAATTCCTCGTCTGGAAAGGCAAGGCACATACCAACCTCAGATGAAACACTCCAAGAAAACAGGCATGTTACCTCCTCCTGAGAACACAGGGGCCTCTCCCTAATGAGATCATTGTTCTCTCCATGTCCATTTGTGGAAGTGTTCCATGTGATTTTCTTTCCAGGAGAATGGGGGCTGTAAGAAGCTTAGCTACATAACCTTTTGAATGAAATCCCATAGCTACTCTAGAAGAAAGTAATGACATTAAGGTCATGATAGCTGTGTCTTATATGGTGTCCATAATATACAACTTTTGTATCATAAATAAGGGGGAAACAGTAGCTTTTCCCCATAGGTCTTACAGTCAAGAATTTGGCTCTGAAACTGTGAAAAGTGGACATGTTACCAGTGCATTACATCAGGTGGTAGTTTATTTAACAGAAAAAAAAATCACATATTGCCTTGCTCATCTGTCTCTCTTATGGGGTACTACTGGAATGGTGGGATATGCATGCAGCTGAGATCAGACCCAGAGGAGAATACAGAGCACCAGGCTATGTGAAGGGGACATAAGAAAAATGGAGGAAAACGACACATAGTGTAAAAGTGAACTACAGTTGAGAATATAAGGACATATAAAAACTTTAGAGCAACCATTAGAATGCCCCCACCTTCCCAAAGTAATGAAAGCCAGAGTCTGCTGTTGCTCAGTTGTACTTGTGCCCATTTCCAACCTACTCAGAGGTGTTCTTCATGGAATAACAAAGTGTTTTCTCTTATGTTCCATGTAGAGGTCAGGTTCTCTCTTTTACAAGAAGCTTGAGCCAAACAATAAGAATACTAGGGCTGAAAAGCATAAAGTCACCTTACACTGAAGAAAACCACATATAGTTTATTTTTGTTCTGATCATTAAAAACAGGACAAAGAATGACAAGTTAGAACTAGGTTTGGAAACAGTATAAGACCTGATAGCAGAACTTAAATTTTGTTGTACACAAGTACTTAGATCTAGGGAGAGAAAAATCAGTCTGTTTATCTATAGTTTTACTGTGAGATTGCAAACATTGGATAAAATTCAAAATTTTTATACCTACAGGAGACAGTCACCCTAGCAGCAGTTTTGTTCTGCCCTTACTAATGTAATTCTGAAGCAGCTGTCACTGGCAAAGTACTTCTACGCAGAACATTAACTCTTTAAGTAGAAAATCTAAATTAATGGTTCAATTCTAAGTCCTCAGCACAGAGACCCTTCCATGTTGTATAGGTGATTGGAGCTATTGGAAATGGGTAAAAGATTTCTAATGAAGTGTAAAACAGTGGCAGAAAGGTTCCTCTTAAGCAGAGAAACTCTTCTGGTTGGTTTTAGACTAAGATTTATTTCAAGTGGTGACAATGAAGACCTCTAATTTTCAGGCTGCTGGAAAAGGTTATTTTGCCTCCTTGGACATGTTAGGCTTGTCATGGCTTCACTCTTGTTTCCATTATGTTTTGACAGGTACGGAGGAGTCAGGACAGAAATATCAAGCTTTTACCACCTCGAAGCACCTATTTTTGTGTTATGATTTGATGTGACATCTACTTCAATCTTGGGGAAAAAATACAGGTTTCTACTGCAGGCAAGTTAATAGTTGTCTGAGGAAGCATTTTCTGAGAAGTGAAAGGGATGGCTCGTCTCAGATATGTCGGAGATCCAACTCTTGACTGCCTTCAAAATCAGTCAGCACTTTTTGTAATTATGGAATCATACACGTTTTTAGGGACATTTTAAGTCCCGTTTAAAGCACTTTTAAAGACTTTTCAAAGTAGATCAAATTAGACTAAGTTGCTCAGGGTCTTGTCGAGTTTTGAATATCCCGAAGGATGAGTATTTCAGAGCCTCTCTGGGCAACCTGTTTCAGTGTCAGACCACCCCATGGAAAAATACGATTTTCTGTTTATAATCCAAATTCCTTTGTACCTGCCTGCATTCATTGCTTCTTCTCCTACCATTGCGTCTCTTTGGAAAGAGTCTGGCTCCACTATGTCTGTAACACCTGAAAGGTGTTTGGAGACAGCTGCAATATCCCTGTCTTTTCTTCAGGCTGAACCAGTTCTCTTCCCTCTCATCTTCCTTCATGGTGCTGTCCCTGTGACCATCCTGGTGGCTCTCTAATAGAGGGACTCCAGCCTACCAGTGTCTTTCTTGTACTGGGGAGCTCAAAGCTCTGCACAGCACCCCAGAAGGGGTGAGCAGAGCCAAAGGGAAACACTTGCCTTAGCTTGCTGGTGACACCCTTGCTAGAGCAACCCAGGTTGCCATGGGCACATTCCTGGTTCATATTCAATGTGTTGTCCCCCAGAACCCCAGGTCCTCTTCTGTAAAGCTGTGTTGTAGCTGGTCTGTCCCCAGCACACACTGGTGCCTGGGGTCTTTGCTCTCCTGGTCCAGGCCATTTACCTTTGTTGAGGTTTTCGTGAGGCTCCTGATGGCATACTTATACAGCCTGTTGAAGTTTGTCTGAATATCATCTCTATCCTCCAGCCTATCAACCTCTCTCCACGGTTTGAACTTCCTGAGTGTGCACCTCTGCCCCATAGCTCAGGTTGTTAATAAATAAAATAAACAGTATTAGCTCCAGTATCGATCCCTCAGGCATGCGGCAGGGAACCAGCTGCCAGCTGAACTTTGTACAGCTGACCACAACTCTTTGAGCCTGATGAGCAAGCCAATATTTCACTCACCTTATCATCCACCTCAGCAGCACACAGCTCACATATTGGTTGTAGGATACTGTGGAAGACTCTGTCAAAAGCATTTCACTTTCTAGGAATGTTTACATTTGTCTATTTGAATTTCCTACTCTACACTCTACTCTTTCTGGGTAGAACAGAAGTCTTTAACCATTAAAATGAACTGTCAGTCATGACACTGAACAGAAATGCATCTTTGCCCTTGGTTTCCTTGAGAGTTAGTAGATACAGGCACTTCCAGAGGTAAATCAGTTTGCTAAGAGCAGAATTAACTCCAAGAGTTTTCTTTTTCTGGTAAGAAAATGGGGGGTTTTGTTTGATTGGTTGGTTTGTTTAATTATTTGATTTAAATCCCTGTTATGTCCCTTAACCCTTTTAATTTTATCCCCTTGTTAATCCCTAATACCATTTTCTTCATACATATGGAGAGATATCTTTGTTCCTCACCTGATTTTTCCTTAATTCTCACATTGTTTCAAAACTCTCAGTATGGCCACAGCAATTTCTTATCTTTGCTTTCTGTCTAGTATCAGAGAGGTTTGCTATTCTCTCTCGATTTATAAACCTCTTCAGTTAATGCTGCCTTCCTTGCAGTCTTCTGTCATTTAAATGAAGTTTCCAGAAGACTCCATCTGCCAGGTCCTTGAGTGTGTTACAGTTTGGTTTATGTTACTTCTAATCCCTTGACTCCTTCCTCTCCTCACAATAATGAATTTTTCTCATTCAATTTCATCAGGCTTGCTTCTCACCTTTATGTTTTCAATCATTTTCTAGTGCAAATCAGATTGAGAATAGCCACTTCACCAGTAGCTTCTAATTTGCATGGTTGGGAAAACAGAGGGTTAGAAGTGGGACAGGGCAAGGAAGAAATCATTACCAGAAGAATTTCCTGGAATAACTGTGCCTGTACTAGGAGATTTCAGCATGCCTGCGGGTACTGCTGACCTTTAGAGCGTGATCCTTTTTGCTAACAAACTGTGAAACTGTGCCCTGGTGGGAGCTTGGCCCTTCCTGGCTAGTGCTTTCCCCAAATACTTCTTGGGGGCAGTTCAGCTCATTATCATTCTGGGGGTCATTACCAACAGGTAGTTTGTACACAGACACTGATTTGGAGCTAAGAGATTTTATCTAACTACATACTACTTTGCCTCGGTGGAAAGGAATATTCTTAGATATGTTTTATTCACTGGCATATCAGATTGCTGTACTGTGTACATTTGCTTTTCCAACAAATTTGATGACTCCATCTATCATTAGATTCTGTCTTTTGTAGGCTTCAGCTGACAATTTGAAAAAACCCTCCTCCTCCTGATTAATACTTCCCAGACTTTTGTGGTTAAACAAGCCTGGATCTCATCTCTTGAGCTTCACAAAGATGATATACCTTCTTGGCATGAACCTTAACACTATTTCCACTGTCTTGCATTACTGCTGCTTAGTCAACAGGATGCATCTATGCCTTTCCCAGGCAAAAGGGCCTTTTAACCAACCATAACCATTAGTGGAGAGCAGACTCCCAGTTTCTTTCACAGCAAGTGAGATTTTTGTTACTGTGATTGTCTCAAAGGCAAGAAATGGCTTGAGGTTTTTCATTGATTTCTTTTTAAAAACATACGCACCTTATTTTCCTTTTCCTTTGTGATACAGTTCCACAAAAATGAGCAGGAAGCAGGAAAAAGCTTATAGGACTGGAAGAAGGAAAAATTAGAATATGTGAAGATTTTTAAAGGATTTAAATATTTCAAAGAAGATTTTAAAATACAGAGTCCTGTTTTGATATAAATAATACAAGGACCCTGGAGAATTACTATATGAAAATGGTTCTTAAACTCAAGGCAACAAGTATACACACATATAAAGATATGATCTTCATCCAAATCATGAAGTTCCTCAATGGATGCAATATTATGTATTTTATTTATGAGTAATTTTAGTCACTGATATGCTTCACAGAATATTAGGGCAGAACTTGAGTAATTGAGTAATTTAAAGTCAGCATACAAGACAAGATCAGAAATCAAGCCCATGTAGTATTTTTAGGATCTTTTATTATTGTACCATTATGTTGAAACAAAATTACTGAGGACTTATTACTATTTTTAAATCATTTCAGAAGGAAGTAGGCACTGTCATATTACATTTCTTTAATATTTATTCCTCTCTGCTTACCTTCATAATAGAAGTCAACATAAATATGTGGCTAGTTTGAAGCAGGTTTGCACACTTTTTTCACATACCTTTTTCACCCATTCATAACTCTCTTTTTTTTTTCTGGTAAAGGCTGCAGGTTTTTTAACATACTGAATTGTCTAAAATCTTTGCGTGACCTTGTTGACTGAGAATTGGTTTTGATTGTAAGGCATTTGGTTTGATTTATATACAAAGGCAGGAAACATGAAGAACCATTTTGAAGATGGAGTGACTTATGGTGAATTAGGGGTACCAAGTCTTGTTATGTTTCATCAAGTTTTTATTTCTTGATACTTGTTATGCTGGTGTTAGTGAAACTTGATTTGCATGCCTGTCACTTCTAATGAAGAAAATATTTCTCACACCAGATTTGAATAAAACACACAACTTATAGAGCTGTCACAAATAATAACACTATGGTGGAGTTGATTCAACCTTCTTCAGAATATTGACAGAAAAATATTTTTCCACTCTTTGCCAAATCCTTGTTCAATTCAATAATATCTGCAAATACCTACAAATTAGAAAAAATATAGATAGGCAAAAAGTTTTCTGTGTTTTTTTTTTTTTTTACTAAAAATATTTTTAAAAGCTTTAAAGAATCTTCAACAGATGACTTTTTTAAATATGAAAGAAAATTGCTTATTTTGAGTTTGGTGTATCTATTATCTTTATGTTTGTAGCAATGTTGTAGGGATACTTAATTTCAGATTCAGGAAGTTCAGTTTTACTTTGTTAATATTCTTATATTTCTGTCTGTTATATGACGGTTCATGCCAATTTCTAAAGTAACCAGCAGCATTTAATAGGAATTATAGTATGGAAACATGAAGGGGAAGGGAAGTTTTAACTCCAATAGATGGGCTCTTTTTCAGTCCTATTTTGTTTCTATAGTTGTATTTTGTATCTCTCCCTTTTGGTGTGCTTGGTTTTTGTTATCAAAAAACCTAGTTCATAAATAATTGTCCCAGTTCATAAATAATTGTTCATAAATAGTTCATAAATAATTGTCCACATACATATCTTATCCTGACATGGATTCCACTCAGATGTGGAAGCAAGGAAGTCTTCTTGCATCTCACTGCACACCCATGGCCAAAGAAACCACAAGACAATTCCTACAAACTTCCCAAGGAAAGTTTTACTCAAAGGTACAGAATGAGCATCACAGACAACACAGCAGTCTACCCTGTGACTTTCAAAATAGACTAAGGGCTGTGTACTTTCATGGAGATTTTTCTTTAGTTTGGCTTGGCACTCTGGATTTTTGTGCTGTCAGAACACAGGGATAAAACATCAGAAAGGCTATACCGGGTCAGAACAAATCTGAGAGAGAGATACCTGACATTCCACCTCTGACTAGAGTCAAAAACAGGTGCCTGTGGTTGTGCAAGAATGATGTGAAAGAGTGCAGTCTCAGACTGTGATCTCCTTTCTTCTCTTGTTTGCTTCTCTTTCCTGATCTTTTTCCAATCAAAAATGTCCATGCAGAATGGTTTTCCTTTGGAAAATGTGATTTGACAGAATTGAGACACAGCATGGTGATGTGTTCATTCAGTAGAATATTAAAGAACAAGCAAACAGATTTGCAGGCTAAGCTGGAGTCCTGTGGCTGCCTAGGCTTAGAACCAAGATGCATAAAAGACAAGCTAAAATTTTATAAATTAACCTGAAGCAGAATGCACAAGCCTCAGTCTTGCAAAAGAAATTGAAATCTTTAATCTTTTATCTCGAACTAGGCTATTTTTAAAGGGGCAGAAAACAGTCTTCTGAAGAGTCTTGGTCTTTTGCCTCTGACACCTGAATGAATGATATGTAACAATCTCCCCTGTCCTTCCACCTTACCTTGGCACTGATACCATTCTTTCTCCAATAATGCAATCCCAAGAGCTTGTGTTCTGCAAATCAACTGCAATGTTTATATATAGAATTCCAAAGAAATATTTAATTCCAAGATCAGCCTGCTTTCTTGCCTTTATTTACTCAGGCATGTGGTAACACAGATATTGAAGACTGGTGGTTGACTAACTGGGCCAGTCAGAGGTAAAAGCCCTGATACTAGGTTAGAGATGCATCATTCAAGGATGAAGATTATGAGCTACTTTGTAGTTCAAGTGAGCAAAATCACAGAAGAAAGGAAAACAAGATCAGTGAAAAGGAATCTTATAAAGGGGTATTGCAGAAACTGGAAGTAAACACTTGGGAAAAAAAACCCCAGCATATGATTGTTTTCATAGAAAAAGTTGAGAAATGATCTAGTAGTAGGAACTAAATCTCTGCAAAAACTAAAATGTTTTGTGATTCACCAGGAAACCCTAATGGAAGGATCCTAGTCTAAACTGCTAGGACAAAACAATAATACCTACAAAAATATTTTCAGTTGACCATTTTACCTACAGTTATGTGGCAAAAAAAATATGCTCAGGACAAACTACAGATTCCAGATGGTACCTTTTTAGATGTAAGAATCCTGAAAGGTACTTTGTAAGCTGTCCGGGAAAACTGCAGCATTATGAGCTGACATATATACGTCAGTTTTGTAACTTGTCCTAGCTACCAGAATAATGAAATTATTGCTTACTGGAGTTGAAACACATCCACCAAAGATCAGACTGGAAAAATAATTATGAGTTTTCTCAGCACCAAAAGACAATTTTCTGTGGCTCAATTAAAGGCAGTTTAAGAGAGAATCTGTTAGAGAAGCAGAAAACATCACTGTGTACATAGGTAGGGGGCTAAGAACAATCTAGACCATTGATGTGAAAATGTCCAGATAACGAAGCATGCAGTGAACAGTTAAATTTACATAACCTGCAGTTTGAAAATTCTTTTTTTTCTCTCCATTGTTCATGATGCACTCCATTGTACAAGATGCACTTGTTAGAGGATGATTAGAGTCAAGAAAGGTGTCTTATGCACACTAGGAGAAATTTGTGAAATGAGTTTGACTTAGCATCTTCCTTCAGAATAAATGGAAGAAGGACAATGAGCTGTTTTACAGAATAAAGTCAGTAAGACAGTAGGAGTCATATCTGCTGACAAAGAAAAGTGGAGCTAAGTGGTCAAAGAGATTTCAATAGCAGCTGAATGGGACATCACAGAGCTGTGGATCTGAAATAGAAGCAGCAACTGAAATATTCAGTATTCAGAAAATATCCAGGGGTAACATTAGAAACAATCATGGGAAGCCATAGAGCAAAGCCAGGAAGCATTGGGGATTTGGAAGCTCGGAGGGAGATTACTGGAGCTATGTGGAAGGTGGGAACATTGTGGGGAATTTGGAAGCTGTGGGTGGCCAAAATCATGAAAAAAATGCTAAGTTATTGAGTGATAGGAAAAACTCTAGGGATTTTATGACAAAACTTAATGCTTTCTCAGTAGGATTATTTATTTAACAACTTTTTATGTTTTTATACATGCAGGATAGAACATGCTTTGGAAGAACCAGATCAGCACTTGAAAACAATAGAATCACAGGTCTCAAAATGCAGAGATAATAGGTTTGGACAGATGTGACTGTAATGCTGTCAGCTGCTGCTATTCCATATCAAGGCCTCTAATATTTGCTGTTTATTCTTCAAGCCAAAGCCTGTGGAGACAAGTGATTAGAAGCAAATATTAGCTGCTTTTTTGGTTTTTAAGGGAGATTCTGAGAAAATCTTGAAATTATGACAAAAAAGTACACTAACAGTTAAAAATACACACAACAAAAATAGCCTGCAACTGTTTATCTAAATCTCAGATTTTTCACGATCAACTGTTTCAAGACCAGAGCCATTATTTGCTAACATTTGGCAACTAAATGATGTAACTGAGGGCAGAAATTGGTCAATGGACTCTTGCAAATTATGACAGTAAAAGGAAGGAATTGAATAGCTTGATATTCAGATTGTATTTCCAGAGATCCAACAGAGATTTTGTCAGTTCTTTTAAAAGTCTGGGGTTTTTTTTTCCCCCAACAGATATTCTCCCATAATGATATTTTGTAATTAGAAGGGAAAAAAATGAACAAACAAAAAACCCTCACCAGTCGGCATTGGGATACAAAAACTACAAAAGCCCTGAGTTACTTTGACTTTTTTCAGGGTGTAACAATTTTTAGTATGGGAACTGTAAGGAGAATCATAAAGTGAGCTGTGTGCTAAGATTTGCAAAACTGCAGTGCAAAGAGATCAAGATGGGTGAAGATTTTTCAGTTTCATGTAAATCGGAGTCTCTCCAATTTCTGCTTCTCATATTTATAAGTCTCTTATTTTTGCTTTTCTCTCATACCTTTGCTGGAAGTGCTTCCTGTTGCAGGAGCTGATTTAGATATGCTTTCTCATATGTATATCATTTTCCAGCTGACTCATAGTTGTTTCAGTCTTTGTTCTGGCTAAACTGACCAATACTTAGTGACAGCTAGTTACCAGAAAACAGCATTTTCTTTTTCTTTGCTGATCATTACAGCCTACATCAGGCAAGACTATTTCTAACCACAATGTGATGATAAAAGGAAGAAAGCAATTTCCTGTTGAGAGTTGAGAGCAATTTTCTGCTGTTAGGCAGGTTCTTCCCTTATTGTTCTCATTTAACCAAAAGAGAAAGAGTGGGTTTTTAAAATTTTCTTTAGAAAAGTACAAAGCTTCAAGTGGGAATGGCACTAACTTGAATTCTGGTCTGCTATTTTAGTCTATGACAACCAAAGGAAAGACAATCACATTTAGCATGTCAATCACCATTATTTCTTTTGCATGACAACCTCCATGACTAGTTTTAATTACTGCAGTTTCTATATTGTAGCTACACTAATTAGCAGTTGGGCACAAAAGTCTTAATGGGCTGAAATGTCTGGATATCCTGCTAAGCCAGCAAATAAAGGAATATATAATAATTATGAGGACAAGAGGTTTAACTGGATGAATTAGGGAAAAAAGAGTGGGTCAAGACAATCACCAATTTCATTGTAAGGTTCAGTACTGCCAAACATATACTAAAAAAACTATTGGCAGTCCAAGTTGTTTTCTTGTCTTTTTTTCTGGTCCTGCAGACCATTTCAAAAGCTCTGGTGTTATTGAGAGGACAGGGAAGTATGGTTTTCCTTTATTATGATATTTTGAACTTAAATTGCCCTTTTCTGTCTAGCAATGCTTTTAGTTCTGATAAACCTGAGGTAATATCAGCAAATTTTCTTTATCACAGATTGAAACCTGCAGTCTTAACGGCAGCTGAGATGTCTTGTCACAGAGTCTAAAGATTTTAGACTAATCAATACTGAAAATCACAACAAAATCAAGACAGTGGGCAAAATTTGGAATTGCAAGTAACTCAGAATAAAATGTATCCTACAGAATTAGTCTTTGAAGAAGATGTATGAACTGGAAGAATCACAAGTTTGACTTTGAGGTTCTTTATGAGCCAACGGTGCTGACAGTTAAACACATTGCTTTTTCATTGTGTAAAGAGAAAATACAAAGAGGGCAAGTGGGTGAGTGGGCCAAAAACAAGTCTTTGTATGCTGAGGTATTGGCAATGTATCAAATACTGGAATGGATTCTGGAGTTATGCTGTGGTAAGTCACAACACTTATTTTTCCCATTCTTGTCCATAAGCTGTACTCCCTATTTAAATTCCCTCTGATTAACTGATGAGATACCTAGGAAGAAATGTCTATAATTTGTGCAAGCATCTGGACTGCCGAAGAACAGGAATGACAGCAACCCAATCTTGGATTTTTTTTTTTTTTTTTTTTTTTTTGATGAAGTTCCTTACTGGAATTCAGGTTCAGTTGAAAAATTTACTATGCAACAACGGGGTTTATTTAGTCATGAATTATCTTATGGCTAGAACATTAACAACCATGTGTTCAAGACTCTGCTTCTTGAAGCAAAAGCTTGCTTAAGGCAGGAAAATTGAGGTGGTTCTGAAGTTATTTGTCCAATGCAATCTATTTATTTGCATGCATACAAGTTAAAACAGCTCTATCTGAAAGCTAAGACCTTTTTGTCTTTGTCAGTTCTCAGAAAGCACTTTGCTCATGAGCCTATTTCTAAGCAACAATCGACAAAACCATGCTGATGGAAAATGAGTAGTGTTTATAGAGAATCGGTCGCGGGTTATTTAAGGACAGCTCTAGTAAGTAAAACTAGTTAGATACCTATCTAACTCCACATACACCTAGCTACAGCTGTATTCGGCAATTGCTTTTTTAGGTGCCGGTGTCACCTGAACCACACATCCCATAGGCAGCCGAGGATGCCTGTGAGGATTTTCCGTTCGTGCCTCTCTCCAAGCGCAGAGCTTTGCCCGCCTGAGGTACGGCCCGGCCGAGCGCTGGAAGAGCCACGGACTGCACCGGGCTCGGGACGGGGAGAAGGGGAAGGCGGCGGCGGAGGAGGCGGTGGCAGCCACCCCCCCGACCGCCACCCCGTGGCCGCGAAGGGCTGCGGGCCATACCTGTGCCCCGCGGCGCCCCGGCTCGCCCCGCCCCGGTCCCTCCCGCTCCTGGCGGCGGGGCGGGCCCGCAGCGCCGCTATTTGACCCCGCACCGCGCTCCCCGCGCTCCTCTGCCGCTCCCGCCGCAGCCCCGCGCTCGCCCCCGCCATGCCGAACATCGTGCTGTTCAGCGGCAGCTCCCACCACGACCTGTCCCAGCGGGTGGCGGACCGGCTCGGGCTGGAGCTGGGCAAGGTGGTCACCAAGAAGTTCAGCAACCAGGAGACCAGGTGCGTGCCTCTGCCCCGGCCCCGCCGCGTGTTCCGCTCTCACGCCCCGCTGGCGTCACGGGCGCAGCCCGGACACACCCCCGCGCCCGGGCGGCTGCAGCGCCGGGTCCCGCCCCGCTGTCACCCCGGGCTGGCGGCGGGTCCCGCTCCGCTGT